>NC_059497.1:901306-1201742 GCF_018139145.2 Gymnogyps californianus | reverse complement strand
AAGGGCAAGTTGCCTGATCCCACCCGCTCCGGCCCCAGCACGTGGGAGAGGTTTCAGTTTGCCTCTGGAATGGGAATCACTGGCCAACTTTGGGGCTGTGGGGCTGATGAAAGCTCAGCTGCTTCCAGCTCGTTCCCTCCCTTGCCTGGCAAGCACTGCAAACTGCTAACATGATGGAGAAAGAAACAGGAGTCCAGATGTTGCCACTTCATGCAGGGGTTCATTAAGAGATGTGAAATCTTCTCTTGGGTTTTCTTCAATTCCCTCCTTCCTAAATTTGTTGTCTGTGCGATGAGGACAGACCCTGTGCTCTGTCATACCAAAACAGAATACATGAAACAAATCTTGTTGGGTTCTGGACCATCGCACAAGTCCTCCATAGCCCCACAATGTGCCACAGTGACCAGTGTCTGGAAACACCCTAAATTCAGAGAAAACCATCTCCACAGTTTTGCCATAAGTACAGTTGTTCTTGCCTTTACTGCACTGAACAGTATTTATGTGCTTAGGGTGACTCTCTAGCTCTCAATATGCACAGCATGCACTGACAAATATTTCTGTGGGGTCGTGTCACCTTGAGAAATATGCTTTGCTACATGGAGCTTCTCGCCCAGCACCATTTTCCTTGTGAGCTGGGCCCTGGACATTAATCTTACGGCACTGCCGAGATCTGTATCTGCTGAACATTGTTTATAAGATTAAAGGGAGATTATGAGTAACAAGTTCTATTTAGCTCTTTGATGCTATTTCTGTGCCAAAACATTTGAAGTAGAGCGAAACAGGTCATAAAAGGCTCCAGAAACCAAATAGTTAGCCAGGGTTTTTGTAGCCTTTGAAATGAGTTAATGTAGGTTGTACCAGATAGAGCATACCCGGCAGAGATGGGGAAACGTTAATGCTGGTGCATCGGAATTGGCTTGTGATGCTTATGAAGGGGATGATGTGATGTGATGCACGTAGCAGGGTGGGTCCAGGGTCTGATGACACTGCTACTATTTTCTGTCTTATGTCCTCTGCGTAGGGTTGGAAAACGTTTGCAGTATGGAAAACCAATGCTGCATACGTTTGCTTTCTCCTTCCGTTTCTCCGTATCACACCTTGTGCCATGGCAGAAACGATCTCGTGTCCGTCCCACCTGATACGCGCTACCTTCGGCAGAACCGGTACTTGAGAGTTCAGGGAAAATTAAACATTTCATTATTTATTTCCCTGTGGTGATCCCTGTACACTTGAGCCATGAGATTTGATTACATTTACATTAGCATGTTAATAATTCATCAAATTATCCAGACTCTTAAATCCAGATGTACAGGGCATTATCAGTAAAAATATTCTTTATCTGTACTTGTTTCTGGACATTGGTCTATTTTAAACATTTTCACTTACTGCTTTGGGCATACTCAGGAGACTTTTCATTGTCTCTCATGTATCTACAGTGTAGGTAACTAGAGCGGGGAATGTTTTCCATTACATTTTTAAATGAAGCTTGTATATATGTAAGCATGCCTATATTGATATATGCACAAATATATATATATATATGTATGTATGCTACTTAGGCGATCTTTAAACACCCACAAATTTAGATTCTGTTAAATCAAAAAGCTGCACAGAGTGGAAATGGGAGGCTCTGAGTTAAATTATGTCAATGATTTTTGATCACAGTGAACCCAGGGACTCACAAAATGGGAATTTTGTAATTAGAAATACTGTTTTGAAATTTTTTGAGAAACTGCTAGATCATACTGATAACCTTGGATTTTATTTGAAAAAGGAAGATTAACATCCTGATCACAAGGAATAATTGTTACAATATTTCACATTGCACTGAAGCGTATTGCTAAAATCCTCTGTTTGACACTGGTGAATATTCTGCTATTTTATCATACGCTGACTTGCATAGGAAATGTAGAATTCTGTCAGGAGTGAAAAGTAACAGTGGTTTTCATTTAAAATAAATAAATAAAAGCAGACATTACTCAAGCTACCTGGGCTTTGCTGTAATGAGGTTTTCATTGTGCCTTTTGAGTACAGTGGAGAAAGACCTGTCAGCAGGTTATTAACCAGTGCATCCGAAAAACGTTGTTACTTTCCCTATAAACTCTATAACCTTCACCATGATTAACACTTATCTAGTACTTGATAAAAAATGTCCCAAATTCTACAGTAAAAGGAGAAAACTGTGTTAAAGTTAAGGAAGTTGCTGACAAAGTGGGTCATTAATAATGTTCCGAGGCCTTTGTACAGAGGTGGTTGAGGATAAATTGTCAGTCAGAAGTTTGTAATTTCCTGGGTTTTGTCATATTAGTGCAGATTCTTAACCTCAATGATTTTGTTTGTGAAACATTCAGTTGGGTTTAATTGCCTGCTTTTCTTTTAAAATCTGATCTGATAATGGAAGTTTTAGAGGCAAACTCATTGTGTTGAAATAGATTTTTCTCTATCTTTTCCCATTGTATTATGAATCCAAAAGGAGGGTGATTTAACTGAGGTCACTGAGCGTGTTGGGAACTGAAATATTCTGTTCTACTCTGATGTTGGGCACAGGGCAAGTTCCTGAACAGAAAAAACCTGTCAGCCTCCCCCATGCACTCTCCGAGTCCGTCTCTAATTGTTATAATGAACATAGCTACTGGAGAACCAGTACCCCCACAGGCAGTTACCGTTGTCTGCAGACCCAGCTATCGCCCTGAATTTCATGCTGTGCATTTACATATGCATTGGTTTCCTATAAAATGCAGAACCAGAGCAATATTCTCATATTAACCGCAGGTGCCACTCTGAATATCAACACTCCACAGATCGACGTTGTTTAAAAGGTGGAACAGAGAAACCACACTGAGTGTTCAGAGTAAGTCTAGGAGACTTATCTATTTTGATACAATTACTATCCACAGATGCATACAGCCCAGATCTTTGGTTTGACAGTGCATTGAAAAAATGTATTTAAGTTTGTCTCCTTTGACAGAATTGATTAAAAATAGCTTTTCTTTCTCAGCCATGATAATGCTTTTTTTTTTCATGTTGCCGTAATAAGGACACAGTGAATTTGTAATGAAAAAGTTATACAAGAAAATAAATGAGGGTTCTTCCCCTCCCTCCCTTCAAGATACGTGCTTCCACATCAATGCATAAGTATCCATTAATTTAACACCTCTTTTTTTTGAACCGTTATTTTACTTTTTGCCTAACATTTTCACGTCTCCCCTGGATAGTGATTCTCATTTCTGGAGAGCTGTGAGGTGACAGAGAAAGCCTGATGCTTCCAAGTGTGCCTCGGGTGCTTGAGCTTCTGGTTACTGTCCTTCCCAACCTCATCTCTCCCTGTCTGCTTGCAACTGTTTCTGCATAAGCTTTAACAGCATCTAAACATTTTGAATAGTGTATTCATGCTATTTGCATGGCTGTAATTGTAATTATCTTGAGACTGTTTTCTGCCAGGTAGGTATGTTAACAAGTTGCCTGGTCCTACAGCAGTTACTACTGCAGGAAATGGCTCTCCTAATACCTGGAGTGTGTCTCAAAAATTGTTCTGACATAAGATGTCTTTCAATTACAACTCTCAATCTTTATTATAACAGTTCATTTTCTTAATTACAAAATGATAACCGCAGTGCTTTTAATGAGAATGGCAGTCAGTCCCTACACTTCAGTATTTCAGACCTGTGAAGAAAGGCAAATAGGCTTCACCCTTAACACGCTGTCCTAACTGCAATGACCTGCGTGGCTTTATTTTACACATGCTCTTCTACCTGAAACCTGCGATGCCAAATGGTTAAACAGAAAGCAGTTACGAAGTGGAATTAGTCTGTGTGGAAGCTTGAAAGCTCAGTGCTTGGTGTGTCGAAGGTGACCTGGCAGTGCAGCACTGGGTTCAGACTCACCTGAGCTCTAACCCCGATTATCGGGCTAAAGCTGAAGGTTTTCCTGTCCCAGTGTGCCAAACCCCCCTGCCAGGCGTACCCGGTGAAGCAGGGGAATTGGCTCGCCCGGGGCTCTGGGCTTCCCTAGCCAAGTGAAACCACCGGGAGCGAGTACAGGTATTTTTACTGTCCGCAGGGTAGATGTGCCCCGCGGTGTGGTAAGACCTGTAAGAACGTTGTGGTTCTGTGTAAAGGAAGGGGATAAGAAGTGCCATGAGTTTGCGTGTGTATTCTTCATGTAGTGCACCAGGAAGCCCTAAATAGTCTTTCAGTAAACACCCCTTGCCTTCTCTCTTGAGAAGAAAAGGAATAGCAAACTGTCTGCTTCTTCCATTCTGACAACTGGCAATTTTCTGTTCAGCTCTTTCCCAAGATGTTATAAATCCCACCTTCTGCTTTTTCAAATAAAATCCCATTCTTACCTCTAAGGAAAGCCATTTGAAACGCACTTAGCAACCATCAGAGTCTATTTTTAGCTTCTATCAGGGTGTAATGTACAAAATGTAATAATCTCGTGCTTGAAGCTTTTTTCCCTTCTTCCCAGAGATGTGAAATTGCTGCAGTTGAATAGGAGTGAGAGAAACTGGGTATCTCAGCTTTGCCCAGAACTCATTCTCTCTCTCTGTGTCTACATGTCTCAAGTTGTTCATGTTCACCTTTAGCAGTACGGTGATTTATGGGCAAACCCCGCCACTGTGAATGTGCTGAACAAGGTAAACCAAGTGTACGTTTTTAGATTCCTCTCTGACCACGGAGCTTGTTGTCAAGGATACTTGTAGGACAGGGAACAAAAGAGAGTCTAGAAAGAGAATGAATAAACACCTCCATGACTTCAAGAAAGGTGGGGGAATAGAGGGACTGTTTGACGAATGAAGAGTGACTTCAACCTCTCCTCACCTAGTGGACCTGGAAAACTGGGCTGTTGATATTAACCTTGGTCCTAAGATATACTTTCCATTTTCTACAAATGCACTGCCCTCCCTCAGATCCTGGGAACAGGGCCCTTGCGGAGATGTCAGGTCTGCAGAAGCTCTCGGGGTGTGTGGGGGAAGATGTGTCTTCCATTAATCTGTCTGTGCTCTCTGAAGCAAAGTAGGAAGGATGATCTTACGACTGTAGAACTGGGCTGGGACACTAGCGTTCCCAAATTACTGCTGCGGTATACTGTGTGAGACCTTGACTAAGTCATTAAAGTCATTAACCTTCATGTGATTTAGTTCATCACTTGCAGCTCGTATTTCCATCCTTTTTCCAACTCTTAGACCAGGCTGTAATAAAGACAAAGTTTGTCCGTCACAATGTTCATATGCTTCAGGGCACTAGTCCAGGGGTAAGCTCCTGAGGCTGCTTAGCGGCTCAGAGGCTTTGTTGGGTAGCATCTAGCCTTCCTCTTTGGTATTCGGTATTGTCTTACTAAAATGAGTCTTTCAAGACTACGTTGTTATGATTTAATGCTATCATTTGGTAAGTCTGAAAGGCCTCATCCAGCTTGATGCTATTTGTTTGTGATGGCACGCCTAAGCCATCAGACATGAAGAAGCTGACCGCAGCTTTAGTCCACACGTACTGACGCGTATGGCAGTGTCAGTGTTTACCCAGTGAAGCTAGTTCAGACTGTGAACTCCCAGGGCTGCAAACAAGACAGAAATACTAGAAAGAGGGGAAGTCTCCTAAGGTCAAATAGTCCTTTCCCTGGAGCCACAGGATGATGGTTCTGTGCTGTGTATTTCCTGTCACTTTGTTCGTTTGAGTTTTGAATGGCAGAAGTGATGGGGCTCCCGTTGCTTCCTTCTGGAGATCAAGTGACCTCCTGTGCCAGATCAGAAATAGACTTTAAATAATTCATTGAATAAAGTCTAGGATTTTTGTAAATGTCTGTCTGATTCTCCTTGCTCTCTATTATTCCTGGCTTTCCTACCAACCCATAGAGCTCACAGTCACATCCTTCCTGTCATCACATCTACATTGCCTCCTTTCACTCACAGATCATCCCATTTCTTTGAGCATTAGTTGAATTTTTCCTTTTTCTCTTGAATGAGGGAATTATTTTACCTAATAATAAGACTTTGATTTCCCCATTCGAGTGTGCTTTGCTCTGATCTGAAAGAGGACATAGACATTAACTTCCTCCACGTGGAACTCACCTTACATCAGAAGTCAGGGTGTTAAAGCAAATTGCATGGTACTGTAAACATCTAGAATCAAGCTCTGTTCTCATTTGTATCCATGCAATCATGCTAAGTAAAATTCAGCTTGTAGAGCTTAAAGACATGCGCTTTTAATCCTACGCATTTTGTAAGACTAATAACCTGCTTGGAGGCTTGAGGGCACACAGCCTGATTGGATAGGATCATGTAGGGTAGCAAAGCACAAGGCAGAGTTCTGAAATGTAATTCTGGATGTGAGAAAAACATAGGGAATTTGTTAATATTCCTTAATTCCAAGCACTCTTGCAATTATGTCCTCATCACCGAAAGGGATGAATTTGTTTATGCTGTTTAGCTTCAGGCTGGAATGGAACATAAGATACGTTTCCTTGCAAAGATACATTCCTATTTTATTTGATGGTCTGAAAAGAAATCAGAAGGAATGTTATTTAATCAGTGAGAAAAGAAAGAAGGAATAAACAGGCATCCAATAAATTCATGGTTGTCACTATGCGACATGTGAGGTCCCCTGGGAAGTTAGGAACCATTTGGAGAGCATCAGGCTCGTATTCTCTTCCCACATGGCACAGGTTTCAACACCTGAGACAGAATTCCTGAATGGCCTTGTATGTATGCTCCCTGCCTTGGGGAGATGCAAAACTAGAACTCTTTCTTTTTCTTTTTTTCTTTTTTTTTTTTTTTAAACTGCTACAAACTTAAAGTGATTTATTTCTATCACAGTTCTACTGACTGTCTCACTTGTGGTGAAGTTAGGCCAGATTTATACCAGGCTAAGCAGGAGTAAAATGTAGCTTCCTTTAAGCATCCACAAAACCTTGTGTGAGCTCCAGTTTTCTCCACCTGATGAAATAGTTACTCTGGGATGCTGTGGTGAATTTGCAAGTCATTAGTTAACTTGCAAGCTATTTTACCTTTATAGTAGAGATTAAAACCAAAGAGGTGCATGCATTGATAACTAGTGAAGTCCTGGTGGTGGTACCTGCCAGAATGTTTCTCGTTCTGTGTCTGCAGCAGACTGGTTTTTCTTTTGACAATTGTGCCTTTTTTTTTTTTTTTTTTGTAATATAACCTTACTAGTTTGTGTGGATTATAGCATTCCTGGTGGGTGTGTGTATACAGGAGAAAAAGAAGCTGGAGTCAAACCCAGAGCCCTTTAAGTAAGAAAACAAAAACAGCAACACAAAAGTAGAATTGTGTTGTAGCTCATTTAAGCCTCACTGAAATTTCCATTGTGCAAGCATTTAAATGTTGTAGTTACTGTGGCACATCTCATTTTACTTTATTCCCTGGTGGATGTTTCCCTGAGAATTTGGTACAGATGCTGAACAATAAAGCCTGTTGCAAATTGCTTTCCAACTGGTAGGTAATTACAGCAGATTTTATGCTAAATGTAAAGAATGTACTGCTATTTTTTAATAAAGGGAACATCTTTTCTTATCTGATGCTTTAATACTGTCTCATTTGTCTTACTTTCCAGCTGAAGGATAACTTCCAGTTGTTCACACCCAGGCGGAGCTGCTGGCATGCCTGCCTTTCCATGCTCTTCCCCAGAATCTGCATGTTCCAACGATCAGCGGGAAGTTCAGACCCTTTGTGTTTTTAGTAAGTAACTTTAAATATTTAATATGACTACACTGAGGCCACAGAGCATGTTTCTGTCTGTACTTGTTACCAAATTGGACAGAATATTTGGTTTCAGCAGGCTTCAGGGATTAACTCCACGTTTTGTCACATTTGTCAGTGTTTACTAACATGACCAGTGACATTATAATCTCTCATATACCAGGCAGAGTAAATATGAAGCTCCTCATCCCTTCTTAGAGGGAGGTTTCTCTCATTGCCTCTGTACACAAATGAGCATCTTGTGCTGCAGGAAGAGTGTCGGTGATTCCTCTGCACCACAAAGCAGATGAGCTGGGATGGGTGGGATTCATTTTGTGGGGAGAGACAATCAGCAGAGTGGGGTACGGGGGAGCCTGTGTCTCGAGATATTCAGAAATTCAGTATCAAGAGGATCACTGTGCTGTATAGTGTGGCATAGGCGCTGCAGCCATGGAGAGCGTGGTGTTACATACATGTCCTCCCGCCCCATCCCTGGCAGAGCTGATGGACCCTGGTGTTCACGTTCAAGGTTTGCGACTCCAGTGTCTTGGAGAGAGCCGGGTCAGTGCGGTCTGGTGGAATGCAGGAGCTGGGGAGGGTTCAAGGATGCGTGCATGGGCTGAAACGCATTTGAAACCGAGCGGGAAGTTGGTTCTTGGAGGAAAGGAACTGCCTGTATGTCAGTGCACGCAGGCTTGGGCTTGCTGGATTGATGTGAGCAAGGGAAGAGCAATGTGAACAAGCTCCAGGATTCACTGTTGGGTATAACTCCTTCTCCAGGGCCTGCTAATCAAAATCTCCTTCCATTAGCAATGCTTTGTAATGCTCTTGTAGTGAGCACCTATGTTTTGTCACAGCAGAGATGACAAAATGTTACTGAGCTTGGCACGAGGCCAGGGGAGGGATGCTGCTGCTGGTTTTTGTGAGGTGGACAGCTGTATAACCTCAGTTTCCTCATGCCACCCTCAGATTATTCTGAGGAGAATATTATGGAGAGCACAGCCCCCCAGGCTGGGGGGAGGGCGTGGAGTATTAATAGGTTGATGTACTAATCGCTTTGAGGGCAGTGGAACATGATAGCTCGAGAAACTCTATTATTGAGCCATGGAAAGCAGCGTTGCTGCTCTGCTGTGTGGATTATTTAGTAAAGTCAGAGCTACGTGCTCAGCCCTGGGCTCTTGGAAAGCATCTGTGTGTCTGCTGAGCTGGAGGAAGACTTGAGACTGTTGGTCGCTGCTGTCAGCCCAGGGCAGGCAACGTGCTGTGCTGGGGAAGGAGGCAGCCCCACTGCCCCAGAGCAGCCCAGGAGCCGCTGCAGGTGACGGAGTGTCCACCCTGCTCCCAGCAGCAGCATGGCTGCGAGCACTTCCACCCACTGCTTGGCCTTCGCATTGCAAACGCAAGGGACTGGGGCTGTAATCATCTGCGCTTGCAAATTTGCACCTGGGATCTATTGTAAGCATGCAACTGAAATGTATTGTAAAAATGTGTCAGTCATTAGAATCTAAAAATTGATCTGAGCCCACACAGGGAGCAAGTGCCTAGGAGTGGCTTGGAGTAACAGGTTGATGAAATATAGTATCTGAGAGAGTGAAGTTACTGCATTTTAGACCATTACAACCCTTGAACTGATGGAAAAAATAGGATACAAAATCAATCCCAACATCTAGGAATCTGCATTTCTAAACTGCATGGAATCAAGAAAACCTAATTTAAAGATGTTTTCCAAAAGAAGGTGCAAGTTTGAAACAAAATATTTAACATTTCTGTGAAGGAGGGAAATAGTCCTGGAGAGGCCATTGAGACGATTGTATAAAATGATGTTCACAGTTCTCTCAGATTTAAAAAAAAAAAAAAAAAAGGAAAACAAATGTAAACAAATAAGCCTAGCCAGTAAACCAGAATTTGGTGTTTAATTCTGTGCAATTATTTTGACATCTAGTGTGATAATGACGAAAGACTATAATAATATGACAAAGTAAAGGTAGTCAGGGGTAAAATTTGTAGTGCATTCATGCATTTCTGTGTGAAGAAGCAGTAAAACCTGAAGCTGTAGCACTGAAAAATGGAACTTTGATAAAAGTCTATAAATGCAATCAACGCTGGTCACTGAGAGAACTTGGAGGAGCTGGAAAAGCCCTGGGCAAATCTTTGGAGAAATCTGGTTATCATTTGAAAACTTAAAAAGGCAACTCTTTTAAAGGCAGAAGAAACCTTTTGAGTTAAGAAACACTCCAGCCACTGCCATCAGGAGCGTCCTGCGGCCGGCTGCATGATGCCACGAACGGGCGATCTGCCAGCCGTCACATGAAGGCACTGCCGGACCTCGTCGGACCTGCACGGGTCTGGGATGGTTCCTGAGTTGCCCAGTACTTTCTGGTGGTGTTCTTAGTCACATGCTGCAAGTACCTTTCCAGTGGCTTCCTGACAAGAAGTGGGATGGTGTATGGGATTTGTTTAGTAACTGGTTAGCTATTCTTAGAAAGAGCTGTGTACTGTAAAATGTACGGCAGCAGCAGCCCTTGGTGCCGGAATCTGTCTGCAATAAAAGCTTCTGCACTAGGGCTGGGTGAAAACCGCTCTCAGGTCTCTGTGGATATTGTAGTGAGTTTTAAACTGAATCTACTCTGCTGTTTATGACCTTCTTTATCTATTTCCCATTAACTGTTATATGACTGATTGATGGGAATGCAGAAACAAAGAGGTGCAAACACCACAGTATGATTAGTGGAGAGGTTTCAAGCTCCTGTTAATCTGCTACCCAGATAGAGGAGCAGCACCAAATTACTCATCCGGGAGGTTCTCCCTGGACCCCTGGGTGTCCTACAGCAGACCTCCAGAGCCTGGGAATGCCAAGGCCCGTCGGCATCCACCAATGTGACAAGCAGCTCTGGTAGGCAGCCAGAGGTCTGACCTGCTTCCCTGCCTGGTGCTGGCAGAGGTGGCAGATGAGATTAAATAAAACAAGAAGAGATGAGATAAGATGAGATGAGATAGGATGAGACAAGGGAGAGCACTCCTGCACTCCCACCAGGTGACATTATGTTCAAAGCAAATGCCCACGTGGCTCAGGAGGCAGCAGAAACCCCGTCCAGATACTTTCTGACTTCCAGTAACACTGCTGAGTAGTTGAAATGTGCAATTTAACATATGGCTAATAAACTACTAATTAAAACAAATAGGAAACAGTCAACTAATCAAATCTCCTTGTTGCCATATGGCAAAAATCCCTGGCAGCCTCCGAGAGAGGAGTCACCCAGCCTGGGGTATCAACAGGGACCCAGTGACTCAGCGGGGGATTAGGGTGAAGCAGGGAATTCAGGATGATTACTCATCTAGTTGTCAAACACAAAAATCTCCTTTTCTCTATTACTTTGGTTGCTGTGAGGCTTTCCCACCTCCCATCGTTTTCCCTGGTGTGACCGGCAGCATGGGTCTGGCATGTGCCCAGACCTGCTGCTTGCCCCAGCCCCTGCTCCCAGCACCCGCTTGCCAGCGGGAGGAGAAGGGCGAGGGAAGCGGACAAAGCATTTGACATGCTGCAGTGGCAGCTGAGATGTTCTCCTCGACTGCAACATCTTTTGAGGTGCTTTCACCTGCATCCAGGCTACTGAGAGGAGTGTTTGAAAAAAGTCTTGTAAATGCTTGCGTAAATACCTATGAGCAGTCAGTCGGGAAGCGAGTGGATACTCGGAGTCCCGGCAAGCAGAGCCGTTCCGCTGCGTCTGGGGGTGCCAGGCGTCCCACCAGAGTCATGGGCTTACAGATGAGAGGAATATCACTGGGGAAGAGCTTGACAGCAATTCACAGGCTAGGATTTGCCTGCTCGATGCTTTGGTTGAGAAATCCTGCGTGCTAATGGATGTGGCAGGAGGGCAGCCAGGTTGAGGACAATTTACAAGCAGGAAAAAGCCCTCTGAATGATTCAGCAAGAACTAGCTCTGCTCCACGCACGGTCTTGACACCAGGTATGAGTGAGAGAGACATCAGCTCTAGAGCTGAGAGGGTGTTTAAGTCTCTCTGACCCATTACATCTTTGGCATTTCTAGCTAGACTGCTGACACTAGGTTCAGTTATCGTGGTGACATTGTGGTACGGCTTTTTAGTATAAAGAACAGTATATAATGACAGTGTAGTGTTTTACATATGGTAAGTGATGACAGTCAGACTGTCCTATAGGGAGAGAAGGTTGGTTAATTAAGCTACATCTTAGTCAATGATATGAATTAAGAACAAAACAGGATGTTTGCCCTGTCTCTCTTATTAACTTACTTCATCTGTGTAACGGCAGCAGCGGCATGACTCACAGCCTTTACTGAGGCACAAAGATACTATGGTCACATAGGCTCCAGAGCAGAAGAGCACCGTGAACCCACACAGCCAAACCCCTAGTTTAGCACTGTAGTCAGTGGATCATTTTCTGCATGTTTGTACCCCAGAAATTTAATTGGAAAGCCTTTGCAACAGATGAGCTTTAAACTGGTGTGGTAAGAGACAATATAGATAGTAAATCCTCCTATGAGTCATGAAAGCTGTGTGTCCCTTTCTAAATTTATGCATTCCTATAGAAGGTATCTTTTATCCTCTCTTGAATAGTACTTTCTAGTTCTTAAATGGAATCATCGTTGATAAAGAAGCTATAACTGGATTTTTTCGCACCTTTTACCCTTGTCTTGGTTCAGATTTAAGTCGTGTCACAGGGGATATGAATGCAATGTAAAACTCAGTGTTAACAGATCATAGCCATGAGATGAAGGAAAGGTCATTTTCTATGGGGATGTGAGGTCAAAGGTGCCCAAACCATGGATGGTGGGGAAGATTTCTGCAGTGAGAACTCATTACAGAGTTTTATTTGACTTCTTTTTGCAGATGGCTAGTAGGAGACAAAGCTTGATATTCTTCATGAAGTGACAGAATTATAGCAAAATGTAACAAAAGTGACTTAACTGCCACAGGGAAATGCTGGGCTGAATCCATCAAGACCCTCAGTGTCCCAGTCATCATCCAGCAAAGCACTTAAGCAGCTGCTTTACTGTAAGCACCGTTTAAATCAATGCTGATTTGCTTTGCTGAATCAGGAACAGAGTTCAGTATAGTTCAGGAGTCAGTCCGTATGCCCCTATTTTTCATCTGCACAGTAGGTCCCTTCCACTTTTAAATCCTCTCCTCTTGAACTGTGAGACTTTTGGAGCAGAGAATATCTCTTAGCAACTATTGGCAACATCCCTAGCAGCCTGGTACCGGAGAAAGAGAGTAAATCAAGTCATCTAATAAATAATGATAGTAAAAAGAGGTGACTGAACTTGATAGAAAACACTACTGTTTTTCAAAACGAAGCAAATTAGTCCTAAGCCCATTCTAGTTATGGCATATCTACAAGTAGATGGGTGTTTTGCCTTTTGCTGCTGAACAGCCAGCACCAGGGTGATCACAATGTTCCCTTCTTGCCTTCAAAGCTGTTAATGAATCCCTGATCTCCTGCAGCCCATCTTGTGTTTATTTACTAGTGCATTCCACCTTGCTTCTCCCACTGGGCATTTAGGTGCCGGAGTCTGGCAAGACTTATGAAATTATTAACTTTCTCTTATACGCAGCTATAAATAATACTGCTGGTCTATGAGTGATGGGTTATACAGGAAAGGGACATCCCCACCATTGACCAGTCGCATAGGCTTTATGAAAACACTGTGCAATCACAGAGAGAGAGAGATACAGATAAATATCACACACACAATTTCTTTCAATGAATGTGAAACCATGGAAGGGTAATTTAGTCACATTAAATAAGTCTTATCCCCCAGGCATGGACTTTCTGTGGCTGGACCTTGAGCTTTCACTGGCATCCAAAACTTAGCAGCTATCTCTTTTTCCCAAGCTAGAATAGTAGCCAAATGCTTAAACCTGCACCATATGCTCTCTTTTAGATTTTACTTTTGGACAGAAGTCAGGTCCCTAGCGCTTGCCTTCTAAGTGGGCCAGACAAACATGGAGATGACAGGATGCCGTTGCAGGCAGGGCTGCCCGCCCAAAGGAGCTGCAGGAGATTGAATTTTCCTCCCAAGGGTGCGTCTCAGCCCTCGGAGGGATGAGACAGGCTCGTTTTTCACTTAGAGCAGGCTTAGCACCAGGCACGCTACCTGGAGCAGCATGACGTATAGCACTGAATATCTTGTTTTTCAAGATATTTCCGCCTCCCATCGTTTACAAAAGACCCCACTGCTGAAATGCGACGTGCTGCCCCTTCCCTCTGATGCACGCAGAGGCACGCTCTGCCGATGGTAGTGTGCTCTGGAGGAAGGTATTTTCCAGACTTGCCTTCACTTAAGCCAGTGCTAGCACTGGGTTCAGAGAAGTCACCCAGCAGGAGATTGCATCTATTTTTGCAGCAGCTCCCAGGTCTGTTCACGAGCCGTAGGAGCCTCGTGAATCCTCAGCAACCGCCTCGCTCCCCTGTCCCTGCGTCTGAAGCCTGACCAGGGGGTGAGTCATGAGCTTTTGTGCTCCTGGAGCTGCCTCTCCTCCCCGACCCCTCCGTGCCAGGCGCACGCCACCGGCTCGCTTGACTGGCGACGTCGAGTGGACCTTGCACCGCTTCCACCGCTCTCTAGCCGGGAGGCAATTGCTGTATTGACCTCTGAACAGGCCCAGGTCTCTGCTCATGCTCCTCAAGGAGCAAAGGAAAGCAGCGTGACTCAGGCTGATCAGGAGCTGAAAATGTGCCCAGGTATTGTGTTTGCCACAGATCTGTGTTAGAAACAACATAATCCCTAGTGAGTTATCACGGGAGGCCCTGCTCAGAGCTGTATGTAACCATAATTTTCTGTACGTGCCTCTGCACCCTCCCCAGCTCTCTCTACCCAATTTCAGGCCTCACCTTTTGTTTTATGGTTTTGTTTTTTCCTGCCCTACTTTTTAAGGGATCCCGCACACATTAGTGTCTCATCAGGGTTCAGAGTGCTCATAATCAGCCCTCTGAGATTAATTAGAGACCAGTGAAGATTCAGTCATTTTATTTCAATCATTTCTAAGGCATTACAGAGTCCTCAGCTGGGGTCTAAACGCTTCTCACTTAGTCCTGCCCCAAAGTGCTGACAATTAGGTCTATCTGGGAAATGTCCATAGCATGTCCATGATGCTTTATGTGGTTTAGCTCCCTGGGTTTGTAGCTAAGACTCTGGAAGATTTGCCACCGGTGCTAAAACCATTTGGCTCGTTGTTCTCTTCCCCTGCACAAGTTTCTTTAGAAAGAGCCTGGGTGAGTGTACAGGGGCTCCGCCAACGCATTCGTTTTGCATTTCAACCATATAAAAAAAGATAGTTGGGAGTGAAAAAATGCTGGTGGATGTGAAAACGTGTGGCCACAGGACTCCAGACTCATCTAGTGTTCTTTTGCAAGCATCGCTGCGCTGTGAGGCTTGAAGGGAAGATTTGAAGAATGACAATGAGGTCATTTTTTCAGATATTCACGGACTGCTCTTCAATGTTTGATGAGCAGCATGGGGCTCTTGATGGAAAATGACTATGGAGTTTTACAGGTTTTTCTAGTTTGCTTTAATTTTTATTTATTCCAGACTCATAAGGGGTTTGGAGAGCTGATTTTGGCTTTCTGAAAGCCTGTCCCCACAAAAGCAAGACTGTATGGTACAAGTCTGTCCTTGCCTTACTCTTCCTGGCGATGTCTGAAGTGGTGTGCCATGAGTGATAGCACCCAGTGCTCCCAGTAGTGCTGCAAATGTTCAGCCAAAGTGATCAGATGTCTTTAGTATCTCCAGTGGAGAGTTTGTCTCATGCCTTGTCCATGATTCAGTAAAAATACCCTTGCATAAAATATTTATGAACTACAAATGAAGATTTAGGCCCTCAAACATCGGGCTGCGTACTGATGCATTTATCGGCATTGTGGAGCGCTCTGTTGTGCTGGAAATCTGTTTGTAAGAGGCACACAGGGCTGCTGGAGGCCAAGCAGTCCTGGCAAATGGCCCTGCTCATTCAGCTGTCCGGCCGGGAGCGCAGCCTCGTGCCTTTCCATCAGTGCTACCTCCCGGCAAAATGACTTATGCGACATCTTCAGAAAATTCCTTCTTGGTTCCTGCTGGGCACACGAGTGGCTATGACCAAAGCAGGGGCCAGCTCCTGCGGTGACGCCAGCCAGGGCGAATGGGTGAGATGCTGCTTTCTGCTCTGGACCAAGTCAAAACTTGTAATCCAAGTGAGCGTGGGTTTGGGACCCCCCGTCTCTTCTAGCACACCCTCTTTTCCCAAAGACCTAGCTTGGCATTTCTGCTACCTTCATCTTCCTCCATCCCAGGCTGTTTCCCCCCCTCCCAGTGGCTAGGCAATTTGTTCGTAATGGTGTTCCCGGGGAGCGCAGTGGTGTGTTTCTGGGAGCTGTGAACATCCCACAGAGCACCTACCCCCTGCCCTGGGGAGGGTGCTGCTGGGTGGGAGGTGTCACCCCGCTGAGCCCAGGGTGTCAGCGTGCCGTTGCACGGTGGCGGCAGGAAACCATCGTGCTATACAGCTGTGGGAAACTCTGCTGCCTGTTATTTGAAGTTCTCCAGGTTTCTTTCATTATACCTGTGTTCTATTCCAGTTGGCAAACACCAGTTTCGCACAAAGTGGCATTCATTCCGGAGTCTTAACCTGATCCCTGCTGGGTTCAAAACTGACAAAACTCTACCTGACTATTAGTAACGTACATAATACAGCAGCTAAATATAGAACTGACAAAGGCTCTCCCTGAAATAGTACCAGCATGGGGATAAAATCAATGTCATTTCTTACACAGTTCCTTGACAGGCATTTGCTGGAAGAGTCTTATCTGCGCCTGTCAGTAATTCTCAGATACTTCTTGATTCCCATTAGAAAGCGCAGAGCCATCGGCGCCTAATGCAGAGAACAACTGAACCCCTGGTCTGACCCTTCCTGGAAAAGAGCCTTCTCCCTCCCTTCAGGGCTTTAACGTGTTCTCCCACGTGAGATCGCAGTATTGAGATTTGCAGTGGTACAGCTTGGGCTGGTATTTTTTCTTAAATTATATTGTTTCCTTGTGTACTTTTTAGTAAAGGTATTTGCTTCTCCCTGGTAAGGCGCAGTATCCTTTTGGCATTTCAGAAGAGGTGGGCAGGATGAATTATTCATTTTAAAAGTGTGTGACATTATGATGGAGCTTCAGCAAAGTACATTTAAACATTACAAAATAGGATGAATCAGTTTAAACTCATCTGAGCTTATCATATATCAGATAAAATGACTGATATAAAGGCTAAAAAAGAAGAAAAAAGCTCTTCTCAAACCATTTCTAAATCAGACTCCAAAACCACACCAAATATGAAAGAGGGTTTATTTTCAGATCTTTTAATGCCAAGAGGTTTAGGGAAAATTGATGAAAATACAGGGTTAAACCCCTCTTTGCTAAAAAGCGATACAACTATTGGAACTGTGCTGATGTACATCCCTGAAAGTAGCAAAGGGGAAGGTGGGGACAGACCCCTGGGACTGCTGGATCACTGAGGACCCAGGTTCCTCAGGAGAACTCATGTGCAGAAGAAAAGAAAAGGCTCTGGTCAAAGTCTAAAGAATAAGGTGGTAAAAGGCAGCAGAAGGGATCTCATGGAGGTGCTTCAGCAGTCTCCTTAGACTTGTGTCTACTCAGTCTCCTTTATTCTGAAGTGGTGGGTTTTCTTCTGAAAACACAAATATTAGTGTTTTTCTAAATCCTTCTGCAAAGTCTTTTTCCACATGCGTCAGATAAGGTGGATCCCTTAACCTGTAAAATGGATGTCTCGAAGTATAAAGCATTGGGAATAGGATGTTTAGACTCAGAATTTATTACAGCCCTCATTATTTTTATGAAAATTCTGTGTCTTAAAAAGTCAAATTCTGGGGGAAAATCCTCTCTAAATAGTCCTTTAAGCAGAATTTCCGCTTTATGCGTTAAATATTGCTCTTTTGCTAATCACTGTTGTGCTTCCTTCCGGGGCATCAGGATGCTACAAGGCTGCTGTTGTGCTCGCTCCATAATTTCCTTGTCGAGGCTCCTGCTCGGACCTGCCCGGTTGTGCGGTCTGTATCGCAATTCCTCCCTGTTTCAGGAAGGCCAGGCTGTGATTCAGCTGGAGCTTTCCTGCACATTTTTTCATTTTGATTTCCCATGATGCTAAAATATCAAGGCTCTTGTCAAACTGCTCCATCATCTCGGCTGCGCTGTCCATGCCAGATGAGAAATGGCAGCTGGAACGCCGAGGAGCCATTCGGCCGCCTTCCCAAGGCAGCGCTCCTGCACGCTGTCCTTACTTTCCCTGTGCTGGTTTAGAGTCTGTCCAAATATTTATGCCATGCCCACTTTTTTTACTATCCAAACAACTCAGGTCTTTCTAGCCTAAAACTGGACTTAAAATCCTTTTCCCAGCAGTAGCTTTACTGCAGGAATAACACAGATGCTGTAGCAAGCGCTGAAACATGTGCGTTTCTTTTCCTACACAATTAATATAGCTGTTCTGCTTTACCAAAACCCCCTGAGAGACTCTCTTAAAGCTTCATGATGATAAGATGTAAAACCAAGGGTCTGACCCCTTGGCGATCATTAGGATGAGAGGGCATATAAACACAGGCACTCTTGTGAGCAGTCGCTCCAGAAATCTGTCCAGTTCAGCATCTTGTCATTCACAGTGACAAATGTGAATTGCTTCTGAAAAAGGAGACCCTGAGCAGGCAGTGAGGGGAAAACCTACCACCAAGGACACTTCTCTATTAATTCAAAAGAATTATTACCTTTTCTAAATTCACATTGTATCACTTTGACATCAATTCCTGTTTTTGATAGAAATGTTCATTCTTTCTGAAAAGGAAGCTGAACTCTTACTCCCGGTGATGTGTTGTGGCATTGAATCCCCGAGGTTAATTATGTGAAGATGTATCCATTGATCTGTTTGTTGAATTTGTCGCTTTAATTCAAAACCTTTCAGCCCCCACCCCTCTTGTGTCTTTAAGACCAATACATGTTCCTCACCTATTGCTCTTTACCATTCATTACAGATGCACTTTTTAAGAATACAGAAATATTGCAATCCAATCGAATTTAGACTTTTGTAATTGCATTCTGCTAAGCTAAATTTCCTTGCAATTTCAATTGGATGCAGTGTTATTCATTAGGTGAGGTCCTAATCTGCTGTACTGTGTTGCTGTGCAACAACTGCTACAATTAATCCCCTGGGTCAGGAAACTGATATAGTCCTCCTGTATATTTGTAATTTGTAAAGTGGTAATGGTTCTTTTTCAAGGAATATTACTTAATATTTAATAACAGTAATACTAATGGACTCTGCATTTTCTACAATTAAACACTTGGAAGAGTGGATTGGAAACTCTGCATTCAGCTATTGAAGTATGGCAATTTTTGAGAGACTTTGTACTTCAGGACATGAATAGGAAAGTAGGGTAATATGATTCCTATGCAATTATGCATTGTGTCCACATACTGCAGCTGCTAAAAGCATTTATCATAATTAATGTAACCATACTGATTATCAAAAGATGTTTGTATAATGATTGATTTGTCACTTGTTGTAAAGCTGTGCGGGACATCGGAGCACAAATTACTCCGATTTACTGTAACAGTATATGCTTTCAAGTGAAGTCATTCCTTAGGGGGAATCTGGGGCTCTGCTGCTCATTCCTTGCTCTCTAGGTCCCTCAGAATCATTTCTACGTGATAAAATAGAATTAGGAGAAATACTCCGAATAGTAGGCTTGAATGAAGGGACAACACTGCCAGAGATGCTTCACATCTTACAAGAAAACAAAAATCTTTTTCTTCTCATCAGAGTGAAAGAGAAACAGCAAATTGCATTCAGCCTGTAATGAGACCTCCAGAAGGGTCTGAAGTCCCCAGGCAGCTTTCCACCATCACCTTCCGTTATTGCCTTTCCTATTTTCGGTTGAATTTCCAGGTTTTTCCAAGCCAATTCTTTTCAGCCATTCAATATTTCTCCCATGTCAGAGGGAAGGATGGCTTTACATGGTGTTGCCATGGAAACACCTGCTGGATACGGGATGGAGATGGGAGAGGAGCAGGGCGAGAAAAGGGAACAGTGAGAGACCGAAAAGCGAAGGCGCAGGAGCCCCATCGGGCTTCTTCCCTTTGCAGGGCAGCCTGCAGCACTGAACCCAGTTTTTTCTCGATTTATTTGCGCAGTTCAGAACTTTGTGTCAGAACCGGGGAATTCGGCACACCGCCGCGCAGGCAGCAAGGGAGAAAGGACAAACGTTATCCCTGGTAATTTCATACGCCCCCTCCAAAGTGAGCGTTCGATTTTTCCATGGAAATCCGCTCCCAACCTGCTCGACCCCTTGCCCCTTTCCTCGGGCCACCTACACTCTCCGCAGCCCGTGCACGGCTCCCTCCTCGCGGGTTGTCTTGGCAACACGTGATATCTAGAGAGCGGACAAGGCAGCAGCCAGGCAATGTGCAGAGATTTCCTAGAGTGATACTTTGTTCCCAGACCATTGCTAAAAGCTGGTTTTTTGTGGGGGGGGGGGGGAATAGAGGAAGAATTAAGATAAGTTATCGTAGTGACTGCTCAGGGGCATATTTTTAATTTTGAGTGTGCACATTTTATGTTACTGACTCTAAAACTGATGCTCAGTTCCCCCATCTGACAGCCTGATCCAGGGCTTACTCGAGTCAACAGGAGTCTTTCTGTTTTCCTCGGCGATCTTTGGCTCAAGCATTCCTATAAAAGCTTTTGGATCAAAGCACACGTTGTGCAGAAAGTCAGACAGGTATAAAGAGCATCTGTTGTGTTGAGTCATTTGAGTTTGTGCCATGCTTTAGACCACTTGTGGATAAGCTCTCAGCTTTCTGCTGTGTATATACCAGTTTAAACTAAGCTTAATGTCTGCCTCTCTAATTTTAAGCAGAGGGAAAAATATTACCTGCCTTTATGCTTCTCCAACATTGTGGGCTTCACAGAGGTTGTGGGAGTGTAAGTGCTGAGAACAGGGCAGAGTGTTTAAGGAGGGCTCTAAGATGACGAACTCACCTTTCAGTGCTTGTGCAGCCTGTGCCGGACACTGAGATGTCAGTAAAGAGATCAAAAGCCACTGGGTAATTGTTAGGGGTATGATGGATGACTTCAAACGACTATAAGTCTTAGATGTCTTGAGACCTGTCTTTCTAAGATCATGTCTGTGTGGTTTCAGAGTTTTCTCTTTTCTTGTCGTATTCAGAAATTTAAACTTGCACTTCTCGGGTAGAAGTACTGACCTGCTGTTAGGTAATGGCCAGAGCAGGATGAAGATATGTAAGTCTCCCTGAGGATGGACTGGCTTCTTCAGGGAGGCCATGTTTGTGCTCGCGGACAAGAGCAGCACTACCTTGCGGAGCCAAAGCAGCCTTTTCCTTCAGAGTCTGGCTGTCCAGTTGTGTTACCCAAAGCTAACAAGACCTGGATAGCTCTGAAATGCACTTATCCACAAGAAATAAAATCCTTCTGGGGACTGGGTTTGAAAACTGACTCTCTGTCATTGTTACAAATCATCTGCTAAGTGTTCAGAGAAGTATTGCAAGAAGTTGAGCACTGAGTCTACGGTTCATGACTTTTCCCTGTGTTTCGTGGTCATTGGTTATCCTGCTTTGATCCCTCCTGGTGTTACATTTTCCCCATCACTAGCTTTGCCTCTCTGCTGGGAACCTGAAATTGTGTGTTCAACTATAGGGTTCAATTTGCCTTCTATGCCTCCTGCAAATCTTATTAAGTCCTGTTGTATTAAATGGGAGAAGCATGCAGTTAAGTCTGTGGTTTTCAAAATGCATTAGACTTGTTTTCAAGTATGCAAAGTGTAAATGGATTTTGTGCTTTGGGAACGTAGCAGTGTGTTTACAATTTTGGTTAGATAAAAGGATGCTGAGATGGCCTTTAACATTGATTTCGTGTTACGTTTTTCTTGGCTTTAATACAGCCTTAGAGGTTCTTTTAGCATTTTGATTTACAGAATAAATCAGAAAATGAGTTTTACTTTATTTATCAGTCAGTAATGTGCTTTTCTTTCTGTTCTTCCTCAGTGCGGTTAGCCCTGAAAATAGTAGCCTGGGTAATCTTATTAGGTCAGGCTTTCTTTTTGCAAGGTTTCTAATGTAGGATGGTCTGAAACACTGAGAAACGAACTTCTTGCACTGTTTTGGTATTTTTCTTGTGAATCCGACTCAAACCAAGCAGTTTAGTGAGCCATGAAAAGTATACATTAAACCTAAGCCTTTTTGAACCTGAAAAGAACGATTTCTGAGTAATGTAGATGAAGTACCAGGCGAATCTGAGCTCCCTCTGGGTTGGTCATGTCATTCCGGTACACACCTGGGCAGCTCACTTCATCTTCCCATGCTGCAGGATCCTCAGCTGTAAAGGCAGAGGCTGATGGTATTTACTCGTCTTGCAGAGGCAGTTATAAGGTTATGTTTGTTATAAGAGCTCATAAATAAACTGAAATTTTACAGTGAAAGTTGCCATGGAAGTACTATGCTTAACCATATGGTGGTTCGTCCAGGGAGGTTGACAAAAAGTGGCAAAAAATAAAAAAACTCTCTTGGGTGAATTGGCAATATCTGTATATTATCGATCCTTTGAGGTGGCTATAGAGTCATGAGGTTGCTCTTGCAGGAAAGAGGGGCCACAGAAACAGGCCTGGAGTTTTGACTTTTTCAGGCGCCTTCATTATTGAAATCTAAATTTAATTCCATCCAGTTATGATTACTTTGAGAGTGATGCCAAGTCCTATATTACCTGACCTACTTCAAAACCGTATGGAGAAATGTATCCCCCAAATTGACCTTTCTTTTGTCATTTCACATCTCAGATGCCACTGTAGGAAACCTGGCATTAATTTTTCAACAGAGAGAGAGAGATTGGGGTAGACATGGTAATTTGCAGGTAACAGGATGCATATTCTTATTGATCAACAAAAGGACATGTTGTGCCTGAGAGACGGTGAATCTCTTGTTTGTTCTCTCAATCTGTCTGTCCACTGATCTGATGTAGAAGGTCCTTGATAAACTGTTGCGTTTATGCTGGTGTAACTCTATAGCATGAGGATCGTATAACACTGGAATAATGCAGTGTATATTGGGCCTGATGCTTTCTAGCAAATGTGTGACTATAAGGAGTAGGGGCAAGAAATGGGGATTTCAGCAGGAAACAAATGAAAACAGTCAGCGTCTTAACCAGGAGAGAGTGAAACATTTGGGCCATTCCTTGTGTAGCTGGGTACACTCCAGACCTCTTGTTTACTGGTGGTGTGGACAGACCTATGGTGAATTCCTTGCAGCGCAGAGATCCCTAAGCAGGTTTGGTGCTGGCAAGCTGGGATGTACCAGGAACAGCCTGGCTGCAACAGCGCAGAGCTCAGTTTAGATTCGTTTAACCCACTGAAAAGCCACGTGCTGCGCTGTGTGCTGCAGTGCCTTCGTTGCTTTTGATTCCTAAGCTAGGTTCTAGGTTGATTAAAGCTAAACATGCAGGCACCCTGCCTCCCTTCACTGAGCTGATGGTTGAAAGGTTGTAGGTAGGAGTGAATCGCGTTGCATTCACTTTAAGGCTCCTTCTTTCCCCCCTACAAAGCCAGAATAGCATAAAGACACGCCAGTTCAGAGTGAGTCTTGCCCTTTCCCTGAAAGTGTTTCTAGAAGAGGAGTCTCAGCCTTTGCAAGGGCATTGTTGGCCTGTCTGTCTGTCTGTCTGCGTTGTTACACTGATCTGGTCCCCATTAGAGTTCCACAGCTAGTGAGGATTTTTGGTGATGTTGGATTTCATCCAAGTAGTACGAATTCAGGACAGAGTGGGCAGCCGCTGCCCTTAAAAGTCAGCTTCTGCTTGGGCATCAGGAGAGGGAAGTAAGCAACATCTCCTCTTGTGCAATTTAGTATTTGGAAAAAACGTGGACACGCCTTCTGTTTAAATTCCATTTATAATTATAGATAGGAAAAAACTACCAAGGTCTGTATTATCCAAAGAAATTTCAGAATGAAATGTTTTGTGCTCAGTTGACAAGGAAGGGTATCTTTTGACTTCAGGGGAAAGAAAAACTGGAGAAAAGGATACTATCTGCAGAAAAAGCAAATTACCTGAAGTTTTATCATTTTTTCCATAATACTGATAGAATAGTGCTGTTTCATCACAGCAAAGGACATACTGACCTAGTGTTTGTAACGTATTCTCTTAGGCCAAGTCTCAAATCCTTTTTTTTTGTGTCTGAAGTACAAGTAACTGGCTCAGCAGCTGAGTCCAACCAGAGAGAAAAACGTTAAATCTAAAGCAGCTCTTAGCTTCTCAAGCCAGGAAAATATCCATGTTTTATTCATAGAAGAATACTAGTCAACATCCTCCGGTTCCCTGGATACAACCGTGAGTCTATAAATAGCTGTGCAATGACACAGCAAACTGGCACGGGGACCGCAGGCAGTGGCACAGCAGCCTGGCAGCAGCGCTGCCCACGGCAGGCAGGACTTCCCGGGGTCTTGTCCGACCTGGCTCCTCGCTTGAAAACAAACACGGAGCCAGCTCCAGCAGCCAGGACGGGGCTGCAGTGTCGGCTCTGCGGGATCCACACGCCAAGGGTTGCTGTTTCCCCCTGCCCAGGATGATCGCAAGGTCCCGAGCCCGTTTCACTCGTGCTCTTGCCACGCTCCTTGCCTGCCTGCGCGCTGCTCCCCGGCTCCTGCCCCGGCGTTCGGTTCAGGGCCACGCTGTGAGGTGAAGTTCACCTGAAGGATTTTTCTTGCACACCCAAAGCAGGTGTGTGTACGTTTAGGAGAAGAAAGTTTGAAGTAGTGGAGAGACTTGGGACAGTATACAGTTGGGAAATAGAAAATAAATGTGTGCCTGACTACCTAATGATGTTCTGTCTGATGTATGCTCAGTAATAATTCTCTCTGTAGCTAAAACTGGCTAGATCCCAATTTAATGTAAACTTAGGTGAGTACAGCTATAATAATTTACTCCAGACAGGGATGAAGGCCTGGGAGATTTGCCTAGAGTTTCTCACATGTGCCTCAATCATATTTTAGCATTGCTTTAACAGTTCAACAGGCATAGCTGGCATAACAAATTCATCATGCATCTACATGATTTATATACCTATGTTGATATATATACTCGCTCTCTGTATTTTCCAATGCATTTATCATTCTTACATGGTCATTTCTTTCCACTCTGCAATTCTTACTGGCTTCCAGTTTTTTGTCTGCTTCTGAGAATTTCTCAGGAACTTTATCTGGAACAGAAGAACATTCATACTTGGTCCTCCCGTGGCACATAGCAGAGGATTCAGCTGCAGAGCTGTATAGACCAATACACGGAAGATTTTATGAAGCGCTGTTAATGCATTGTTTGATTTCAGCACAAAGATAGCTCTGTTTTGTATTTATACTCTTGGGACTTTTAATGAGCTTTTTCCCTGACTTTAATATTTATTGGACCAGAATAACATAAGATTTAGGATTCTCTGGTAATTCAGTTAGCCAGGAGCCAAGCTACAATGCAGAGCTATGCTTCTTTTACCTCCAGACATAAACAGCTCTTTAAAATGTGACATGTCCTTGCAGTAAGTAAGGAAACGCCACGTGCAGGAGGACGACCAGGTCCCGGCAATACAGCTGTACGCACGCAGCTGCCTCCTCGCCGGCCCGGGAGCCCTGGGGCCCATCAGACTCCTCTGATGGCGGGGCCAGGGGCGATCCCCGCGCCCTGGGTGCCCAGCTGGGGCGAGGGAGGGATTTGGGCTGTGCCTCCTCCCCCCAGCACCCCCAGAGCTGGGTTTTGGGGTGCAGCGAGGGTCGGGTCTGTCGCGGGAGGCTGTCTTACCCCTTTCACTGTGGGCATTCTGTACCCGAAGGCTAAAGCTCTTGTAAAGGAAGATCTTGGCGAGGAATGGGGTGAGGTGTGAGCTCTGCGTGCGCCGCAGTCGGGGTACCTGCCTCTCCTATAATTGCTGTGATGCACACTGAGTACTAGAAAGTTGTACAAGTTATTTTTAAATTGTGGAGGAAGTTATGTAAGGTGGATCATGCTAAGGGTTTATTTTATTTTTAATGACTATATTTAAAAATTCATGCATAAGCATAGAGGGACTTTTAATTACTAAATTTAAACCTTCAGGTGACACTGAAGTAAAGAAAAAAGTAGTTTTCTTTTTTTTCTTTTTTTTTTTTTTTTTGTCCTCCTTTTCTTTGCAAAGCAAACGTAGGAGCAGGCTGCGACGTTGTCCTGAGATAAGATAGAGCTTCAGCTTGGGCATGAACTGCAGAAGCACAGCCCTATATCACAATATCTTACACTTCACTGATAATGCAAGCATCTTTCATTCTCCATTGCAGAAACTAGCTCCAACATGACCACTTTAATTTCCTTGGGGAGTGCACGATATTACTTTCTGCAACTTTCTCTGTCTAGCTCTTGAAAGAGGCGGTGGGGCTGTCTTAGGCAGCTTACCAGAAAAGGGCTAACCTGTAGACCAGAGTACAGCAACGCTGATGCTTAAACCAGTCTGTACGGCAACCTGCTTAGAGATGTGCTTTGCTCAAGGCAGTAGGATTTGAACACCTGCCTAAATGAAATACGTGCTTAAGTGCTTTGTTGATCCAGCACGGAGTGCTGAACTGGCGCGTTGTTCTCGTGAGCAGAGCAATTGTAGCTTTCATAAATACATGTTTCACTCGAAAGAACAATTCTCCTACCTCCCCAAAAGAGATTTTAGGGCTAATGAAGAAACACACCTGAACGTATTATCTGGTTTTAGTTTAACAGGATGGTCTGACTTAGGTGTTAGGGTTTTGATCAGAGGTGGAAATGAAGAGAAAAATAATCTTTTCTTAGGGGAAACTTTTAGGAAATTTAATAAGCTTGGAGTCAGTAAGATGTTCAGAGATTTGGTGGAGTTCTTAACGTCAGCCACAACTCCTAGAGATGAGAGTAAATTCATAGCTATGGTCTCAAATCAGCAAAGAGTTTCTATTCAACGTAGAATTTTAAACCAGTCTGAACTCATGCTTCAAATTAAATGTAAGTTGGAGGTCTGGCTACATAGGAGTGGATTATGTAAAAAACACTAATGTATTGTAGGTTTTTGAGGCATACCCATTTTCCTGCATGCCTTCCAGAGACAGGATTACAAATCTTTTAATGAGGATCTGCTTTAAATCCTCTGGCCATTTTGAAATGTTTAGGCGGAAACATGTTTCTTTTCTTTCATGCCAAAAGTGACACCAGAGGAACACATATCTATATGGAAATAAACACATCGTCAGCTGAGCTTTTCTGTTTGCTCTCGAGTGCTGTAAAGCATCTTTGAGAATCCACAATGCACAAAGCAAGTTCTTTGTATTCCACTAGCCTATTGTTTATCTTATTGACTAGCAGAGAGAAGAGAAAGAAAAAGTGCATTTTAATTAGTCATGAGAACTTCACCTGTACTGGAGGTCAAACTTCTTGGCTGGATTTTGCTTGCAGAGTGAATCCACTCTGGGAAGGGGTCTGTCCTTTGGTCAGGGATGGGTTCATGACATCTTCCCGCTCTGCTTCCGTACTCTACTGGAAGCCAGGCGTAGCCTTGCACAGTAACATACTGGATCTCCTTTTCTTTTGCCTTTATAACATGAGCAGAAGTGATTCCTTTCCCTAGATCACTTCCCATTGTGTGCCTCAGTTTCTTCCCCTGCAAAGGCAGGGTAACGGCACTGACCTCCCTAGCACAGCTCTTTGAATTCAGTGGACGACATGTGAGAATAAACTGTTCTTTCGGGAAGCAGCAGCCTAAATACACCCAAGAATATTAGTTTCTCCTTTCTCCAGCTTGTGGCTTTGTTTTGTTCAAGTGACAGCCCTGAAGGGGGCACAGAGATTTTACAAGTCTTTGAGCTTGTATTGCCTAAAGGGAACAAAAAAAAGATTCTCCCATCTAGTTTTATTGAATATAACCAATCAGGCACAATTGATTGCTCTAAAGTAATCCCAAACCTCACGCTTCCCTGAATGGGAGGCTTCAGACACGATAATTGAAGTAATTCAAATCCTCTGTAAGAAACAACCTTATTGTCTCCTGCTGTGGATGTCTTTGTAATTATGAAGATGGAATTGGTTATCTTTCTGCCAGTGGACTCTAATGAAAGAGGTGGCAGTATAGTTAAATGGGCCAAGAACCGACTTTCAACCCTCACAACACGATTCAGATAAATTCCTGCACTGGCAACAGAAAGTATTCTGATTAGAGGTCCGCAAAGACTTTTGTGGGGTTTTCTGAAGGCAGACGAGAGCCCCCAGCAACGCCGGCATGGTTTCCCATCTACCTGCCTAATGAATGACAGTGAAAGGATTTGGAAGAGATCCCATCACAGATTTTTACCCTTTTTTCTTGGAGCTGATATTGTCAGGTCTTCCATCCTTCCTGCTTTGCCTCTTTAGTTGCCAGTTGCACTGAGCAATTTAAATTCTCTCCTAAGCTCAGGAAACAGCCCCGAGTCGCTCCTGTTCTCAGGGGCTGAGACAGCTCCGCTGTTGCTCTAACAGGAGATCTCCTTGGTGGGGAACATCTGCCGCACTCCTCTCACCCTGTGCTTCTGCTCCTGCTCGGATAACGCCCGAGTCTCTGCTTCCTGAGCCTGTAGCTTTAGGGAGAATGTCAGCATCTCCTGGGCGCTGGAGAAGAGAACAGAGCCGGTTCTCCCTGTCGGCTGGTGGAGCCGGCAGAGTGCAGGGGCTGCGTTTCCCAGGGCCGTGCCTGGCATCCCCCATCTCCTCTGGGTCTGCAGCACTGAGCCCCCAGGAGTCCCCACGATTTGAGTGGAGGAAGAAGAAAATCGGGGTCCCCTGGAGCACGTGGCTTCGCACGCGGATGCCGAGCGGGGCACAGGCTGGCGAGGCTGCCGGGGCAAGCGGCTTTGCCTTCGCACTTGCAGTCTGCAGAGTGCTGGTGCGTGACAAATCTTTTAATAATTGGTGATGTGGTGATGATTCATATCAGCAGTAGCTTTGATGCGGTCTGTGAAAAGGGGATCAGGTCATTGCTCCACAATGCACAAACGGGGCCTTTTAATTACCCCAAATACATGCAAATCTTCCTAAAATTCGGATCAAATGCAAGTTATGAAAATCCTCAGGAACTGTTTCCAGCCCTTATGTTTGCCCTGTTTAAACCACATGGAAACTGCGAGATGAGTCCAAATGTGTCTAGTCTGACACATCTTATAAAATGATGAAGCTGAAGTATAAAGAAACCCAGTTTCTTCCTCCTCTTTTTGCATAAAGTGCTCATTGTTAATTTAGTTCTGAAAGCTACGTGATGGATGGTACCAGGTAAGTTTCTCCATTATTCTTTCTCATCTGCTTGATATACAATTTAAGGGAGCTGAGGAGAAAAATAAGGAGGCTGAGGAAATTCAAATCAGAATTCATTTATGCAGCAATTCCAGCATCCATTAAAAATAACCCATTAAATATTGTCCTCTGCTAAATTTAGAAAATGCTCAGGTGTGTCTGCTCTTGTGCTGCACAGAAAGTTTTAATACAGATTTAATCATACTGAGTGTTAGGGGAAAGAGCTAATTAGATCGACAAATTTAGAAGGTGGTAGTATATTATATGGGAAGAAATGGGTGATTAGATATTATTCACTGTAAAAGTGACTGGCCCTGGGGAATATCTTTAAGGATATTATATGACATAATCCTAGTTTAAAAATTGAGAAAGTAGAAGTTCACATCATCCTCAGAATTCTTCCTTGTTTCAAAAGAATTTTTCCCCATGGTAGTTTCTAGCATTTTTTGGCAGCTGGAGTCAGGTACTGGGCTAGAAGAGTGACGGTCCCGCCGGCAGCTCGGCCGGTCGGGCTGTGCGTCTGTCCCTCTGCCCCTCGCTTTGCCCAGGTATTGGATGGAGAGAATACCGCTCAGTTCATCCCCGCGTTTGCAGCCCAGAGGGCAATGCTGTGGGACGCCTCCCTGCAAGTTGCTTTGATGCACTGCCATCATGAACTTGTGTGATTTCTGCAAGTAACGGCCTTCGTTTATCTCCATAAATTGTATTTTTACAGTAGTCATAAAATTGTTGATTAGCCATATGCAAATGGACTTCTTCACAGCATTTTTCAGTATTACACTTCCCCTATGAAAGCAGATTTAGAAGGGACAAAGGGGGTTATTTTTTTTTAAATAAGTAAGAAAGTCTATTTCTTAACGTGATACAGTGAGGAAAGTCTCAGTATTAATGACTTTGCTGAGCTTTAATCACCACAGAAGATAAATGTAGCACGTTGGGAGTTAAGGCCCATGGAAAGCAGGAGGAAGCTGTGTTTTTATAGTAGCCGTTCTTACTGCTGTGTTTTCCCGCTCTGCTCACGTCAGTTTGTGGTTTTTCTGTGTAAGGTGATGCCACCGAAGCTGGGAGCTGTGGTCCCCCCCGCAGTGGCCTGTCCCCTGCGGTGCTCTCGGAGCCGCCGTCCCCACGGGTTCTTCTGCCCCAGCCTGCCGGGGCCAGGACCTCCCTCTCCCTCCTTGCTCCATTTCGCCAGTAAAAGAGATTCACAGCTACCTTTAGCAACTTGTTCCATCTCCTAAGGTCATTTTATATTGTTCAAAGGTAGGTATAAAATGTGTCAGGATATCTGCTTACTCTACAGACCCAGCACAGAAGTGATTGATATAATATGTCATTGCTAAATTGCTCGAATAAAAAATGATTCATCTAAGTTCCCTTACGCTTGTCCTTCCATTATCCAGTACCGTATTATTGCAGATACAAAACTGGATATTTACAGAAAGCATTTCAACTCTACTTACAAACAAAGGGAAAGATTAGTTTAGTTAGAAATACTATGACTGGGTTAAAAATGGCAAAAATAATAGAAGCGTGTGGCGTTACGTTAGTGACGTTGCTGCCATAGTCACCAAGTACAGCAGTATGTACAATAGAGCAGTACTGTTGAAGGTTGGCCAGATGCTTTGCACCATATATGCTAACTATATCAGAAAAATAAATCATGAGCTTGTTTGGTCCTAAAGCACACATTATTTTTCTCTCTTCTAAAGCAAATTTCTGTTTCATCCTTCTGAAGGGGTTCATTTAATAGCGTGTGAAATGAAATGTCAACAAGAATTAGAACAAATGGCATTGTAATCCCCAAGAGACCACAAGTTTCTGCTGGGAAATATTTCCAGCCAGCCCACTGCGGGGAGAGGAGGGGAGAGGTCTCAGGTGCGGCTGCCTCCTCCGCAGCCCTCTCTGCGCAGCCGGGGCCGGAGCCCTCGCCCTGCCTGGAGCCGCGTTTTGGCGAGGGTCGCAGGACGAGAGCTTCAAAACTACCCCGGAGAGCTGGGCTCTCCTGGAGGCTTTGAGAACCTCGGCCTTAAAAGTTGGGAGTCAAACCTGCCCCTGTGCACGGGGCACGTATGGGATCTGGATTTTATCCCAGCCCCTCCTCGTGCCGCAGAGCAGAGGGGTGTGCGTGGGCTCCCCACGCTGCTGCTGCTGCTCCCGGCTCCCGCAGACCTGCGCTTGGCTGTGCCGAAGGCTTTCTGCTCCCCGAGCGGGGCTCCTGCAGCTGCGCTTGTCCCTGGCACACGGCTGCTCAACTGCGGCTCCGGGGCTTTGTGGAGGGGCTGCAAAGGGCAAGGCACAAGAAGTAGGAAGACCGAGATGGCCAGGAAGAAAGCCAAATTTTGCTCCTAAAGCTGGGGTTGAGAAGCCTGAGCCCTGGCAAAAAAGAGAGAGGAAATCTGGCTTTGAGGCTGTGATTAACTGTTCCTCTTCGCTGTAAAAGTCCTTCCGAGGCACAGGCGTGAGAGGCCATCCCTGTGCTTTGTGGGGAGATCCTTTCCAGCTTGTGCTCTCCCTTCTCTCACCCAAGACAGGGTCTGTGTCTTTCAAGCCCTGAGTTCACACTTTATGGCCTCATCCTGCGGGTTCTGTGCATTGCAGGCAGGGACAGGTGAGCCCCAGACATGGCCAGGGCTGTGCTGAGCATCCTGCAGAATCAGTCCCTCGGGCGTCGTGGCACAGATGCAGGCAGACTGTGCGCGTGCAGTCGAAGCCATAAACAAAGTTACTGCCCTTGGGATTATTACTTTTATTAGCCGTAAAATCCATTGTTTATGGGAAGTTCAAAAATGACATGAAAACATAAATGTGAGGTGCGCAAATAAATCTTTCTGACAAAATTGTTCACTAGACTCGTTATTATGGAAATAAATTTAAAATGTGACTTTTCAGAGCTGCTGAAAGCCATCACCTTCTAGAGCTGTTGTCTGCCTCTCTGATGAGTGAATGCCAAAATTTGTGGTGTGCGGGGAATGCTTTTCAGATGTTGCTTGTTTTGAAAGTAATTCCAGTGAAACAAAGGCCACTGGATAATTAGGAAGTCTGTTGTGCTGGATGAGTCCTTCCACTCCCGCGCGGCTGGCGGCCTGGCATGCTCAGGTGCTCTCCCCTGATTGTGGCCCATTTGCATTCTGTGCAGAGGTTGCAGACCTATTATTGGGATGTTGCTCACTGCATAAAGCCCAATTAATGAAAGGTTAGGATGCAATTAAAAATCGTAGAGTGTCCTTTATTTCAAAGTGAAGTTTATACTGCAGTATGAGTTCCTGGAACACGCTACAAAATCATTTCCGAAGACTAAGGCATCTACTGTTTGTTTGTGTGTTTGTTTTGACCCCTGTAGAATTTTGTGGGTTTCTCTGAAGGGATAGAAACACCACGCCAGTCTCAGCGGATCACTTACAGCCCCTTAATGGATTTGTGCCTCCACTTCTCAAAGGGTCTTGAATGTGGCAGTACCGAATAGAACCGTGATGTGGAGAGAAATGACAGGTATCAAAACCGCCTGCCTTGTCAGCAGGATTTTTTTTCTGGGGTGATGTTACAGTGATTAGCAAGAAAACTACAGGTGGAAAAGTGCGGGACTGACTCTCTGAACAAACATCAGAAATCTCAGTGCCACCCCTTGCCTGTCTGGAGGAGGTGACCCGTTCTGGTCACCTTCTGTGGAAGCCAGGGTCTTTAAAGAAACAGAGAATAATTTGATCAAAGCTGCTTTCAGATTACTGTGCTGTCGCCGTTCGGGTACAGGTGATGGTCTGAGGGATTGCGTGGGTTCCCCTGCTCCACTGAGAAAGATGTGGTGCTCTGCCCCAAAACGGGAGTGGGGAATTCTTTATTGTATGGTTTGTACAGGAGAAGTTCAGTTGTTTGCTGACTTGGATTTTACATCTGTAAAATGGAGATGTCAATGTTTATTTAGGAAGGCAGTGAACTTTGATAAATATTTGTAGCATATTCTGACAGTCTTGGTGAAGCTGCAGAAGTGTCATTAAAACTCACTACTCTTCAGTTATTTATTTCTTTTGTTATCAGTCCAGTGACCACATGGGGAGGTTTCTTTGCTGCAGTAAGAAACCTGGTGCTATGACATTTGGTGCAAAAGCCAGTAGGAGGGTGCAACAGAGCTCCAGTTGCCTGAGCACACTTAGCAGATCTGCAAATGGCACGTATGTGTCTAACATCTGCAATTAAACTGATTGACCTTTCCATGTACAGGCTGGAGGGGAGAAAAGGAAAGTACTAGAGAAGATGGATTGAGAAGTGAATGAGATGCCAAAGTAAATCTCATTTACCTGTCCCATGTGTCAATAGTGAGCTGGGAGAACATTAGTCTCTGAAATCATCTCACGTCACCGAAATCATCTCAGACACCAGCTGTTTGCTCCGCAGAGCTGTCACGGGGTTACAGACTCGGCAGCACTACGACTGCTGTAGCAGTTGAGTTGTGAGACAGCTTCGCACTTGGGTCACCTACCATGGCTGCAGCACAGACGCTTCCCCCCTTTCTAAAACAGTCCCTGAGCAGAAGCACAAAATCACTGCTTGGTAAGGGAGAGGAAAGCAGTGTGTGACTCAGAAGAAAAAAAAAAGACATTTTGGGAGGATGCATATTATGAAAAAAAGCAGCAGGAGAGGCAGCAGAAATAACTGGCCCTTAACAGCTCTTTGCCTCCCTAGGTCCCTAAGAAAGAGTCTTTTAGGCTCAGTAATTAATCCCCTGAGCTTGCACTGGCACGAACAAATACCTAAATGGGACAGAAGACAAGTGGTTTTGAACTGTGCTCCCCTACCCCTCCCTGCTAGGCAGCTCACATCTTTGTGCTAAGGACAGGATGAATGAGGACTGAGTATGATACTTGTTCTCCGTGTAGTAAAAGGCTTTTGGGAAGGAAATAAGCAATTTACATTTAACCACTTGTGCTCTTAATGTGTCCCCTTTCTCCGTGTCCAAGGGAAAGCTGATGATAGTGTGGGGACTTGCAGGTTTTGCCATGCAGATCCGTGCCCGTCTCTGGGGCGGCGCGTCCTGCCCTCGGCTCGCTTGCTGCCCCCGGACCGCCCGGGGACTGGCCACAAGCTGAGGGCAGACCTGACCGTCGCTGCCTGGGACCACAGCCTCGCTGGCAGCCCCAGCCCTCCGCACCGCTAATGTGATACCTTGTAAATGGTCGTGTGTGTCTGAAAGACAACCCTGAGTAGTCCTTAGTTTTTAAATAGATCATTCCTGACAAAGCCCATTATTCACAGTGGGCATAAAGCCAATATCCCTTTGGTTCACAGAGTGCTCCCTGTAACGCTGCTGTCAGGCGTGGCATTGCGAGTGATCTGTGACCACGGGGGGCACTTGGCGAGGAGGAAGAGGACTTTCATTGACAGCTGCATACAATGTCTTCATCAACCTCAGCTCTGAAATTCTAGACTTCATTTCCTACCGCTCCTTGTGATGCTCGACATGTTTCATGTGTATATTAAGACCAGGATTCAGATTGTTCAATTGCACATCGGCCCATACACAGACTAGAAAAGTATTGCCCAGCACACGTATCTCCAAAAGGGTATTGAATTCCTCTCTTATGCTGACTAGTCTCAGATCAACTTTAACTGAGTATATCAGCACATGAAGAGCAATTTTTTGACATGTCTCTGCACTAGAAAAATTACGATAATTTTATTGTAAAGTCCACATATGTGATACTTTTGAGAAATGAATGAGGGGCGAAATATATGTAAGTCCTGTTGTATCTCTGGCTGCGGGTGCACATCCTCTGCTGCAGCTCTTCAGACACAGACCTATCTAACAGCACATACTGAACTCCTCTTGAATTATGTAAAAGTTTGAGCACCGAGAAAGGAAAACAGTTTGGAAATGATGGGCTTTGCTAGGCAGAGGAGAGAGACCCGTGCTTCTGCCATGTCTTTCCTCAGGGCTGCCTTTTCTGTAGTGGGTTTTGTTTTCTACCACTCAGTACTGGTTTTTCGCAAGAGGGGTGTTACTTTCTACCATATCTGAATGGTAACATTTAAAAATCACTTTGCGTCAACACCCAATCCTTCAGGCCTTCAGTCTTTTATTTTACGGTTATGTTTTATCATATATAGTGGTGTGACTGCTTTTCACATCTTACACATAATCCTCAATAATCTTTTTCATACCTGCTCAATCTGATTTACTCCCAGCTGGATGCATGTAGGGTTATGGCTAAGGATACACTCACTCTATTCATGGGACTTCAAAAATGCATATGGCAGATTCTAAGACGTCTTCTGAGCCCATTGTACGCACTGCGCTCTGGCCTGTGACTTCTGCTCTCTTGATTTCTTTTATTCACCATGTTTCCATAGAAAGGCCATAAAATTTACCCATTATTCCTGTGTTATGGAAGTGTTCGTGGCGTGGGTTCCAACTATTGCATTAGGTGTCTTGCATGTAATTGCTTAAAGTGGACAGTCATCTTGTGGTATTTTATTAACCAGTGACAGAGCTGTACAAGGGAAAAATATGCAATGAATAACGGTTAGACAGAGTGATTGTTTTTAAATTCCGAGGCTGGACTTTGCCCATTGACTAAGTAGATGATTTGTTGCATTTGTTGTTATTCCCTCTGAGTCTCAGCCCAGGCACGCTGTCAGCTGGAAAGCTGGCATGCTCGTAAGATGCTCAAGCATCTTACAGGAAAAGTCTGTCTAATCAGTTAGAGATTTGGGGTTTTTCCCTCCTGTACTTACAGGGGGCTTGAGCCGCCTGGAACTGCTGAAAGTCAGGCTCTGGTGTCAGTGGGGTTCAATGCCTTATTCTGTAGACAAGCAACAAAATAGATAAAAGTCAAAGACCTGCACGTTTACATGAGATCTGGTTTGGGCTTATCACTTTTACAGCTACTGACTAGAAGCAGCATTAGTCTTTTGCCACGAGATATATTACAATGCTATTTTTATTTTATTGATTCAACCTGGTCTTCAACAGAGTGGGACAGAAAATTGCATTTAAAAGATAAGTGGGAAAAAAGATCTACAGGATGCATTGCATCTTAGATGGCAAACTGACTCCTATGATTACATTTTGTTTTGCTAAGTATTTGGGCTGTATTTTGTAGGCCAGGTTTTGCTAAAAATCTAATTTTACCATAGAACGGCGTATCCAAGAGTACTTTAAAATGGATTATATAGTAAAAGCTCAAAATCTTACATTATATTGTAACTTAAATGGACTGGTTTTGCTGCTATTTAACGTTTTACATACTGTGTGGCAGTACTTGTCACAAAGTACATATATTCTGCTTTAGTAAGTTGCTGGATAAAATTCTGAAGAATGCCCAACTGCCTGAGACACAGATGTCCTACTTTCTAATTCACAGTACTGTGTGGGACACAGATGAACTGGTTTTTCTTCTGGCAAAATGTATAGCTATAATCTATTAAAACCGATAAATTATAGGCAAAGTTGAATAGGAGGAAAGGCCTATTCACAGCGACAGAAATTCTTGCAAGCACGTGATAGGTGAGGCAGGCGTGGAACAGACATAACCGCTTCGCTGATTCCCTAACACCCACAGAAACAGCCCATCCGCAGGCTGGGCTGAATGACAACGTTTTGGCAGAGTCTGGTGAGATGTGTATGTGTTTCTTTACATGCATGCATACATTTCTTGGCTAGATGATTCTGCAGATTTGTTACTTATAGTAGTTTAGTATTAAATAATAAATGAGCGTCTGGGAAAGAAACACCTTGTGTTTGCGTTTTGCTAAATCATTTTCAATCTTTCCCTGTAAAGCAGAAAAACATACACCTGTAGAACATCCTTTATTCTATCATCTAAAATTCTGTGTGATTTTTTTTGACCATTCTCTCCTTTTATCTGTGAGAGGAGATCGAGTTCTTTGATATTTTACTTAGATTGCATTGCACATTTGGAAGTAAGCCATTTGAGCTGATTACTGATAACACTTGCTGTGTGACCACTGTCAGGTCACCTTCTCTCTCTGGACCTCTGGCCTTTCAGCTGTGCGCTGGAGACAGTGCCTGTCTTGCAGCAGAACTGTAACTGGAGCGATCCCAGTGTGGGATGAGAGGGATATCTGACTGTGCATGTTTACCTGATTAAATTCCAGATAGCTGGGGATTCAGTGTCTCAGAGTTTTTTCCATCTATAAAGTTTGTTGCCCAGTGGTTGGCAACTGCTTTCGGGTGTCCGGAAGAGCAGAGCACAGTGAAGAAAACTTTGGATCTCTGTTATTTCACAGCCAGAGCTGGAATCTACGTCTCACTTGACTTTGAGAATCCTGGCACAGAGATTCATACAGCTAACTGACAAATGGTCATCGGGTCCTTCCCAAACGCCTGCCGAAGGTGACTATGGGAAGCACAAAGTTACCATAATTTTGCCTTGCTCACATGAAGCTTTTTGTCCTGAGTCACAGTGAGAGCTTGCAAAGATGCTGTTGTACTTTCATTTATATCTTTCCCTGGTGATAGGACTGGATGAGGGAAATGGTTGCGGCTGTCTAAAAACCCCTTCACCTTGTCCCTTGGCAGTCATATCTGGCCTTCAGAAGCCCATTACGCTAAGCCACTGTGACAGCTCATGAGGGAGAAACATTGTCCAGAAAAGCAGGACACAAGGCATCCTACTTCTACAACATGTTTTATGGTATCCTGTATCAAATGTGATGCCGACCTTTAGAGAAAGAGGTGGATCTTTCTGTGTGATCCAGCAATGAGGTTGAGAACAAGCTAAGAGTAATCAGTTAAATGGGACACGTCAAGGTAAAGGGAAGCTGTCTGCCCACTTCTACTTGGAGATACTCAACTAGCACTGCCAGATAAGTCCTGCTCCTTTACTGGGTTGCACTAATACTATTGGCATTCATTTGTGTTAAGCTGTCTGATATTGTAAACCAAGTTCAGCAAAGGTGCAGTGACTGCCTAACAGCTCTGTGCTGTCCCGTGTGTCTGTCTGCGTGCTGCTGCGGCTGATGGTTTCATTTGTCTGTTTGCCTGCAGATCCTCTGAAATTGCTGCTCCGAGTGCAGGGTGCATTAGCTATGCTTATTTCCTACAATATTCCACAAATCCTTGTCTGACTTGCTTTTAGTCACCAATAGTTTTCATCATAAGTATTTCACATTGCAGATAAAGCATTCAATATGCACAGATGTTCAGATAAATGCCCCTTCTCTCAGTTTGTGATGATTTAATGGGTGGATTTAATTTATTGTCTAGTCAAGTGCTATAGGTAGTAGATGCGCTGTCTGCCCACTCTGTTTTGATATTGCCAGGGAAGCAGTTATTAATGGCACACAAATTCTATCCAACAGTTTTCTTAAGTGCTTTAACTATAGTGCATCTAATATTGCAAGATGGAAATCGCTGCTCTTCACGGGATGTCCAAGGAAAGCACTGGTGAACATGAAAGATGAGATACGGCTCTGTGGAGGACCTGACACCAGCAGGCATCTCTTGCTATAATGACTTTCCCATAAAAGTACTGCATAACGTGTCTCCCAAATTACACCCCGACCTATTCAAATCCACAGAGCCCAGTTTAGCTGTCAGTGACACTCGTTTTTCACTGGTGTGACTCACTGACTGTAATGAAGTTACTCCCGACAGGCATTGTGATCAGAGTGGGCAGAACCATTAAAAATTATTTACATAGATGAAATTGCGAGGGGCTGTCAAAGCTGTCAATAAAGCAGTCCTGGAAGGACGCACATAGCCACAGCCTCGCCTGAGTAGCGGGTTTTATGTGCTGCAGCAGCAAACGAACCCCCCTGGACACGGCTAACGAGGCAGCGACAGACGCCTCCTTTGTTTCTGACAAAAAACGAATCATAAAAGCTGCTGAAATTCATTTTCAGTTCACAGTACATTTGGTGCCAGACTTCCATGCTGCAATCATGTGAATATTTACTGACATGTACAAGCGAGCTGTGTGCATGTTTATTTACCCTGTGATGTGCACTTGAGGGGGTGCATGCATAGGTTTAAATATATATATATTTAAAGACTGAACACCTGTTCTCTCCTAAAAATCTGTATCTCCCGCCAAATCAGCAGTTATTCTTTACTGCAAAGTTCAGACATTTTCCTTCCCTTTTCCTCTTCAAACATTTTTTAGCTCTGCTCGGACGATAACAGACGAAGGACGGACAGTGGCAATGTCTGAGAGTGGCACAACTATAGGAGCTGAATAGTTTAAACAATACTTCAGTATCTGCTGAAAATCCAAGAAAAAATGGTAAAAATAAATGCAAGTGTTACTATGTAGAAGAAAAATTAAGATTTAAAGATTTTTCTTTCAACATCTGTAGATCTATTCTCCTTTTCTGAAATCTCATTTCCTCCTTTCACTTCCAAGCCAACAGAATTGAAAACTGTGCTAAACAGCATGTGGGTCCATGATGGACCATTCCTTACAGACGAGATACTTCAAGACTCCTACTTTTCTGAGGAATAAATTGTCCACAAGGCAGTGTGGATGTGAGATTTCCTTTGGGCCATTTGGCAAGACCTCTAAATTGGCATCTGATCTGACCTATCTTCCCAGGCCACAAAAGCAAGATTGGGGTTTCAGATGGAGATCCACAGGATCCCCATTTCAGGAAGATTTGTTCATACAATCGTAGAATAATTTGGGTCGGAAAGGACCTCTGGAGGTTACCTAGTCCAGCTCTGTGGTGTCTTACATGGAGGGTAGAACAGTCCTATGTTAATGCCGAAGGAAAGTTACTAGGACAAGCGTGCGGTAACAAGTCATGTTGGTGTGCATCCTTGTTTGTATCAGAATTTGTAAAGAAAGGTCAAAACTGGAAAAGAGCCTCTACTGTTTGTTGCTTTTCTGATCCATCCTGACGTCTACACCTTCAGGAAAGACTCTTGACAATGACCATGGCTTTGCTCTTGAGCTACAGATATGTCTTCTGTATGTAAACTGATGGAGCTGTTTACCTATGTTTTATCTATTCAGGAGGCTTTCCCTAGGCTGGAAATCAAGCTTGTTCAATAGAGCTCGTTAGGTAATGAGCTTATTCACTAAGCTCATTAGTGGTGGAATTCATCCTGCTCAGCCCTCTGCAGCCCAAAAATCTTGTATCCCTTCAGCCCAGCTTACTACCTGTTTTGACCCTTAGCAAGAGAGATGACTTTTACCTAATTTCATCTGGTTTGCATATTTTCATTCAACAGCTGTCTTGCTGAATGAATGTTTCTATTATTTAATCTGGCCTGCTATTCCTCTGTAGCAGAAAAATATCTAAAAGGGCTGAAGTCTTTTACATCTAGTGTGCCAAGGCTAGAATATCATGCCAACTCATTTCATGAACTGAAGCAGAGTGTCTGACTCAGTAGGACTCATCCTGTTACATGATGGATGCTCCCTGGATTGATGAACAGACGGTTAGGCAGATGTAAGTAGGCAGGAAAACGAAAGAGGCACCAAGTAAAAGTTGTGATTGCCTCCTGTGAGCTGACCGTGATTGCCCATCTGTACACAATCTAGTGGTCTTGCAGGAAGTTTTAAAGCACACACACGCACGGCAGAAGCTAGGGATTTCATATTTTGGTTAATTATGCAGAGATCAGAGAGTGAGCTTGATAAAAAGGATATCTCACAGGTGCAAAGCTGGGTGGGAGACGGGGTTTTAAATCTTCCTGAACCAACAGCACAACCGAAACGTGTGACAGTGAAGGATGTGTGTTGGCAATAATGCTTCATTGATTCATGTTCAAAGTGGTGAATTTCAGTCCTGTTTCTACTCATTTCAGACACTGATTACTAGAAAAAGGCTCTCATGCAGTGGAGTAACGGAGGTGTCAGAGTCTGTTAAATCGACAACAGCCTACTCCTATCTTCCCTCTGAAGAGGCAGAAAGAAGCCACTGGAGCTTTGCTCAGTTTAATATTGATGACAAAAGGCCAAGAAACTATGTAAACCTCAAAAGACACTAAAACAGGATTGTAATTTAGAATGAGTTCTGAAATCAATTGCCAGGAAAGACTAAGTTTATATCTGCATTAGCAGGTAGTGCGGCTCAACAGGAGCTGAGCTGGTGCAGAGGGCCGAGCATCCCTACTGTACCCGTCTCGGGGAGGATTAATTTTAGACTAGTCCTAGTCTGGTCCATGGACCAAATGCCCATTAGCAGTAAGAGCACATTAGGTGCATTCCTGGAGTGCATCTTCCAGCCGTATTTCATCCAGAAGGACTGCAGTTTGCATGCTCTGAAACCTCTTTGCACTGTGAGCCAAACTGCAGCAAGGACAGGATGATGGAGTTTGCTCTCAAAGAGCGTTCCTGATCCCAACTGAGACACTGCAGTAGATGGACTGTAGGAGAAAGCAGCTCAGAGCAGCTTTCTCTCATTTTAGCTTTCCTTTTGAAGATAGCTTTCTTCTGCCAAGCATTAGGTTGCAAGAATAGCTGGCTTGCATTATCCTTTTCAATTGAAAAATAAAGTGCTATTTTTGTTCTTACCATAGTGACTGTAATTAATATTTAAGGAGGATGGCTCCCTTGTGCTCCAGGTCACACAAATATAGAGAAAATTGTGTACTGTTGATGACGTGTTGTCTCCAAATTACACCCCAAAAGTGCATGTAGAGCATCCAGACATGGAATTGAGGATTGTGGCAACTGGGTGAGAAAAGAAGCAAAATTAAATAATACTAAGAAGTGTTTTCCTTAGTACAAAGAAGAAAAAAAGGGGCTGTCCGGTTGTGGGGTGAGATCTTGTTATCAAGGCCATGCATTTAAATATTGAAGGCTGAAAGTGACTCGAGATTTTATTATCTGCTGTTTTCACATCTGATGTGAAACCCTGTATCTACAGGCAAGATGAGAAAAACAGCAGCAGTTTGTGTCTTTTAGATGGCAAAGGGGAGTCACATGTACACAAAGAATAACGCAATAAGTATGTGAAAAATAATTACCCGTAATAAAAAGCTAAGGGTGCTTCACAATGTTGAGGATGTGTTGTTTGATTAACAGGAGCTGTTAAAAGTGAACCCAGCAGCTTTCGCTCCTGCCTGCTGCAAGGCAGGTTGGGCGAGGTTTGTGGGTGCCGGGGCGTTATTTCTGTCGTGCTGCCGCACGAGCGTTCAGCAAACCCGTACACGGTGTACGTTCAATAACAGCGGCTGCTTCGCTCCATACATGTAAGACTTATTACTTGAATTATTTGACCTTGTTATTAGGAGACTCCACAGCACAGTTGCACTGAGACTTCTGCATCTCTGTTTAAGCTTAGGTTTCAGGGGTCCGTAGCCTGGTTCTGCAGGACTACTCTCTCCAGAAGCAAACAATCCTTCTCAAGGGCTTTCTGGGGATGTACATCAGCCAAATTTTGCAAAGTCCTGAAGGCAAAAAGCTAAAGCTGAGCTGTGTTTTAATTTTGCTGCAGATGGCAGGCCAAGATTAAAGCAGCAGGCTTCCCCAGGCGATCTGCTCAATGGCTCTCCTGAACCCGAGCAGTGAAGAGCCTGCTCGGAAAATGACTTTGAGTGGCTGCCCATTTTGGTTTTGTTGTTGTTGCAGATGCTTTTATAGGTGAGAGATAATTCATACGCAGAGTGCCACTCTCCATCAGGAGGAGTGACAGCAGTGACAATGCCATCGCAGCGCTCGTCCCCAGACCCAAACCCCTCACGGCCCCATGCAGAAAGTAAGAAAAAGTCCACAATGTAGAGCCAGAACAAAAGAGTGAAATCACGAAAGAATGAGGGAAAGAAAGAGCCAGATGCTCCAGCGTCATTTCTGAGGCTGCAAACCAGAACGAAAAGCCACTAAAGACTTGCACCTTTTAAAGGAGTAATGTATTGTTTCCTCCTCTGGCATGCAGTGATTTGACTTGCCACATGCCTCCTAGTGATTTCCCAGCAGGTTTTAATGTTGGAACAATGGCATTCTGTTAGATATTGATTTTAAAATAACTCTTCCACATTTACTTGTAACTTTAAGAGGTGAATTACAGCCCTTGAATGTGCTCTAATGTAGCAGTGGTAAATAGTTAAATAGGCACAATCTGTTTTTGCAGGCATTGCCTGTCCAGGAGAAGGCAGAGCTTGGGTGAGCCCTGCCTGTCTTCCTGGTCCGCAGGAAAAACATCCAGCAGTCTGCCTGCACCGAAGGAAAATATTAATAAATTCACAGTGGATGTGGTGGAATTTGACAGAAAAAAAATTTCTGTGCTGGATGTCGAAGCAGTGAGAGTGGGAGGGCAATGGATAAATAACCTAATTGTAGCTCTTTTCTTCTTCAACTTATACTGAGCCGTGATGCTCACCGTGGGATATCGCTGCGGCTGCCAGCACCCTTCGGCGAGCCTTGAGAGGCGGCCGGGGCTGAGCCATGGGCCCTCTGACTGCCAGGGTCATGCACAAAAGCACGTTGCCAGAGCACTTCTATGAGCAGTGCAAAAACCAGCTGCTGGGTTCGGGTATCGCCATTTCTGAGGCTTGTGCTGCATTAAAAATAAATAAACCTGCTATGTCCTCTGATAGCGTGCTTTGGCAGCTCCGTCCCTGTGTACTTCTGCATGGGCTGGAATGAAGGGTAGGCAGACATGGCCTGCGTTAAATGCAAATAGTACCCTGCTTCCACTGAAACCGTCCTGAATTACACGGGTAGCAGTGTTAATGTTCACTGAGAGCGGCGTGGTACCCGAGACTGGAGTCCAGCTCTAAGTGTGATGGGTGGCAGGGAAGAATGCTGGTTGACGCTGAGAGAAAGTTTCTCTGTTTATCTTACACTTTTTTGTATTTTTTTCTTTAATGAGGTGATTGCATTACAGTGCCTGGGACACTCCTCTACAGCCTAGAAATAAGCTGGTTTTGGTCACAGGTATTCCCACATTCTGGCTTCAGCCGCCCAGAATGCACAGATCCCTTAAGAAATTGCAATAAAAACGTCTCATGTTGTTTTCCTAATCTTAAAGCGGGGCAGGAGTTTCATTTCACGTTTTAGGTGCCCCATGCTAAATCCGTGCCAAGTGAAAGCCTAGGTAAGGGTGTGATGTACGGATGGCATCTGTAACGAGGGAGGGTGGTGGTTGGCAGCCGCCCGGGTAGAGGATTAGCCTCCGGCCAGAGGGGCTGCAGAGACCCGGGTCGCTCAGAAGCCCCCTCTGTGCTCCTCTCTGCTCCGCGACTCACCCTGAAAACGGATTCCGACTGCATGGGCTGTAATCAGCTGAGGGACGTAATGAGTTTTGGCTAGTTTGTCGCAGGGCCTTTAACTTCACTTCCCCTTTCCCTGATTTCCGACTGGCAGTGGCTACTCTGTCCCTTATTTTCAGCTGATCTCTGTAAACTAATTACTTTTACTGGGTCATGAAATGTTATGAAATTATCATTTTATGAGACTAAAAATAGCTCAGATCCAGTCAGCAAGCCAATCACTCCCCTTCATCTCCAATGAAAATACAATGTTATCTTTAATCTGTATTTCTCAGGCACTTACTGTGATGCAGGCTAGAGAGAAAGGGAAAAAAAAAGAAAGAGGAGCTTAGAAAAAAATCATAAATCAGTTGCTATAGATGCATCTCTGCCAAGGCTTCCATTGGTAAATTTAGCAGTCACGTTACAATTTTAGCCAGTACCATTACTTGGCCTTATTCAAAATAATTCACTTCTTACATGAGTTTACCCTAAAGGAAAGTTATTTTGTCTTGCACATTAAAAATGGTGTGTTTGCACGTACGTGCAATCACTACAAATATCCAAAGCCACAAAAAGCCTAAGGACAGATAAATTTATTTTTTTTTAAGAGAGAGAAAAATCCAGTGAATTCCACTTGCTCTGAGAATGAATAAAGGTATGTTAATACTTCTGGGGTTCTGGTGAATACAAATAGCTCAAAAATGAGATGCTTGCCTGAGATTTACATCCAGATAGTGAAGGGAAAAGGTTCCATCTGTAGTTTCCGATACAAAGACATTTCGCACACAATTTCTGTAAATCCATTAGGAGAAGAAAATTGATACACATTTCGTATAAGATGAAGCTGGAGTCAAGAGAATGAAAGCTCAAGAAAATGGCTTCTTTGTGTAGTTCCATCAATTCATTGTTTGATTGGACTCTCTGTATATTAAATTCAAGCAGTTCTTTGGCCTGTGGATGTAAGAGTTGTTGACTGTGTGGGAAATAGTGAGAGTGACGAAATTTTAGCGCCTTGCATTACAAAGGAAATATCCTGCATCTTATCCGTCTTTCCATCGATGATGTTAAATATGCAAAGCAGTGTTTCTATTAAAGCAATTTTTCTAATTCAGTTTAATGGCAGTTACCGAAGTACTGACACGCACGATATGATTACTGGGCCAAACAGCAATCTTTCCGGAGAAGCCGGGAATGGCAGCGCTCCAGGGCTGATTTATTTTTTTCCTTACTTTGCAAACTCCTCTTAGTTTGCATGAAGGAGGGTGAATGAAGGTTACTATCAGCTTGAGTGGTTTCAGTACTTTGCATTGGAGAAATAACTGCAAAAAGATCTCTGTTCATACGGTAGCTGGCAGCATTTGCAAGAAACGTGGTCAGTAATAAGTTCATGCTAGTCCAGCTGTCAACAGTTTGGCAGCGAGTATTTCACATGCTATTTCACTACTTAAATTTCTTCCCCTTTCTTGTCCATGATTGAATACCAATAAAAAAGAAAGCCCAAGAAATAAGCTAAACAAAGAATGATGTTTCTTTCAGAGGGGTTGATCAGGTGTCAGTCCTCTCGCGCTTCTCTGACCCACATTTTGCAGAACCACGGGGTACCAGCTTGAACCAAGACAAACCAATATAGACCCTTACCCCCAAATCCCTGCTCTCTAAGCACTCAGCTAATGAAAACAAAGAAATTTCAGATCTTGCTCCAGATCGGGCTGTTGACATAACCAGGCCAAGACGTCTGTTTTATTGACTTCCTAGCATTAACCTGGTTCCTGAAATGAATTATATAGATAGGACTGTGTTGTCCAAGTGCACTGATGTGTATCTTTCAAACTCATTGACCAGTGCAGCCGAACCTGAAAGAGGGATAGCGTTCTCGAAACCATTATGTTCTTGCAAATTGTAAGGGAGACAGTCAGACGCAAGATAGATTCTCCTAGGACCACCCCGAGGGCGCTGAGCTGCGGGAGCTCAGCCTTCGTTAGGCAATAGAAAATCACACAGCGTATCCCTAAGCTCAAACCAGAACAAAATCCATCAACAACCTCTGTTCCTTGGTCTGCGGTACTGCTGGTTTCTTGACACCAATGGCCCAAAGATCTCAGTGGCGATTCCCCCCAGGATATACTGCAGGTTTTTCACCCCTCTCTGCTCCAGTCTGCTCCCAGCTGTGGTGGGGATGGGGGGTGCTGACACCGCCTGCTCTAGGTGCTGGTGCTCCGCTCTGGCACCCCCCAGGCCCGGGCACGGCGGGGAGCCCGGCGGCGATGCTCTGCAGAGCCCTCGGGAACCTCTCCGTGCCCCAGGATGGAGCAGGTAGACGCGGCACTTAGGTTTTCACAACTACAATTTGCTGCCTACGCTGCAGGTCGCAGACGTTGCCCGAGAGTCTGAAACATACTGCTGTTGTCAGGTGAAATGAAAACAGCTATAAAAAGCTTAGAAAAATATGCACTCTGGGCAAAAATGGTGTGGGCATCAGTAGCGTGAGAGAGGTCTCGTACCGCAGCCGTGTTTGTGGTGCACGCTGGTGGGCAGCGAAACATGCTGCCTCGTCCACAACCAAATGCTATTTGAAAGTGAATAAAACCAACACGCTGGTAACAAGGTAACAAAATTTATGAAAATTGAACTGTCTCTATGTAGATGTAAAACTGGTGGCTATTGCATATCAAGTTAGCTAAAAACCAAGACAGGGACATGAATGCTAACGATGGGAACCAGCACTGTGCTCCTCCGCTGCTTTCGGCAGTGCTTGCGTTACTGAGATGGAGGGTCCTGGGGGTCAAAACCTCCTGCAGAACAACGAAAGGGTGCTGGCAAAGCTGATATTTATTGTACTGGTGTTTTAGACGAGGGCAAGAGAGAAGATGGGTAGCTGTTGGCCTCTTGAGAAAAATGTTTCTGCATGAATTGGATAGCTGATTTTGAATTAATTTTGAATAGTTGTTTCAGTAATTCAGATTGATTTAAGATGCACCCAAGAATAATGCTTTCATTATAAAACCTCCTGAGCAAAATTTAAATCATGCTAAATTAAAAACAGCCTCTGTTAAACCAGGGCTGATGGGCACAGCAGAGGGATCAGAGATGCAGGGTCAGTATAATTTAATTCCTTTGCTTTGTTTCCCATTCCAGAAAAACTGTTGTACCTATCTCCTTGGGTTGTTAACTACCTAAGGAGCTTGCAAGTCGTCCTGGATTTCTCAAAACTGATTTGCACAGTAAGCCCACCAAAAGCAGCACTTACTCTATTTTATGTAGTGCTTCACCTTCAAGAAGAAAGGCGTTTTTACTGCTTTTCATTTATGGGTCAATCTGGAAATTCAGTTGTATCCTAAAGATACTTAGGAATCTGGAATAACAGCAGTTGATGTACAGTACAGTAGGAGAGTTAATGGTTTCCTAATGCTAGCCTTGTTTGTTTGTTGTAAGTAAACTTTCCCTTTTATACAAATGGAGCTAATTTTTTAAGGTCTTAATAACATGGGAAAAGTTATCCTGCATGTTCCAAATCACTTTTATAAAGCACTCTGTCACAAGCAATGGTGGAGTCCCAGTGTCAGGGAAATGTTCCCTTATCTGGATTTAAATGTTTCAGGGTTCAAAACAAAAAATACATATATACGTGTATAGATTTGAGTTAAAAACCATTGTGCTTTATAATTTCTTGTTTTAAACGCTGACTGAATTTTTAAAGGCAAATGGCAGAAAATATTTAAGATATTCATAAAAGCACTGAGCACTGCTGAAATGCAAGCAGCGAACTGGCAACCACTAACTAGGCAAAGTCTGATGTATTAAGAAGCACGTCAGAGACTTTGGCTGCATTTTTGGCAACGTCTGTGCGATAGGAATTGCCGGTACTCTCATTAGTAACAAGATCCTTCCAAACACATTGAAATGACTTCTGAAGAGAGATGTATATTGTATGAAAATGCCAGTTTGGCAAAACTGAAAGGATTTATGGGGAAATGAAGGGGGCCAGGAGATGTTAACCACCCCCACCACATGGTAGGAGTCAGGAAGGTGGAAATGACCTGAGGCCAAAAATTTCGTTTCTAGCGTTCATGAATTTCTGCGCCGTGATGCCAAGCCGTGGGTGAGAGCTGCTGCAGGAGCCAAGGGCTGGTGCTGGCACCGCCAGCGCCTTGCTCCCCCAGGGCGGTCCCTGCGCCCACGCAGCTGGGACCCCACCACCGTCCTGACCAGCTCCAAAAAGTGCCTCTCTGAGGGGTCCGGCGGGGCTCTGCGGAGCTGGTCTGGCAGGAATTAGGTTTTTATGGCTCATAGTAGCAACTTCTCTTTCTAGCACAGGTTTTGGGCAAGCCAGTGGAGAGTGTTTGGCTTCGGGTGCTTGGATGAGGAAGCGCTAGGCACCCGCCGAATGCCATCATGGGCAGATAGGTGTTCTCAGAGAGCACAGGGGCTCTTCGGGGTCTGCTATTATCGAGGTTTCTGGGTTTCTTGTTAAGTCTGTGATACGACACTAAACTTAGCTGATAGACTATTTGCTAGAGACACCTATTTTAATTAAAATCCTGCAACAAAAATCCCAAATCAGTAATACTAGAAGTTTAAGCTTTAAGGCTTTGACAGCATTTTATAGCGCCCTTTCCAATGAACTCATACAAAGCCGTGTTTAAAGGTCTAATTTTTAAAATTCTTGTCAACTCATTTAAAGCACTCATTCATCTATAATTTCTGTGATTACAACAGACTGAGAACACTTTAAAGTCCTCAGGAGCACTCTGGCTTGTCTATCCATGCGTTCAGAAAGGAAGGGAAAGAGAACAAGACCAAGTCACCGCACTGACGGGAATAGAGGCTCAATTGCACTACAGCACATTCTGCATGTACTTCACAAAGAGGGTTTGTTCCCAACCAACACGGAACGTTCCCTTGACCCCAGCTTTCCTGTCACAAAGATATAACAACATACGCGTGAATGTGCATAAGCGTGTGTAGATAGAGCGAGAGGTGCGACCATTGTTAAACAGAAACCAGAAAGCAGAACTGTATTTTCATGCATTTCCCCCTTGTGCAGAGGACGCGCGAACAAGCCACCCAGGAGAGGTGTCCCTCTGAAGCTGCTCAGATACGATGGTGGGGACAGGAGGGTGGGAACTGACCAGTATGGACCAGTCAGAATATGGAAAGCTGAACCACAGGGTGGGGGAGTGCTGGGATCCAAAGCCCAGCTTCGATTTCTGAGTAAGCACTGACTTCTTTTCCAGGGTAAGGAACTTAGTTTTTGCCATACGAACTTGCAAACTTTGCTTAGATGTTAAAAAGGAGGAAAAAGAGATCTTTTGGTGACTATGACAAACACGTTCTACATTTTCACTTAATAAAGAAATTCAGATTTGCAGTTGTCATATGCTCAGATTCTGTGCCTTTCTGACAGCTGAATTATGATTTTAATAATTTAAAAGTGCTACTGTGAGCCTGTTCATGTATAATAGGCACAGAGAAGTGTTTAAAATCAAAAGCAGTTTAGAGAAAAAGTGGTCACCATATTACAAGAATGAGAATTGTCTACATCTATATATTAAACTGTGTGAACTCTCCAGTGGGAAAACTCTTTGCAAAGCAACTATAAACTTAGTATATTGTTCTGACGTGTGGAATTAAGAGATTGCATTCAATCATAACTTTGTGACTGCCTGAAGCAGCGGCCTGTGATGCCTACTTTCTTTTACATAACGCCGTCAGGGTGAGGGCTTGGTCATTCTGCTTACAAAGGTTTTAGTTCAGAGCAACAGAAGCTCAAATCTATAATCTCAGTAGAAACATCTGTACGACAGAAATGAAATATAAGGGAAAAAAGTGCCCTCCAGGCTACATTCCCCTTGCTTTGATATCATTATCTTTGTACCTGTCCATGGAAACGTTTGAAATTCTACTGCAACTGCTACAGCATACTTGTATGATTTTTTAAACTCACAGCTAAACACAGACAAGAAGCCTGTATCCTGCTCCGTTAAGTAAAAAACAGATCATGTCCTGGAGATCACTGAGTATTTTCAGTATAGTGGCCGACAACATCCATTTGAATTCAGCAAATCTATAGTTCCTGGCATGTCAAGTGAAGAAACAATGACCGACATCGTGAAAAGAGACAACATATACATCAGCAACTTCATGTAAAATCTATGGCTCAAACGAATGTCTGAAAAAACCATAAGCTGTAGTTGCCAGCTCCTTTGCACTTACGTTAACTTTCCTCTCCTGCAGAAGGAGTGCGAAACAGGACCTGCTACTCCACAGCCTTGCTCCTCCTGCACTCATTTACCATTGTGCCAAGCATTTGTCAAGTGGGTGTAAGTGCGTTTTCTGTTTTATACAACTTCACATAAGCATAAACTGCAGAAGTGGTAAGGCAAAGAACAATCAAGCCCTTAACAGTTCCAGCCCCTGTTCGAACATGCACCCAGGAAAATGCTTAGGAGTAACTGAAGTCAAGCTCCTAGTACATGCTTGCCTGCTGCTCAGTAAAAGAAAAAGTAATACTCACCCCAGTGTTGTCATGGTTACAATAGTGTACCAAAAGGAAGCAGGAATACTGGTGAATTTGCTTGCCGAGGACCCTTTCTCTGCATAAAACATCACAGTTGCAAAGATGATGATTGCCATAGTGAGGGAAAAGAGGAGAAAGCCAAGCTCGGAGGCACAGCTCTTCAAAGTGTAGCCCAAGATTCTTAAGCCTTGGGAATGGCGAGAGAACTTGAAAATCCTGAAAACCCTAAAAACCCTTAGCGTCACAAAGGCTCCGCTGACATCCTCATTGTTGGTCATCACCAAGCCAATGTAGTACGGCATGATGGCCACCACGTCAATGATGCTCATCACACTTCTAATGAACCTGTAGCGACTTGGGGCCGCAAAGAGTCTCAACAGATACTCAACCGTGAAAATCATCACGCAAGCTGTGTCCAAGCAAAAGAAAGCCACAGCATATCTTTCCCCACATGGAAGCTCCTTGTTTCCAGGCACCGTGCCACACGGGACAGTTTCCACGACATTAGTGATCACAGAGACAGCAATAAAGAAACCGGTGACATAGTAAAAGACTAAGGCTAAGGTGCTGGTGTGGGGGTTCTCGAAGGCTCGCCACATGGTCTGCCGGAAGCTCAGGGATGGCATGGACCCTTCTTGGTTGTTTTCCGAGTCATTGTCATCCATCAGCCGCTCCGCGTTTTCCCGCTTTCTGTCTTTGTACTCTTCATAGCAGCAGTCCCCAATGATTTCAGGGAGGATCCCATAGAAGGCAAGCTCTTCGTCATAAGCAGAGATGCACTCGTACCTGGGATAGTGCAGCTTGCCAGTTCTATAAAAATTTAAGATGCACCTAAAGACCTCAGGGTCCCGGTCAAAGAAGTACTCCTTAGTGTCTTCGTTGAAGAAGAACTCCTTCTCAGTGCTGCCGAGGAGAGTGTCCGGGTATCTCTCCAGTGTAGTCCTCCAGGTCTGGAAACGCCTGCCACTCACATTGAGAATGATCAGCTCATCCTGCCTCTTGTTTTTCTCCGTTGGAGCCAGTGGCATGGGACAGTTAGCCACTGGCATCCACCCTATGGCGGCTGCCCTGGCAAAGGGCAACCATGCTGCTACTCCTGCTGCCATGATGACCCCAGGCCTTGTTACTGGAGAAGACAGTTAGGCTGCTCCTGAGACCTGTTGGAAGTCAGATCAGTTCCATCTAAAACACAGAACAAAATAAAAACACAACACACAGTCAAGCGGGCTGTCTTGCCCCACTGTGTTAGAGTCAGATAGCAGTACATACACAAGACTTTAAAACAACTGGCTTGCCCTCATCTCCCATTTGAAGAATGATGTTAAACAAGGCACATGATAATCAGCTCAGCGGGGTTATGGCATTATTATAGATTGAAATTTTGAATAGCAAATGATTCCTCATTAAAAGCATTTTAAAAGTAGCATAAACACACTAATTTATATTTGCTTCCTTACAAACAAGACTAATCCATAATTCCCCAGGTGTAAGCCTCATGTGCTCATCAGTTTAACTACAGCTGTCAGGAAAGAGCTGGGAACTCCAGTGACATCAGCTTGCAGTTCACCCAGTGAAACTGTATGCCATGAAACGCCACGACTGGACCGAGCTGGACACTTTCAGGTGAAAGAAACAGAAAATCTTCTCTGGTTTTCATTAGTTTTCTTCCACCTTTAATTAAAGACCTGGCCTCCGCAGCAGTTTTTTGCTGGTCTCTTTCATTTAGAGATGGGTTTTACTCTTGTGAAATATTGCATCCCTCCACCGGGCCAGAGGAAAACTCTGACTTTCAGGGAAACACTGCTCGGAATACCTGAGCAACAGTAAGCTTGAATCCCGGGTGTGAAAGCTGATGGATTAAGCTACCAACTGAGTACCAAGAACATCAGAATGAGGGAAGCCTCCAAAGTTGGACAACTTTCTTCCAGCAGGAAGACACCTTGATTATTTCCTAGCTAACAGAGGCAGAAGTCCTTCAGCTGAAGAACTGAAGGACTGCTAGGTTGAAATGAAGTATGTTCGCTGCACTCTTGATTTTTAGATGACAAATATCCCAAGTTGTCCAGATCCTCAGCCACTAGAAACCCACATTCTCTTGAAGTTAGAGTAGTTAATGTGGTTCTGATCTAGCCATGAATTTTCTTTTTCTTTTTGATCTTTGGTCAGAGTTCTTACAATATTTAACTTTTGTTTTAACTTGTATTTACTTTCACTTCCCTAATGTTTTTCTAACTCTACCATAAAATTATCTGGAGAAAGGTGCCATTATCATATAAGATGCATTAGGGGTCCTATCAAAAGTCGATTTATCAATGCAAATTCCATTGATTCCACTGACTCAGGCCCTCAAAGCTTAATTATATCCTCTACATGGTATCCTTCTAGGCAGTTTTACTCTGAAGTTTTGTAATTATATGAAGGCTGCCATTCCAGCCAGTAAGGCTGCAGCATTATTGATTTCAACAGGCCATCAAAATACTGAATAAAAAATGATGGAATCAATCTGTGGTGAAAATGACTAAACTGCTCACAGAAATGCTCTTCCTCTTCAGGGCACATTAACATTCATCACCTTAATGTGGAGTATCTTTCTATGCAATTTTACTATCTAAAGGACAATTGAAATCCCTCGTGCAAGCATCTTACTGCTGCTGGAAGAGGTTTTGTAATTACGAAACATATAATAATCCATAGTGATGCTTATCCCAAGGAGACACTTTGCTTATATACATGGCACTGGAGCAAACATCCCACAACATTTTCCTATAAAGAATTGTTCAATATTACTATGCGCTATTTTTTCTCTCCCCCTGAAGAGGGAATTTATTGCGTTAATAGTGCCAGACTGACAGCCCTGGAGACCCGGCTCTTTCGTCTGTGCAGGGAAGAGGCTGCACTGCACAGTTTAGCACTGCAAACTTTCTCTGCACGACTTTGAAAATATGCCCCGGTCTTTAGTTGAAAGGCAATCTCCAGGGGCTCGGTGGGCTCAGACAGCAGAGCTGCCGATTTCTTATACCAGCAGTGATGGATCTCTTAACTTTTAAGAAACATCACGTTAAGAACAGGACTGCAAAACAAGAGGCAGCAAAATGAGAACCACTTCATTCATTAATCACCGAACACATACAGGCAAATAACCAAAAGACCAGGATAATGCATCCTGTTCCTGTTTTCCCTGCTGGTAAACTGTCTTCTCTGCTTTGTAATTTCAATTAGCGGCACCACCACAGTCATTCTACCAGGACTGATTGGCGACGTACGGTGACCTGACCAACTACAGTACACTGGATCCTCATCTCCCCTGATTTCTCAGGGGAACCTCGTTAGAAATCTTTTCTGTACTTTTATAACTTTGGTTGTAAATTCCAGGTTACCTACATTAGCTGCTGAGGCACTATAAATACTTCACATATAATTGTTCTAATAAAGCACTGGTAACTCGTGACTTACACATTTTCAAATCAATTTTTAAAGATAAAATGGGTCCTTCCATGCTTTCAGTGTATGTGGGGAAGCTATAAATATCTATGAAATGGACAGGAGATTAAAACAACAGAGAAAGAGAGGGGTATTCTTGTGTGGAAGTTTAGTTCCCATTTCTCTTTGACCAAGAGAGGCAGCTGGTTAGCGCACACAGCTTAATTTTCAAAGTTGCATTAAATCTGTCCTATTTGATCCTCAAAATACACAAAAAGAGAGTCTTTTTCAGCTATAAATTGTCTGAAGGACTGCGAGGGAGCAGAGTAATGAAATCCTCTGTCACAGAGGTTTTGCTTTTTCTTGTCCATGAGTCCTTGGAACTCCACCCCTCCCCAAAGTAAGAGACAGAAAATTAAGAGAGAGATAGGACTGGATTTGTAATTCAGAGCTGCACAAACTAAGCTCAGTAAAAAAAATATGAAGTAACAAGTTTATCTAAAAAATATGGAAAGAATCCTCCTTTTCTGCATGCCTGGGTTTTGGTAACTGCTAACCAGGCTTTTGGGGCTGGAAAGCAATTGGCCGGGCTCAAAATATACTGTACAGTCGACAGAGTCTCTTCAGCTCGCATAGCAAACAGACACACTTTAATTCTAACAAGCATATAATTAGCTATACACATATTTCTAATTTTAATTACTGTAATTTCTGCATGTAATTTGAAAGGAACTGGTTAACAAAAGATTGGTACCCTGCTGATGACATTTAGAAGACCTGGTACACGAAACAAAATAATTTGCCTCCTTCTGATTTAAAAAAGTCAGCGTCTATAGAGAAAAGAATCTGTTTTCTTTAGATCATTATGAGGACAGTGAAATGGTGCAAGCAAATTTGACAGGAAAGCCTGTGGCCTGAGCCCCCCGTCCCCTCCCAGGACTCCCGACCCCGGCTGAGTCCCTCCCTGACCACGCTGGCTCCCGCAGGTCGTCTGCGCTGCAGCCGCTTCGTGGGCACCGTGGTTTCATCCCAGTTTCAAACAAAAACCTGACAGGCACGGCTAGGTCAATAAAGCTCTGGAGGAAAACTTTAGAGAACACAGTTTTTCTATTTCTATTCACCTGAAGGGTCAAGAAATAAATGATGGATTCTTACCACATTAGCTCCCACCGGCAATGCCACACTTAATAAATGTCTCTTCGTAGTCTCATGAAAGCAGAAACAAAACAAAAATCTCATAGTGTTTCCCTTTCTAGAAGCAGACAGGGATGATTTAAAATACGGCTGATAAACATACTGTGAGTTTCTTGATGAGATACTGCTAATGGGAGTGAAGAGCCTTGAGATGATTTGTTCTCTCCTTTCCTGTCCTTGTTGGGTCAGGCTCAGACAGCAAAGATATATTCGCTTTAAAGCAAAATATGTCAGCCAAAGCTTCAATATCCTCCGTCAGTCACATACTCCTTTCCCTTCACAATCACGTCGGATAATAAAACTTTCTGCAAAACATTCACTCCCTCAGTCCGTTGGAGAGATTTAGGAGCAAAAGCAACAGGCTTAGGATAAATGCATGCAAACTTCTCCCCTCCCTCCCAGTCAGCCCAGAGAGCCCCATCTTGCCGGCTCGCAGCGATGCCTTACCTGGCAAGGAAAGACGCTCTCAGCACCCAAAAGTAGGGCTAAATCTGGGGAACTGGAAGGAAGGGGGAGCAGTCACTCCTCAGGATAAAAGGTGAACTGTGCTGCCTGCCTCTTGACTCCCTCTCTAAATGCAGTCAGAAGCAATCAGTAAATGTGATCATCATTGTGAAAGTATATATAGAGAGATGACTAAACAGCTTCTCCCTCATTACTGCCAAGACGGAGTCTCTCCCTGCCTCTCTCGCCTGAGCTTGCTTCGTTCTGCCCCCTCCCCTTCCAGTACCGCTCGGAGCTTTGCTCTCGCCGCCTAACCCAGCTGGAACCGGCGCCCGGCTCCCGGCGAGTCCGCCCGTGTGGACGCAGCAGGGAGATGGACCCAGCTGGTCCCAGGGAGGCAGGCTGGGAAGCGAGACTGAAGAAAGGCGGTGGTGTAAGCTAACAGAGACACTGGCAAATGGAGTCATTAAATACACACCGGAGCCTACCCTGCATGCTAATGTGCCAGCAGTGGCAAGGGGGGGATGAAGGGGGGAAAAGTATGGGATGAACTTCTCTGGTCCCTCCCGGCGCTTCCTCTGTGTCCCTGACTCTCGGGCAGGCGGGGACCATGCAGGAGAGGTCCCTTCTCCTGGACGAGAAAATGAGCTATGCCTCCAGCATCGCAAACCTACAACCGCTACCTTAGCCAGGGCAGGAGGCTACATTCAGGAATAAAAATAAATGATTCGGACGTAAACCGATCTTTCCCTCTCTCCTTCTCCCCTCTTCCTTCCCACCATCTGTCCCCTTTCCCCCTCATCCTGCTGTTCCCACTTGCCCTGCTCCTTGGCAGCTCTTACCAGTCCTGTCTCCACACCACCTCAGCATCCCTCTTTCATCCACGGTCAGAAGTTGGACTCCACACGCTCAGAGACCTGGCATCCTCGCTCATTTATCTGTTTGCCGGCGAATCTCCATTAAGTAAATAACTATAAGCCCAAATCAGAGCAAACCAGTCTTGCCCTGCTCTGCCGGGCAGCTCCCGGCAATGACTGATGCGCCGCAGCGATAGTTAGCGACTTCCATAAAGTAAGACAAATACATACGTGAAATACAGGAGCTCGGCTGCCTCGCCATTGCCTCGCGTCCTTCCACAGCTCAATATTACACTTTAATCTGTCGCCGGGAGTTCCGGGGCTGGAACGGTCCGTGCGGCCGCCAGATGGGAACGAGGGAGGGACGGAGAGCGGCAGAGGCGAGGAGCGGGAGAGGGTGCGGAGCGGGGGCGAGGACGAGGAGGGCGCGGGGGTGGGAGCGAGCCGGGGGCGCCGCTCCTGCCCCTCGCCGCCCGCCGCGGCTGCCGGCGCAACCTCCTCCCCGCCCGCAGGTGACCCCCCCCCCCCGGGGCCGGTGTGTGTCGTGTGTCCGTCCCCCCCCTCCCCGCCCTGCCGCCGGGCCCCCTCACCTCCGCAGGGCGCGCCGGCCCGCCGCCTCGCCCTGCCCGCCCGGCGCTCCGGGCCGCGGCCGCCAGCCGAGCGCCGCCGCTGCCATGCGGCTGCCGGGAGCGCGGGGCGGCGCGGAGTGCGCGGGCGCGGAGTGCGCGGGCGCGGGGCGGCGGGGAGCGGCGATCAGCACCGCCGCCGCGGACAGCTCCGCGGGGCGCGGGGTCGGGGGGGGGGCGCAGAGCCGGGCCGGGGGCGGCGGCGGGGGGGCTCCGCGCTGCGGCGGGGGGCCCGGGGTGAGCGGGGGCTCTCTCCGCACACGGCCGCCTCCCTCCCGCCCTCCCAGCCGCCGGCAGGTGTCACCCGGAGCGAGCGCGGCCGGGGCCGGCGGGCCCCGCTCCCGGGGTGCGGCAGCGGGAGGCGGCCGGCGGGGCGCGGGACCCCCGTTCGGGGTGGCTGCAAGGCGCTCCGCTGGCAAACGCAGCAGGCGCCTCTCCAGATGTATCGCTTGTGACCAGAGGAAGGACAAGGCGGGGGGGGGGGGGGGATCTGGTGTGCCTCTGCGCCTCTAAAATAGGGGAAACGGGGGCTTGGCAAAGCCGTCGCTATCCGGGGTCCATTTTCCAGGTGATTTTGTGTGCCTGTGTTACAACATGCCTTTCTTCTGAGAGCTCTTAAACCAAGGCCTTATTTAAAAAACAAAACCAAAACCAAACCTCCAAATCCTCAAACACTTCAAGACTCAGATTGTCTGGTTTGGAAAATGTGATCTGGAAACTCTGATACCAGAACCCTGAGCAACCCAGTTCAGTGTCCTGACATTGTCTAGTCCCTGATAATTGAATGCAATTATTAAAAAATAATACTAATTTCTCAATGTCAGGTCCTGGGTAATGCTCCTCCAAAACAATTTCCCCCAATGGTATTTATAAGCTGCATTACAGTGTCTGCAGACTAGTTAATGAGGTTATGCAAACGCAACTATTACAATCTTTAGAATATGGATACAAATAGTTGTATGCTGGACACATGAATAGTCATGTGCAAAGTGAATCCTAAAACTTCTGTGAGAAACTTCCAGTGGCTGTATGAATTTAAGCAAATCAAAGCATCCGGAATCCATCTCTATTAGATGTCTTCAGAACTGCTTTCCTCTTTAAAATACTTCCTATATCTCCACTTGCTCTTTTCCTCTTGCAGATGCTCAGAAGAAAGGAAAACCAGAAATGTCATTGGGCTTTTACTGGTATAAGAGGTTTTTCTGTGATTTACAATGTCATCACTTCATAAAACTTACTGACTCTTCTCCCACTCAGGCGTGCTCTGGCCTCACTCTTTGCTGGCTCTGGCCTGGCTGTGATTCTGAACAGCTTTTCCCCCATGACTCGGCCCCCTTTTAACTTCCGATCTCTATTAAAAAGCTAATTTGGGAACTCTTTTTCAATGCTCCCAATTTTGTATTTTTAAATAGAGTATGAAAGTCAAAAGCAAGCTAGCTGCAGATAGTCAGACGTGAAAATATTCCTTCTTCTCCCTCTCTCTTTTTATTTATCTTTTTCTTTCTTTGTTTCTTTGTTTCTTTCTCTCTTTTCTCTCTTTAACTCTCTCTGTCTCTCTCTCATTTGCTCTTTCTTTCTGCCTTTCTCTCTCTTTCTAGGAATACCTCCTTAGGTTCTGCTGAACCAATTATAGGGTTTATTAAAACTTTTTGAACAACGTTTTCTCATTCTATTACTGAAAAGTAGAACCTGCCAGTGTTAAAACAAGCCACGTATGCAGAGAAACAACTGGAATAAACTATGCATGGTTAAATATCAATATTAAATATAGTTCACTTGATTTTTTTGCTCTGCCATTTTCTTCTGTATTTATATCCTATGCCTCTACAGTGTATTTTATTTACTGTGTTTGTTCTTTACACTGGGCGCTATCCTGCATTAATTCTGCATCTAAATATCCCATTGACTTCGTGGACATGCTGCATAAGCATTCTGTAATGACAGTTGCAGTAATAAAGCTAGCTTGGTTGCTTGAAATTACAGCTTGCCATAACATTGTAGCTTTGTAGTCTGATTATGTCCTATAGATTGTGCCAACAGTTCCCTTGCTTTGGATCCAAGCTTGTGAAAATGCCTGCATAGATTAAAGAAAGATCATTAATATGATTATGCGAAAGAGTCAGTCTTTGTAACCTTAAAATTATATATCTGGTCTGGTGAGTGAAACAGCCTGGAAAACACAGCTGCTTGAATATCTCTCTGCTTCTTTTGAAAACTCTCTCAGACATTGGCGAAGTCTTTTAAGCTTTGTGTTCCTAGTTTCCTTCTAAAGAAAGAATATAATAATATTTATTGACAAAAAGTATATTATCAGAATGTATAAATATTTATAAATGGCTATATGATTCCTGAAAGACATAAGTTGCACAAAAGTATAAAGAGCGATCTAGTTATACGTTTGTCGATCTGTCTACCCATCACTCTGGCATAGTAAAGCAAACTGATGGGGCATTTCTCCAAATTCATCCATCCATCTTTCCAACTATCCACCCTCCAAGCTTTCTCTTGGGCTTCTTATCACGGTACACAAATGCACCGAACAGGTAGTCCTAAAAATGAATAAATGAAGGAAGGCACAAGGCACTTCCTATCTCGTCCTATAAATCCAATTAAAAATATCTTCCACTTTCTTGAAGTAAGACGCCTTCATGCCACAGGCATGGCAAAATAAGGAGTTCAAGTGTCTTGCTCACTTGTATGTCTGTCTCGTGTATATTTTATCACTGGGAACTGCAGTGTCTACGTTAGGGGCAGAGATGGTCTTCACTAGCGCTAATCTAAATTTTCTTTTATCAGTGCACTTCTGGTGAAAAATTTATTTTGACACAGAAAAAACTGCTAAAAATTGCATTTGGATCAAAATTTTGCAGACTTTCTTATAAGGAAAACTAGACTATTAAATCAGGAAAGTGTCCATAATAAATGATCTTTCGTAACGCAGTTCTGCTTTAGGATTTTTGCAAAACCAGTATCTGAAACATTTTATAGAGATTTGTAAAAAATGAAACCCCGAATTCTCTCAGCATCCCTCGGGAGTTTTTAAGGGGATCTTGTTATTGGCTTAAAAAAATCCTGAAGGAAAAAGTGACTCATTTTCAAGCACCTTTTGAAGAAGGTTCCATACAGGGAGATGTTAAGGGTTGGGGGATTTATTTAGGATGACGGGAGATTGTATTAGCTCCACTTTGCAGAACACTGCAGAATTTACAGGGGTACCGTTTGCATCCTTGTGCGGTTCTCAGACCCATCCATCCGTCAGAGACGTCGGTGTGTGATGGGCAGTCCATATCCCTGTCTCGGTCTGCAGTCTTTCACTGCCTGTTGGTACTTGGAAACCAAGGGGGTTGGTTCAAGGCCATCTTCGATTTACAGCGTGTTCAGTTTTTTCCCCCTCTATGTCTGGAGATTTTCCAACCCAAAATAAAGCCTCACAGGCAGCTGCATTCTGCCACTTCTTTCCAAAAGGGAAGAGGAAAGAGCCGTGGATGGTGTCCAGCAGCTCTGCTAGCTAGCCAGCAGCTGCAAAATTTTCTGCTCAGCTGACCTTAATGAATCAAGAAAAGATCACACATGATAGTAGAGGGAACAGAGCCTTGAAGGACAGTAGTGATACTGAATCAGGGCTTTGATTTATTGTCCACTGTCCTCTGTCTCTCCCCAGCGCATACCATGGCTCGCTCTTCCAGTCTCATTTCACATGGTGAGTAAAATAACAACGCTGGTTTGCAATGCTGCTCACTGCAACAGCTCATCAGGGATTGTGCTTAATTGGCCATATTCCACGTTATCAACACCCAAACATTTAAGTAATGAGAGTCTCGTGTTAACGTTCCTGATTACAGAGACCGGGCGTGTTGCACGAGGCAGGTAGGGAAGGGCAAAGGGGAAAGCGAAGCTGGAGTGAGCGGAGGAGGCAGGGCTGTTCAGGAGGAGGTAGAGAGATGCGGTAGCTGCAGGAAGGCAATGCTGCGAGATCAATTAGCAGAGAAGTGAATTAGTGTGTCTGCGTATTCCGTGTCTGCTTGTGAGACAATACTGCCTGTGATTTGCCTTTATTTATGCCTTGAAGAGAACGGTGCCAGAGAAGTCCAGTTTCGCCATCCTGAATCTGAAGTGTTTTTTCACTAGTACTGCAGTACCATCAGTACAACAGGCCTGATGTGCCTCTTGCTTCCACTGCGTAAATGAGTGGTAGATTCACTGAAGACAAAGGAGGTAGAACAGAGCAATGCCAGTGAGAGGGAAATTAGGACAATTGGCTTAAATCTAGAAGCTCTGTAAAAGCATATGAATTCTTTGCTGCTTTGCTGCACTCTGTACTGCTAATGCTTTAGTGTCTTACAGTCCAGGCAGGACTTTACCCATCGTTCTTTATCCGACTGCTCTGCAACAAGTTTCTTTTGCAATGATCTGCCTCCGCCAGTTGGGAATTCTTGCAATTATGAGTCAACCAAGGCTAAAAAGCTCTGAACTGAGCAAAGCACAAGCCAGCTGCACTCCTTTGATCTCACACACATTGGGTTAACCAGTCACCATCAAAGCAATGATCATTATCTCCTGGAAGTTGAGAGACCAATTAAAGAAAAGCAAAAATAACCCAAACCCCAAACCAATCTGAAATAAATGATTAATGTTAAATTATCAGGTTTGGAATGGTTACCAGCGTTAGAGTGATACCGAAGGTGTCGCTGCTAGAGTCAACAATACAATAAATTGCAATTGCAGTTTTTCGGTGGCTCATAACCAGTAAATCAGATCTGTGGAACTATACATTTACTGCAAATTTAAGGAGTTGTTCTTTCATTTTTAGGAGTGCATTTTAAATCAAGTCAACAGCCATAAAGCAATATACAGCCTGCCTAGCTATTGTCTGGGGAATGAATCCTGTACTATTCCTTTTTATTATTATTAGATATGGGGGCAGGGAGGAGAAATCTGGAAGAGAGATTGTCCTTGTCCAGCTGACCGGTATATAGGGTATGTAGTTGCATCAAAAGCGATGGGGTCGCCTCCACCTGAGGCCTGCACTTTGATTACTGGGGTTTAGGCAAACTGGAGTAGAAAGCAGCGGCTCCCACATGTTAGTGCTTTACACAGATGTACATCAGAGCGTGGCAGGGATGGCCAGTAAGAGCCAGGAGCCTTGCTTTTTTTCTTTTCCCTTTTTTTCTTTTTAAGCTCACCTGCCTGCTATAAGCTATTCACCATGTGAGATCGTTATGTTATGGCATCAATCAGTGTGGCCTGGGCTGGGAAGGGAGATGATAAAAGGCCGAGGCTGCCAGCTTTGCCCTGCAAGCTCGGAGGCTGCTTCTCCAGGTGTTCCTGCATCCAGGGAAGGAGCTTTCCCACAGGCAGGACAAAGAGTTAATTGGATTATGGTGCCCGTGTGGCATATTAGATTTACAGAGCTGCGGCTCGCTTCTGGCTCGTGCTGTAAGGACCCGCCGTCTGTCGCTGCTCCGTGCATGGCACCGCGCTCGCCCGTCATGCCCGTGGCTGGTGGTCATGGACCTGCGCCTGCGAGGTTAGTCCCAAATTTCAAATCTATGCAAAAATTTCCATACTTCTGCTGCAGTGCTTGGAGAACTTTGGGTATCTTTTGAATTAGAGACAGTAAACATTAAAATATTTGTGGGTTTAAAGGAAGTATAGAGGCTGTCAGGTGGAAGGGACCCCAGGCACCCCATGGCTCCCATGCCCTCCCAAGTGGCTGGCCAGCAGGAGTTTTGTCTCCCGAAAGGCAGCGGGAGCAGCCCGGGCTGTGGTGGGATGCCCATCGCTGATGGGGCGTCTGCGCAAGGACACAGGAGAGAGGGAAGAACCAGGGGCTCCCGGAAAGAGCCTGTACTAAGGGCTTTGCTGCTGCTTTTTCCTGGGTCCACTTTTTGTATTTTCTTGCTTTGAGAGGCAATTGCTGTTTTTCTAGATGCAAACCCTGTCTCCTCAGTGAATTCCCTTTCCTGGAAGGAAGCCTGTGTTTGTTTTCCATTTGGGGTTTGATGAAGCACACTTGGAAATAGGTGGCAGAGCTGGGATAGCAGCCACAGCTAACCCCTTGATGAGGGTGGGGGGAAGGAGGTGCTTGCTCACCCCCACAGCTCTCGGGGCTCTGGAGAGGGTGGGTGAAAGCCTCCTCTCTGCTGGCAAAGCCATGCCGGGCTCCTGCTGTGGGATTGCTTTGCTCCCCTTGGCGCACTGGGAGGTCCTGTCTGCTGACAGCTTCTCCTCGTGCAACTTGTTTGGGCGGCTTCAAGGCGTGCGGGCAGGGGCGGATGAACCCTGCCTGTGCACGCAGCCGGAGGGTGGCACGAGTATGGTTTTGGAGAAGGGCTGCTGGTGTCCCGGCGAGCTGAGCTGAAAATAAAAATGAAAGGCCCTACTTCTTGTAGGCTCTTTTCTTCCTGCTGCTTAATTATCAGATTGAAGATAAAAATAGCAGAAAGATCACTGAAGAGGAGATGAAGGCTTTCTGCAGCAAGCCTTGTCCCCTTCGGAACTGGCCCCACTTTGCCTCTGTACGCTCCCGCTTTCCTCTCAAGCTGGGGCAGAGCTCCAGGACAAACCTGGGGCTGTGCTACTGATCTGCTTGTAGAGAAATGCAATGTTAGAGGCCCTTACTGGAAATAATGTCTGACTTCCAGTACTGCGGTAAGGCTTGTCCCGGTGAGAGCTGGGTAAGGTGCACCATTGCAGCAGGTGAGAACAGAGCTGCTGTGGGTTTTGAGCCACCTCGGTCTCTGTTTGCCTGGAGTAGACAAGGACTGAGCCCAACAGTGAAATGCTGAAGGCTTAATGTGTGCAAATGAGGTGAGGACGGTTATTTCTCTGTCACGCGTTGGATTGTGGCTCTGGTCTGTGCTGCTAGAAAGATACGAAGGGTCTGGAGGAGGAGCCCCTCAACAGCAGGTACTGGGCTGGCTTGTGCGGGCAGATCTACATGGCCGGTTTGCTGTAGCGAAGGCTGTCTTAGCTGTGAGTGTGGTGAGCCTGGGCCTCCAGACAGGGACAGGTTTTTTCACACCATTTCCTAACAGTCAGGAGGGGATGGTTCCCAGCTCATTGCTGAGGAAGAAAAAAGCAGAGATGGATTCTAGCCCCAAACCAATTTATCATACCAACCCCCTCTCTGTATATGAGAATGCTAATAGGCAGAAACAGATTTACTCTTTTGTCTTGGAACAGATTAAAAATAACTTTACCTGCAGACAAATTCTATGACTAGAATTCAAGCTTAATCTGATTTTTTTTTAAATTATTGAATCCAGTAAGATAATTTTCTGTCTTGCTATAGCAGGATGTACTCTTCTAGCTAAAGGGAAGGTTTTCTGTGTGCGTGTGTGTGTCATTAAGGGCTAACCTGGAATTCAGATCTTAATCCTCAGTACAGACCTTTGATATAGAAAGAGGGCTTTTGTTAATGCATTGACTTAAACTTGCTCACAGCAGAAGCAGTAGCTGATAGCTTGAAAGTAAATTCAGTGTTTTTGGATAGTCCAGTGTTAAATGAAGTTCTTCATGAATGGAAAATCTCTCATCTAAGCTTCTCAAGAAGCTCAAAAGGCATATTATGCAAACATCTCTCTGAGCAGGAGGTTCTCTTGCTCTTAGATTATGCGCACATGAGGGAGATCTTGCTTCTTAACAGGCTGGAAGATCAGCTCATTAAAGGGGTTTTTGGAATATTCAGGCACTTTGCCAGGACAGTGCTGATGTCTGCTTGTTTGTCAGCCCCTCAGCTTCTGAAAGAAAGCCGAAAGCAGACCTTGCCTTTATTTTGGTTTTCTGGTTTGTTACCAACGTCCCATCTGGCAATAGAATTCGTAGCCTACAAGAACGGCCCCCGAGTTGGGTGTTGGCGGTCGTCGCCAGCTGGAAAACAAAGCCGGAGCGGAGCGGTGCTTTCCCCCGCACTAACCGCCGAGCGGGCTTCGCTCACTTGACTTGTCAGTGATAAACTGTCTGAAGATTGTGCAGATGTTGGAAACATGATCCCACTTGCTTCGCAGCGTAAAAAGATAACAACTGTTGGGCTTTTTAGCTCTACTAGGAGAATGTGTAATATCACCAAATATGCAAACTTTATTGGTGTTGAACACAATTTTACTTCTGTTACAGGCAGGGGTGAGGTCAATCAAGACACATTGGCACATCTTTTTTTAAATATGACTGGTTTTGCTCATAGCAAAATTCAGGGTCAAACTGACTAGTAATTCTGATTTTGTGTTAGGTGACAAGCTGGCAAATAAAAAAAAAAAAGAATTTGATTTTTCAAAATCACTGTGCACATGTTCCTGACCTGGAAGCCTTCTAGAATGAAAATTCATATTATTCACCCAGGAATGAGTTACACTAGCTCCTTTTTTAAATTAGATAAGATAACATTCATCGTTGGAGCTGAATGCTTAGATAATGCATTTTCTAACACTGTGTAGTATTTCTCTGTGCAAGGAATAACGTGCAAAAAGTAGCACAATCTAGAATGATGTAGCAGGGCATAATACAAGCCAGCTTAAATAGGAACATAGGAAATGTTGAAATGGCAAGCAATAAATCTGTGTAATAGCATTCAAATAGAGTTCAATCCAAATGATGGCTTTGGTATTGATAAAACCTCACAATTTTATGCCACTTCTTATTTGGATAACTCTGAGTTTGCAGACATTGCCCAGTGTCTCAGAACAGCCAGTTGAGAGGGAAGCAGCTCTTTATTTCTGCTGATGGCAGAAATGGACTCATATAAAATTCCTCTTTTTCTCAGTATTCAAAACGTTGAAGAACCTTTTCCACATTTTGTTTGTTTGTTGCACAGATCTACCGCCTGAGACACTACCTTCCTCTGCATGAAGAAGTTAGCTGAGGAACAGGGGTAAGCTATTCTGGGTTAGAAGTGACACAGATAACTAGGAATTTGGATCTGACTATTCCTTTATTGCTATTATAAACACCAGCAGACAGAAAGGAAACAGAACTTTGCAGTATTTTGCAATCTAATATATTATAGAAGACAAATGAAACTGTACCTTATTCCCCTGGCTGTGTTACTGACTGTGTGAGGAGCTGGAAGCGTGCGGCGCTGTGTGAAGGCATTCGGAGTGTTCAAGATCAGACCTTCAGATGTAAAGCTTAAGGAAAAGCAAGGCAAATATTCATGAAAGTGTCTGCCTTTTATGTGACCTCCTTTCCACCTCAGCTTTGATCCAGGCTGCTGATCCGAAGAATGGATTCTGATTTCCATTTGATAAGGCTTACATTTTTTGGCAAAGGGAGGCTCAAAAATAATCCTTTTCTGAGCAGATAAATCGTCTAAAGCGCTCAAACATGCAGGCAAAGGAACTGGTAAATCTGCTAGCTGAACTCCCATGATTGCTTATTTTCAGGAGTCCCTACTGGGAAGCTGATCTCATGGGAATGGCTGGGGGTGACTCGATCGATGGCCATGGCGTGCGGGTTAATCCCGGCTGTGCAGACGGGATTCACGGGTGCGCAGGGGTGCGCCCGGGGGCCAGGCAGAGCTGTGGAGGGCTGACGTGTAGATCCACACCTAACCCTGAGCACTCAGCCCTGCAAGGTGCTGACTCCTCGGAGCATTGTGGCGCCCGCTCAGAAATATTTAAGCATGTTTAAAATGAAGATCCTAAAGGCCCAGCAAGTCAAGGGTCTGCTAATGTGCATAAAGGTAAACACACTCTAAGTGCTTTGCTGGTCTGTAGCCAGGGGGCTGACTCTGTAGGATCCCAACCCCTATTAAAACGCGGATTTTAGACCCAGCCGGTAACAAAAGATGTCACGTGGCATTCAGAGCTGCTGCTGGATGTACGGCTTTTCTGCTGTAGGGCTCTTCAGGCAGCCGTTTGGAAGCAGCTACAACCCGTCCTTCACGTAAGGACAGCAGTGAGGAGAAGAGAGTGGTTATGATTATTTACTAATTAATCCAGTACAGATAGACATATGAATAGATGTTCACTTAAAAATCCTGCTGGTTCACAGAGCAAATGAGTCCGGTGCCTTGCATGCCATTGAGGTGCTTTTTGTGGCTCCAGCCTGAGGGACCCTGCAGGAGAACCAGGTCTGAGGAAACAAGCTCTGCTGTTAGAAAAACAAATGTTTACAATTCTAAACAAAAATGAAATAACGAAACAAACAGCGCTTCAGGTTTTAATTGAGGCTGGAAAGATGTCAGAACAATGAAAACCAATGTATATATCACTTATCTGAGCCCCTGATAAAGACTGCTCAAGGGACTGGGCCAGGTCTGGGGTCATCCTCTTATAACGTATCTCTTTGCAAGTATACACACGTATAACGTCACAGTAAATCTGGAAAGCCACTTGTGTGCAACTTGGAGAGCGGGTAAATAATATAAACCAAGAAAGAACATTGCTGCTGCTAATCACTTGTGTTACCATTGTCAACCAGAACAGCAGCAATAACAACAGAAATATAGTGCTTTTCACCCACCGATGGCTCAGCACGGTGCAGAGGTGATCCGTGCCCCCCAGTAAGGTACCCGTGGTAGAGATGTGTAGCGGCACCGAGCACGATATTCCCCCAAGATTTTGAAAATCAGAAACTGGAACTGAGAGCACAGTGAGGTTAGGTTCCCAGCTTTTGTTTAGAGCTTGTTTCTTGCTGTCATAAATGTAAGAAAAAGCTTGAAAATGTGAACTGAATTATGTTTGCTTGAGTCCACGCATGGTCTGGGAGCAGAGCTGTGCCATGCCCTGTCAGTCCTACCTCTGCAAAGGGCTGCGGTGGAGATAATGTTGGTGGCGCTCAGGACGAGACTGGTTCTCGGTGCTCTGTGCTAGTAAGATGTTTGGTGCACATACAAAATGGTTTTATAAAAATAGCATTTTACAGGGATGACTCATGTTACAGGATCAACTCTCTACATTGGACCACCTTCTGCTCTAACTTACTCGCCTGGAAATCCAGATAATAGCATTAGCAGCTATTGCAGAGGAATATCAAAGAGAAGAGAATTTGGCCCATGGACCGGTCAATATTGCTAATAGCCAGCACTGCTCAGTGCTGCAAATGCACTGTTTTCTCTGCACCAAGTTAAATTCCAGGAATTTTCAGAAGTGCTATAATAATAATAATAACAACAACAAGAAGTATTATTAATAATAAATATAGTTAGCACTTCCTGGCTTTTAATCATAGCCTCTATTCATGAACAAAAGTAGGGATGGATAATTCTCAGTTGACCTTCAGACAGAAAGATAAAGATGCACAGCTAAAAAAAAATTACAAACAGGACTCAGGATAATTTCACATAATCCTGACAATACAGTGCTAGCCTTCTGAGGCAGATGATGACATTCAGTGCATGAGCTGTTGCTAAGCTTTCGAAAAACATTTATTCTTTGGCCACAAGCTACTTCTGGTCTTTGTCGTTAGCAGAGACATTTATGTCAGAAAATGTTGTTCCTTTTTAAATTTTCTGTGATAACAGGCACTTGTTAGATGTCCAGTGTGAGCCTTAAATTAACACTAAACTGGGTCTGTGCTGGAGGAGCTGCTGACTCCTCCATGTTACCCATTTCATTTTCAGCAGTGCCAGTCCTCCCGTAACGGATTATCTCCGCAGTTCAGGGCACAAAGACCAGAGTCAAATTAATTTCCTGACGAGACACTATTGGCTCAAACCATTTCCCTCCCGCTTTCTTAGCATCCATGTCTGGTCTACTTAACCGCCAGTGAACAAGTGTAAACTCTAACAAGCCACAGACTGGCTGTTGACATCTCTGCTGGCTGAGTCGTCGTGCTAGCCATGTCGCTTGCTGAAGGGTGCCAGTAAAACACTGGGGCTCTGCAACACACCTGAAGCTAAAGTCGTTTCTTGTAGACATGATTCTTTACTTATTCCTTCACTTTCAGAAGACCTTTTCTTTAACAGCATGCTGGACAGATACACTTTCAGCCTGCATGTTTAAGTTAAGGGCACTGAGTGCCATTTAGAAAAAGAAGCTTTAATTCCCTAGATTTTGCAGAATTAAAGCATGCTGATGTTATTTTGCTCTACCTTGCAGTTATTTCTCTTAATTTCTTTTGAGGACAGGCTAACAACAGTCACTCTACGGAGTTACAAAAATTACACAAATTATTCCTAAACCTGAAGTGCAAGCAGTTGGCTGGATGCCATTTGCACTGGAGGATTAAACCTTAGACTGAAGAAAAAAAAAAAAAAAAAAATGGGAGTAGTTCAGAAAAGCCCTGAGAGACCAGATTAACCTGGGCTGTGACACTGACGTGCTCCTGTGAGAGCAGGATATCCTCCAGGAAGCTCAGCTCTTCCCTTCCCGATCAGGGCCAGAATTACCTGGGAACAATTTTTGCTTTTCTCCCAGCTCTTCACTTTTTCTGCCCTCTTGCTGGGGCGAACCGAGAAGTCCGGTATCCCGACTGACCCCCAGGCTTGTGTGGTGGTTCAGGGTCTGGACCTTGAAAGGGGTTTAGGATATGCTCATGCTGTAGATATTGGCTCAGATTTATCCTGCCAGCTTTAGCATCTAACTCCAGTATCTCTGTCAGATCCCATTTGCTCTTGGCTCTGTCTAGCTGGTGGCGAGAGGCTCTTTGCGATGGTGACTCACAGCGGGAGCCTGAGTCTTCGGTTTTATTCTTTGAGTTATGCTCCGGAGGTGCCTGTCTGTCCCCATGGACTGCAGAGGAGGCTTACATAAATTACAGCTGTAATAAGGATGAATTTTTGGAAACTTAGGGATGACCACTGTGGAGTGCAGTTCAGACATGGCTCTAAACGAGCCATCTCCCACCTCAGCCAGCGGCCGGGTGTGAGGGTCAGCATGGGGAAACGATGGAGAGAGCTGTTCTTGCTTTTCATTAATTTAGTCATTCTTAGTAGAGGTTAAAGTTTCTTCTTCATGAGGAAAGGTGCTCGCAGCTCACCCAGCCCTTGGCGGCGGCAGCTGCCGATGGGGTGGAAGAGCACCGGTGCTCAGTGCGATGTGACGGGCAGGGAGAAGTGACCCTGGCCTAAACCGGGCTGTGCCCAAGCTGAAATTTTAAAAAGACTTAAATGCTCAGAATTTTAAGATGATGGCCAATAAGTTTCTATTCTTTCTTCCTCCACTTCTCTTCTCTTTGTGTATATCAATAATAAATGTCTTCATGGAGAAGGTTTTTTAGGAGGTAACTTATGCCTCTGTGAGGACATTATTATATGTATAAAAAAGGTATTTTGCAGCAGATGTGTGTCACAGTGTAAGTGGTTTGGTTAATGGTTCTTGGCATAGCAACACCTTAGGGAAAGAAATGCTGCGTGATGAGGACCTTGTAATGCTTTCAGATTATACTGGAAAGGAAAGCCAATGCGGGTACACCCTGAAGATTTGCAGTTTGTCTGTCTCCATGGTCTTTGCTCCAGCTCTGTCCAGTGCAGTCCCATTTGTTCTCCTAAGACAGAGTCAGGTCAGAGGAAAACGTACCCGGCCCGGTGGAGGGGCACGGTATCGGCAGCGCGGGGCCACGTGCGTGCCCTCACCCCTGCAGCTACACAGAAACCGGTGCTGATTTATCTCATTCCCCCTCATTTCCTGCATCCAAAGAGAACAGTGAAAATACGCCAAAGGCTGCACTTCCTGCGAAGGACAGCGCGTGGTAATTACTTGTACAGAAGCTGAGTGTGTTCAATTTTGAGATAATTATAAATCTATTTAGGAAATCAAAGAAGCCACAATGTATTTTTAAAGCAGAGTATTTTCTACTCAACACAGATAAAAACAGATAAACATAGCAATAAAAAATATTTAGCCTTCTCATGTGGGCAGTCTTCAGCATCACATAAAAGCAATGCATTTAACCTTTACATGATTTAAAGATAACATTCTCTTATTAGATGCTGATAATTAGTCATCAAATGCAGAACAGAGCATGTAGCAAAATGAACCCACACTTATTTCACTCCAGTGGATTGATCTCTCCTTTCACAAGTTAATCGCCCAAACATTTTTGTAATGTGGCCAACATATTAACAGTTCCTTAGCATTCTCTAACAGCATTGCATCATTGTAAAAACCTTTCTGTAGTGAAGCAAAAATTGGTGTTTTGCATCTTCTCTTTCCTCTGCTGGACACTGTGCCCGGCTGCTGCATCTGAACCCCGACGTATCTGCTGCCATCACAGCTTACAAGTGGAAGAATAATTGAGGAGAGAGCAAAACGGGGTAAACTCATCCCAGATGTAGTCAGTCTTCATTTGCAATGTAACTGTTGACTCTGTGATACATGTTTACAGCTGTGATAAGGGGAAGGGAAGCAGTTTGAAGACAGTAAATGAAATCGGGAGATGCAAGTACCACTATAGCACTCTGCAAATGCCAGTTAGTCAGACTTTCCAGCATGGAGAGAGCAAAGGAAAATAACGTGAGCACTGTTCTGCGGGTTTTGTGTTGGTTGGTTTGTTTTCTAATTACCAAAGAAAGGTGTCGAACTAAGTGCTGGTGGTAGCCGTACCCTTCTTGTCCTTATGAGGTAGTGACTGGCAGGTAAACACTTTGGTCTCTGGCAACCTGTTTCCCTTGCACAGACACAGAGTGGCCGGGAGCGTGTCCCTTGATGGGCTGCTCCCAGCAGCAAGGGCACAAGTCACCGAACAGCCGGCAGCTCCCCGCGAAGTAGGGTCATAAATTACTTTCTGACCTTATTATTGTGGTGTTATTGTAACCTCTGGGCAACTCCCCCCTTCGCATCTGTTTTATCTGAAGTGTTTTCCAAATGAGAAATGCAAATTCACCCATTTGTGAAATCCCTTTGTAGTTCATAGAAAAAAAGAAATCCCTGTGATTGTTTTGGGTAGGACGGCAGGGAGCGGCAAAGGCAGCAGAGGAATGAAGTGAAAGGGACATGGTGCTCCCCCCTTGCTAGCCGGTGGCACAGAGCTCAGCGCAGGCTGGTGGTCCCCTCTTCTGCTTTCAACCCATTTCTAGCTGATGCTGCCATAGGCACGCAGCTGCAAAAGCCTGAGCTTATGTCCTGGCGAGCTGCGGCCCTGGGAACGAGAGCAGAATGGCTGCATCTCACAAAACGTGGCACGGAGAAAAATCCTTCACCGCACAGGCACATGCAAACTGACATCTCGAGGATCCTTCTCCATTATTGGCTTCTGTGGTTTGACTTAAATTCATTTCAGTTTGATACAACACTGGTCTTCACAGAGTCCTGAAACGCAGAAAGTCTAATGGATCAGCTCACTACAACATGTTATAATGCAATAATAATGGTGTGCTACAGCAGCTGGGCAGCGCGGTATTGATCCGTGCAGCATCTGAGAGGATGCTGAGCAGAAGTGCATTCCTGGAACTGGCCTTTTTTAAAGCAAAACCAATTTAAATACAAAATCCTCCCACAGAGGAGGAAGGAGAGTCCCATGGGCTAGCAGCCAGGACGCGCTGGTGGTGGGGTGTCTCTTCAGGTAGTTCTCCCTGACCGTCTTGCTTGTCGCCCTGTCTCCCACAGCACGTAGAGATGAGAGGGACTGAAAATACCCATCATTTGATAAGAATAAGTAACAGAGCTCTCAAATGGTCATGCAGGAGAAAGAAACCACAGTACTGAAGCTCAGAGCATGGCTTTGCTGGAGGCAGATCGTCACAGACACGGGAAAGGACGAAGCAGCCTTGGGAAGCCCTCCTGTGCTGGCTGCCCAGCCCGGCGTGCGCACCGCTGAGTGCTCCTCTGTCCCTGCCTGGACTCTTCTGGTCTCCATCTCTCCCCAAACTGGTTTTGTCAGGTGATGCAGAGCATTACTAGAGCAATTGGAAATGTTCATCTCGCTGAGTAACCACAGAAACTGGTCCTCGCCGTTCACCAGCCTTGTTGGTCTGGATTTAGAAGATAAAAACAAATGGTGGGAGCGTGGTTCGGAAAGACAAAAGTGCTTCCTTGGTCCGTGGCTTTGCAGCTCTAAAAAAACAATGAATCGCAGCGCATTGCAAGCGATCGTCCTTCGTTAGGCCTGATGCTGTCTGGGCAGCGGTGCTGAGCCGCAGTACCCGTGGCAGCTCGGAGCGGTCGGTGGTGTGGGCTTCGGAGCCAGCACAGCGCGTGCTGCACAGACATGCGGATTTATGGGACCCTCCCTGGAACGGCCTTTCGTGCTGCGGCTTGCGCCTGGAAGGTTGTTGGGTCTAAACGCACTGGCTGGTTTATTTGTTTAAATAATGATTCTATATTAAGAAGAAAGCCGAAGCCATGAAAGCCATGGGGGTCTGCAGTGCCCTCGCCCCTCCGCCAGCCCCAGCCTGCCTCAAGTGACGGCAGGAGCGGGCTGTCCCTGCCGGGCTGTCTGCGGGCAGGTGTCGTGTCCCCGGGGGAGCCGCTCGGGCTCTCTCTGCGGATAAATAACGGCCAGAACACAGCTCTGTTATTCTGGACTTGGCTCAGTTATGAGGGGAAGGGGAGCTGCTGGAGTCGATGCCGTGCGAGCAGAAGGAGCTGCACCCGAGCCAAGGGGTGACACAGCTTCCAGTGTTCAAACCTCGGCTCCCACAGGGACCGAGCCTGCATTCACACTCGCCTCTATACACTCCAATCGTTCTCTGGGCTCACCATCAAATCTGGGGTATAACCAGGATTTAAAAGGCAATTTGCTCCTCATTGCAATGGAATTAAAGATACATTGTGAGTGTTGTGCGGTAATGCCCCAGCTGTGCGCCAGGTTCGCTTGGAACATGACAGTGAATAAAATGAAATATGAGTTTTATTGATCTTGTCTGCACCGCATTGTTATTCACACAGTGAAATTCACCCTTAGGCACAGGACAAACATTAGAGTTGGGAAAAACATTTCAGCTGAATGTTTTATTTGTTGAAAAAAAAAAAAAAATGCAGGTTTGAATCAGCTGAAAGTACTTGTGAATTCATGTTGCATTTGTCAAAGTGTTTCAGCATGTAAAAAACCCCAAAACATTTTTCAGAAAGTCAAAACATTTATTATTGATGTTTATTAAATGCAACATCTACATTTTTAAGGTCTGAAATAACATTTTTTTAAATACTAGTAAGATTTACTTTAAAAATAATACTATAACCCTGAAAAATGAACCAGTGTTTTGCTTAGATTAAAAATCAACAAAATACAAAACTTGGAAACAAATTTGGGGGGACGTTCAGTTTGGAAAGAAAACATAATATTTCTCAGGTTGATTCAAAATACTTTCCCCACTCTCTTGGTTTAGCCCATGAAAAATCAATTACCCCAGGTCTGCTGAGCTGGAGCACGGTGTTTGTACCGCTTGATTTCAGGCACAAGCCTGGCTGACGCTCCAGCACCTCGCTTCAGTAAGCGTTGACCTCGGTGTAACCTTTCTGTCTCTGGGCTTGGTTTTCACTTGGGTTTTCTAAGCTTTTCCGAAGTGCTGTGAGACATGAAGTGAATCTCAGGGCACTGGGGTGCTGTTGCACAAACTGGTACTTTGCTGAGTGCGTTGAGACTACATAAATATGCAAACAGAATAAAGAAACGGGTTGGAGGATTACCCTGAATTGGCAATAGCCTTACATTGGTGTATGGGAGAGCAGAGTCAGGTTTAAAAAAGTCTGTAATAATTTAATGTACGTTATTAAATAACATAGATCTTGATGCAGCTGGTGGTACTGCTGCCTGCAACAGTACTGTCTTGTACCTTTTATTTTTAATAGCTGACAAAGTTCCCCTCAGTTCATTAATCCTGCATTGAGGCGCTGTTCTGCAGTGGGCAGGCGTGGATGCCAAGGCCACCGTCTCGCCAGCAGATGATCGCAAATTGCCAAGGGGAAGGAAAACCTCTTCAGGCACCGGGTCCTGGCCTCGGCTCCCCAGGAGAGCCCCGGGCGCGGGCACTGGGGGAGCGGTGGAGATGTCGGTGGGGCTGCACGTGTGGGCACCACAGCAGCGTCCTGTGCTGGGGTCCTGCTTGGTGGGTGAGGGTGCAGCTGCTGTGAAGGGGAGAGGGCAAACACAACACCCACGCGGAGGAGAGGGGCTTGGGAGAGGGGAGCAGGCAAGGAGGATGGCTGGGCACCTCACTGCCGCGGGCATGCAGCGCTTTGTCACAAAGAACCCGCGGGGTGACCCTGTGCTCGCAGCAATGGGGGCTTCTGCTTTCGCCATCATCCCTTGAGAGCACTGACAATGTCTCCTGCAAGCATCCCCGCGGTGCGGCCAGCGCCGGGACGGACCGCAGGGGTGGTCTGATCCAAGCTGCCAGCCCTCTGCTCCGGCAGCAGCTCCGTGTCCAGGTGACCTTGAAACTTCGTAACTTCATCTGCCGGCTTTGGCATGCCACGGAACAAGGTGTTTGCACTGGCAGGACACAATGGAAACACAGCCCTCAAAAAGGAAAAAAAAAAAAGAAGAGATTATGTGATCCTAGAGGAAAGAAAGCAGAGAAGCGTGGAGATAAACCAAGACAGCTAGGGATTTATTCTATGAAATCTATCACATTTGTCTGGGATCTGCTGAACAGGAGTCTAATCAGCTGTTGGAGACTATTTTTCTAGCACCTCCTCTATCATCTTTGTTCATTTTTTCCCATCAACCATCTATGGTCTCCATGTCAAAACATCATTTTACCATTATTGTCTATTTCCAGGATGTCTTTTATTATCCTGATCTCATTTTGGCACAGGGCTGGCTGTATTCCCTCAGATTTATGAAAGACTGCAGCAAGAGGGAACAGCCTTTCTCCTCCTGCTCAGCCCATCCCACTCGTGCAAACCAAGGGACTCCACCAAATGAACTGGGTAAATCCACATCGGGCTGGCGTCCTCGGCCGCTGGACTTGCTCCCGTGTGCACACAACTGGGGTAGATGCTTTAAAAAAAAAAAAAAAATTTGAATCACACATAAAGAAGAGATGATGAGATTAAATTTACTTGTGGAAGTAATTACAAAAGTGCGTATTTTTCAGCAGCAGAAGATAAAATTTCTGGATGAAGTGCACCGCACAACTTCAAGACGTGTCTCTCCCCACACCAAGCCATCTATTTCTCGTTCCTCTGGGTGAGGAGCCCGTAGCTTCTATTGCAGCGATGGAACACGAAGGCTCTGCTCGTCCGACTGGCGCCTGCTGCGGTGAGGACCGCTGTCGTGAGCTCCCTCTGCAGAGCCTGGCAGATGTGCTAACCCAGCCTTCCGCAGATTTAATAAATCTTTTGCAGTTTAGGCCATTAAAATTTTAATAACAGCTACAGCCAAACAGAAGGGGAGGGGAATGTTTGAAGGGTATCCTGACTTGGAAATCTTTTCAAAATATTAGCAAAAAGCCTGGTTAATATGCCTCTGCTTTGCTATACATACGATTATTTAGGTTTTAATCTATCAAAGAGATGCAATTCTTAGGTTCTGGCCAGCTAATTCTCTGCCCTGGAATTTACATATCATAATAAAAAACATTTAAGCCTTTGGGGAAATGAGTTTAGCTCCTTCAATTGCTGAATAATTAAGGGTGACCCTTGTCAAAGACATGGTGTGTGCTATACATCATTGGATTACCTGTCTGGTTGGCAGCATTTTGCAGACGTTTTAGAGCTCTTGTTATATGTTTTTTTTCATTTAGATGCAATTTCTTTTGTAATGAGGCAGAACTTATTTTCCAGCCCCTACAGGTGGCTTTGTCAGCTCTCCAAATTGCACGTGAAGAGGCAGGTTCCCAACTGATCTCTCAATTAGGGCTTTGTTGATATTGGATAAATGAGGGTTCACCTGGTTTGGGCACAGCCGTGTCTGGTCGTGGGCCAAGGCTTTCACGTGAAAGACCACATGTTAAAAAGAAAAGAGTCCATCTCTGGTGTTGCTTTTTCCCCTTGATTGCACAGGCCGAGCACATGGGCTGCTGATTTGTGGAAGCCATGAACGCAGGAACATAAAAGCAAAGATTCAGGTGTAAATCTAGAGCAAATTATGTCACGAAGTTAGCACACCAGTAATCAGATCTTCCTATGCAGCTTATCGGAGAGGTGAGATTTCAGGATGCGGATCAGGGGTTCCAAAACAAGCCCATCAGTTTGTTCAGTACTGCTGAACGCCTGATGTTTGCTATGGAGGCCCGTGGGAGCTGCGTGTCTTACCCCTGAGCGTACCTTTGCTTCACCTGTGCAAGTAACGATGCCGTAAAATGTCGTCGGTGTCTGACTTCAGGCGTTGCGGTTGGTGGATCTTTTGCTTTAGGTCACATCAGTTACCCGGTGTTGCAGCGATGTATTTCGACGTGCCTGAGCTTCGCAGCGCTCACAGCCCTGGGAAGCGATGTGTCCCTGTGTTCAGGTGCTCACAAACAGCCCGATCCATCGCCAGCCGCTTCCAGCTCAGTAGGTCTTTTTTATTAGACAAGGCTTAGCTGACCCGGTCACAGCAGATTGCAGTGGCCTGGTTCCTAATATTTGCATTTGTACTTCTGGCTATAGAATACGTTTTGAGGAAAGAGCCTCCTCTGGGGAAAGGCAGAAGGCGGCATTGATCTTCCGAGGGGTGACTTAGAGACCTTGTGCCTGCTGATGGCCAGAGAAACATCCCACCAAAGCTGTATGTGACAGCGACCTGTTCGGCATCAGTTTGGGGGGTCATGCAGAGCACACCAAGAAAGGTAGGAGCAGGACCTCTTGCCTTCGTTTTCACAAGAAATGCTCTGTTTCTTTGTGGGAAAACCACTTGCTGAAGCTGCATGGTTATTTATAGTGCTGACCACAGCCTGCGCCGGCTGCAGCACAGCTCCGCTCGCCCTCCCAGCCTGCGAGATGGGAAGGAGCTCCGGGTTACGACAAATCCGACTGCTGGGATGTGCTCAGCTGCTCTCCTGAGACCTGATGGCCAAGGGCTCCCGGTCCCCAGTTCTGCACTGGAAAAATGAAGTGCAAATTGTGGCTAGAGCTCCCACGGGGGCTGGCTGGGGGGGTTAGCCTCACGTTTAAGTAGAAGGGGAGAAAAACAGTATTTGCAGTACAGATGAGCCACCAGTTCACACAGAAGCATGATCTGTTTTAAGCAGGTAATTAACTCAGGCTTATTGACCACAGCCCAAATGCCTAATGGAGGAAGTCTGGAAACTGCTCAAAAAATTATTTCCTGCTAAATCAAAAGCTAGCTCTTGCTGAGATGAAAGAGAGGTTAATTTACAAAGATGGTCAGAAAGTTTAATAGCAATTTAATTTTTTTGAAATATGTATGTGTTACTATAGTCTGACATTACGGAGGAAATTGCAACAGTCGTGGAATGGACCTGCTGTCTAATTTTACTCCTATCGTGTATGGTTGGGTTTTATGTGCAACAATTCATTTGATGGCAGGCTCCAAGTATTAGATTTACAGTAAAAATCAATGTGAGGTTATAGGCCCAGTCTGAATTTATGTCACTTTGACACCGCACACGTGAGACTGAATTCCTGCTTCCACAACCTGCTCGTTGTCCGTGCAGGGGCCCGGCAGTGCCCCGGCTGCGGGGGGCCGTGGAAGTGCCCTCGGCCATGCCGAGCGTGGGGAGATGGGATGAGGTGGAGCTGCCCCAATCTTTGACCGTCCTCATCGTGCACATTTTTTCCTGGTATCAGAATTTCCCTGGCTGCTGCCAGCAGCCTCCTTTCCTCCCGCAGCCTTCTGGTGCGAAGCTGACCTTTCCTGACTTTTTAGCCACTCTCCAGGTGTTTAGGCAACAATAACAGCTGCTCTGTAGGTGGGTCACCTCTTCTCATCCGATGGAAAAGTTTGTCTGCCGATGCAAACGCATGCCCACGGAAATTAAATCTCTGCAATTAATCATGTGGAAAGTATGGGAACAGGCTGGGTGAGTTCCTTACTTTCTCTTAAAGACAAGATCTTCTTTTCCATTGGTTCTCCACAGCTAGCAACAATTCCTTAATTTCTCACACCATTCCTCTGTATTAAAAATCTTTAGTTTTAATTTCACTACTTTACATAAAGGCAGCACTTATTACTGTTCTTGGGTTGTGCTACTAGTGCTTTGTAAAGCAGTTGTTTCAAAGGACAATTCCGTGTGTGCCAGATGTGCGTAACTCCCATTGCTCCCAGCAACCACGGGCAAATCCATGAGTTTTCAGAGGTATGCTGTGTAATATCAAAATGTTTGAATTAGCTTGTTACATGATAACGCCAATGGACTGGCACATCCATTAATAATATTATGAGCTTTCCTAGGGAGCTGTAACCTCTTTGGTATACATGGATTCAGTAATAACTGTAATTATTATGAAGTTAATATAAAACATGATGTCTCACTGCCAATTCAAGGGCAATAAGTGTGAAAAACAGCTTTTCTTCTGATGGCACATTACTCACTCTTCCCTCAGTTATGAAGCAGCTCTCAGGTTTAGAGGGACGATGCAGTGGGATGAGCGGCTCGGGTAGCGACGATTTGCCTTTCCCAGCACTGGGCAATGTGGGGGACCCGTACCGCTCCCCCCAAGCCTTCCTGGGTGTGTGCCGGCGGCTGCACACAGCCCCCCGAGAGCTGCTCTCCCAACCGTTTCTGCAGTCCTGGTTACAGCCCAGGCGCAGCTTGGGAGCCCTCGGGCACCCCCGGGCACAGCACCCGCCTGGCACCCGCAGGCACAGAGCAGCATCCCGCCCGGCTCCGGAGGCTGGCAATAAAAGCAATCCCATCGCTCAAGCAAGTGTGGTTGCATTGGGCGTTGATGGCTCTCTTGGCAGCCACCGGAACCGTGTCCATCTCCCCTTTGTGTCTCCAGCTTTGCCCTTGCAATACTTGACTCCCTGGAGGGAGGATCCAGGCTGGCTCTTGCCCTGCGGCTTGGGTGCAGGCCGTGCCTGCGAGCACTCACTGCAGCTGCACCTTCCCTCTGCTTATTGCCCCTTTAAAATATCTCCACGGAGTCCATTTACTTTTTAATGCAGCAGATGAAAAACAATTCTGTCAAGATTTTCTTGTGATTCTCTGCCAATGCCATCATTGCAGTGATGCAGGATCAGAGCCCGGCAGAACCCAGGAATCCTTCTGTGGGATCTGTCTGCCTTTCGGGTGATGCACGCGGGCCCTTTTATGCTCGTCTTCAGATGTGTCACCACAACACGCTGCTTGGATCTTTCCCAGCAGAATGAGCTGAAGTAAACTCGATAATGAAAAGAGCCTTGATGTTCACCTGCACCCGCTCGTACTGGAGGAAAAAATAGAGACTTTCTTATTCAAATGAATTGCTGGTTCCATTCAATCTGCCCAAATGCTGACGGATGCACAGCTTCACGGCAGGCTACAGCGAGCACCATTGCACCTCTGGGCTTTGTGCTCCATCTCTGCAGGTCACGCAGTCAACACTCTGCTCCTCTTTTAGATCAAAATGCTGAGCACAAACATTTGATTCATCAAATCTTTTTAATGTGAAGCTAAAAATAGCAGTTTAAAATCCTCAATCATATATAATTACTCCTGCATTTATTTTTCAACAGATGTTCTTTCCCTGTTGCTTTTGAATAGAAGAGTGTTGAATAGTGTCTCTGTCTGCACAAGCAGTCGGGGAGGGAAGGAACCTGCAGGGCTTCAGCTTTCCCACGGGAATGCTTTATGAAGGCACGGCAGTGATTCCCCACAGCACCTTTGCTCCAGCCTCCACAGACACATTTTCCTTCCCATGGACAAGGGCTGAATTCCCCAGAGAGTTTTCACTTGGAGGTTGTAGAGGCATAAGAATAGTATGAGGAAATCCATTTCTCCTGCCCGGAGGCACTGAGGGAATTAAGGTTGCCACAAGATGATGGATCAGCAAAATTTTCCCTTGGAGATCAGATTAATAGGGATTATAGAAAAGTTGCAGTATATTTACCGAAAGAAAAAAAAAATTCAATTCCTCCTCCCACATTCAGAACTGATTGTAAATTAGGTAAATCTATTTTCCTTTAAAAGAATAATAACCATATATCAGACTTCCAGAATCTATATCCCTGAGGGCTCCGAAAATGTACAGTATTAATCTCGGCTACAGGAGCAGCACAAGTCTTCTATGTTAATTATTGTGCATCTTATTTGCCCTTTATATCTGGACTGATCCGGCACAGCAGCCTGTTAGGACAAAAAGCTGAGAGGTGAACCAGGGAGTTTGTGGTGATTCAGGTTTGCATCATCTGGGTGAAAACCTCCAGAGGCACGGCCAAGAGCCCGAGGAGCGGCAAGAAGGGCTTAAGGAGTCCTAAAACCCCTTTACGCTGGAAGTCAGCGTTTGCTGCTGCCTGGCAGGGAGGAAACAGGAGCTGCACAAAACTGTTGTCATTTTCTCTTCTCCGCTTCTATTGTGGATTTTCCTGAATGAATTAGAGGCTGCCAGCATACACTGTCACAGCAGAATGGCAGAACAAAAACACTTCTGAACCTGGACTTGTAATTTGCCTGCAAAAATAAAGATGCAGTTAAAGAGAGTTGTGACATTTCCTTTGCTTTCAAAGAGACTGCCAAGGTTTTCAGGCTTTTGTTTCATCTTCTCCTTTCCTAGGTGTTAAATTATTCCTAGTTTTCATATTGTAAATTTACATTAAGATGGCGACTGCAATGAATTAAAGTATCTGTGTGTGTTTAGAAACTTGCGGAGGCCTCGGCCCCCCCTCCGCAGCAGCCGAGGTCCACGCTAACAACTGCTGCAGCTGGGGAAGAGGAGGAACTCGCACCCGGGGGTTTCCTCTCCTCCTGCCTCCGGGGCTGCCCGCTCCCCGGCACTGCTCCGGCACTGCCCGCGCTCCTTCGGCTTTAGCTCCCCGTGAGTATCTGTGTACGTCTCTGTTGCATCTCTTGCTCCGTACGGACATCTGATTTGAAGCTGTGCTGACTTAACCCTGGGACCCAGGGAGGTTTGCAGTTCAGCGCAGATCTGTTTTTCCAGAGCTCTGAGAAAATAAGTCTCTTTCCAAAAACCCTGCCGTTTTTCCTAATTCCAGTGCAATTATACTACAGTGAGGTGTATTTATTACATTTTATCTTTTCTGTGCAGCTCTTTTATAATGAAGAGTTGGATTTCAGTAAAAGCAGACGGACATTTTACGCAGAAGCCCTGCCACCAAGGTCTGAAATGTTTAAAGCTGATTGCTTAGTAATGGTTCTGGCAAAAATGATAGAGGGCTGAATGTACAAAACACCAGCGTGAGCCTGACTTGATTCCACTGCCCGTGAATGTTTTAACCTCATTTATCCTCTAGGTACTTACAGAACCATTTTACATTTGTGCACTTAAAGGATTAAATAAAATAAATGGAGATGGTTATTACTGCCCAGCAAAGCTAATGTTCAAAGACATGGTGTTTCGTTGCAACTGGAATTGTATTTGTGCCGTTTCTATACTCTGCAAGCTTTCCAAAAAGGGGATGATGAATCATACAATCTCCAGCTCTCTACTACTAATGAGAAACCTCTTAGCAATATGCTCTTTATGGTCCCCTCTCAAGCAATAACTAGTACACTGATGCTCCTCTTCTTCAGTCTCAAAATGAGGTGTGAACCACACGACACATACGAGCACTGATGGACAGTCTGCAAATGGCTCCAGGATTCTTCAAATGTTTGATGTATGTAATATGTAGGGAACCTGTCTGTTAATCTTATACATGTCGCCCACTTCAGCTATGGGTGGAAATACTGCAGTTTCACATGAATAGTTACAAAGCAATGATTTCTGATCGTGAAACAATCCATTTTAGAGGCTAAGTCTCTAAAGTTTAAACTTGCCTCAATTGTGAAGTTTTGAAATCTGGATGATGGTTCACTCTGTGTTTTCCTGCTTCCTCAATCCATGTCACTCAGCCTATTGCTCCATAAGGGAAGAATTAATTCAATTAATTTCGTTGCTGAGCTTGCTCACTCCGGGTGCGGAGGCAGCGCCAGCAGCCCTTCCACGCTGGCTCCGAAGGCGGCTGCGTGGATGCGCGTGCCCGAGCCGCGTGGGTCGGCAGGACGCAGGCAGAGCACGCTGCCTGCGGGAGCCTCTGCAACTGCTACTCGAAGCAGAAGAACGAAACCCGCTCCTGGCAGCCTGGGCTGCTTTAGTGCTTCTTGAGGGTAGGATGCCTCCTTTGTTACTGTGCCTGTGGGCTTCAGAGCTTTCCTAAATGGATAGAGAGCGGAGAGACACGCTTGTCAAACCCCTTCTAGTACTGCTTTTCCATCTGCTGTCTCGGATGCTTAAGATGTGCAGTGTGAGCCCTCTCTTGGGTGTAGCTAATGCATCTAGATCCTTTTGCTGTATTAATGGCATTATTTTCCTCTGGCTGTGAAGTACTCGGGGCTTATATTGTGACAAGATTCAAGCACTCAGTTGTCAGTCTGAGGTGCTGGATGTCTGTTTTCAAAAGGCTGGTTTGCAACCGCAGGGGAGGGGAAGAAGAAAGATAAACAGAAGAACTTTTTTAAAGGCAAGAAAACACATCACCCCCTGCCAGCACCTTCAGACCCTCTTCCCTGCAAACAGCCTTTCTTGGGAGCACCAAGGCGCAGGGACTCTCCAGGACTTGCCTACGAGTTTGTCATTTCTCCCCAGCCGGCAGAAGTTGTGCTTAGACGTGCACCCCGTGAGCTGACCCACGGGTATGCCTAGAAACCTCCAGCGTCCCATCCCGAAGGCACGCACCAGCGCAGCCTGCTCTATCCGTGGAGCTCAGAGCTCCCCCGAGGAGGGTCCTGTCCTCCCCTGCCCTCCCCTGCCCTCCCCTGCCCTCCCCTCCCCGCAGGTCTGAACCTCCCCAGATCAGCACCCGCAGCAGGGGAAATGTTCTCCTCTCAGCATCTCAGCACATGCCTTCCTCACCTCTCTCGGCATCTCAGGGTGAAAATTCAATCTGTAACTGTTCTGACTTATGAGAAAAAAAATCGCATTAGAATTATGAGGAATTTACAGAAGTGCTTTTTGCTTTACATTTTTTTAATATATATTTTAATACTCATCTGTTTTTCTTAGCTGCATTTCTGAACACTGTGAAAGAAAAGGTATTTTTCATCTGTGAAATAACACTGTACATTTAGCCAGAGGCACTATCTGTATGGCAGCAGTAAACATATATGAACATATATTTTTGTCTGTTCTCTGGGGCATCCAGGTATCAGCCATTGCTGGAGGCGGGACGGTAAACAAGTGGGAGAAAAGCAAGTCCTCAGCCCCTTCCAGCCCATGTATGTCGCTGAAGAGGACAACAAATGTTGCATTTTCAAAACTAGAAAGTTGTTATTATTTTGGTCGCGCTTATTAAGTGAATTGTTTGGAGCTGTGCTTTGTAAATAATGCAAAACAGTAACGGAAAGTGAGAAGCCGTGTGTGCTGTAGAGTACGCGACAGACAGTTGTCACAGTAACTGCTCAGTTTTGCCTGTATTTGGTTATTCTGTTAGAGCTAAAGGCAAAAAAAAGGAATTGTAGATTCATCTGAAGTTTGGCAGCACAGTGTCTATTAAAGACACATCGTCTGGGCTCGTCAGCACACCCGTGCCAGCATGGCAGGAGGCGCTGGCACCACACAACCTGGCTTGCTGGGCCGCGGAGTTACGTACTAAAGGGAGGTCAACAGAGAAAATGTCTCTTTCCTATCTGTTTTAAATTGCCAATAAAATCCTGTAGTCGTTAAATTAGTTCTAACAGCAGAAAAGTAATTTTAAGTGAAGATCCCAATCCCGCCAATCTTAATTTATGCATATATCCCGTGGTGCCATTGACACGACTAGAAACCTGTACCTGGACTTTTAACAATGAGAAAACACTTAAAAGTTTGTGTATTTATGACTTCCATACTCTTTCCGTTCCCCAATGATTCGTCTTCTCCAAGCAAGATTTCTTTGGCAAGTGGTAGCAAGACGCTCGAGCCTCAAATGCGATTACGAATCTTGAATCGGCGTTTGTTTTGAACTGGGGATTCAAGTAACAAAGAATTTTTCTGCTTGGTCATCTCCAGGATAACGCAGCAGGGCTTTCTTATTTATTTGGTGGGTTGCTCGCAAGAAGCCGTCTGGGTGATGCCGCCCCGCTGTTCCCTGCGGTGCTGGACGTAGGGCAGCAGCAGCCGGCGTGCCGACAGGAGCGGCCAGGGTGGCCGGGGAAAGCTCTTCCCTCTCGTCCGAAGGAGACGCCGGTCGCTCGTGGGCTGAGGGCGGGCAGGGGGTGAGGCTGGGCACAGCCGCTCTGCGAGCCTGGGGGCTGGCAGCTGGTAAGGCTTATCCGAGGATGTCCAGGACTGGGACCAGAGTGGGTTCCGTGTGCATTACAGAAAAGCACTTGATCATACAGAAGCACGCACGCAGGCTGGAGGAGAGAATATTAACGTAGTGCTTGCCCTGGGCCCAGCCAGAGCGCTCTGTTGATTCCAGAAGTCTCCATGAGATTTGTATTAATGTAATGATTGACAAGATCCTTGAACATAATTACACATATTAAAAACATTCTGAGTTCTGCCCAACAGCAATTTAGGAGAGAAACTTCACTTATTAATTTAACTGTGATTTCTTGTCTGTTACTATAATGAGTCAGAAAGACCGAAAACCTGCTAATTAAAACTCATAACACTTCTGAGCAATGCAGAGGAGCAACAAACTTACATATTGCAAAGCAAATACTGATAGAGCCTTCCAAAAAGAAAAATTGGAAAAAAATGCTGTTGCCCTGGAAGGCAAGACTCTCCTCGTGCTTTTCCTAGGAGAAAAATAGGGGAAAATTATAACATAGTCTTGCTATATTGAAATCTTGTCCTTGCAGCCAGAGCAAAACCATAACAATGGGATGTTGGCTGCAATTTGCCTTTGTTTTCATTGGCGAAAAAACAAGGCGAGAAGCTTGAGGGGGGTGTAAATGCAAAGATATCAAATGGCAGCAGTCTGCCTTGGCAGGAACAAGCGCACATGTGAGGGAGCAGCAGAGAATTAGGTCTTTTGTGTGTTTCTTCACTGTCTCCCACTCAGCCTCGAAATGTTACTTCTGCTACCGCAGAAGCAAGGTAATAACACGTACCTGTGCTGTGACTTTATGACAAAACATTTCATTTAATCCCCGGCAATACCTTGAGAACTGGCAAACATAGAAATCTGCATGTGTCCCACCCCTGTGCAGGTAGCTGTTTGCATTCTTTGTGCTAGGACTGGTGTTATTTAAAATACCATAAGTTTGGTGGGAGTGAAGCTGTGCCTGAGCAGAGAGTGGCTCATTTTTAATTAGCCAGAGCCTGCGTTAAGTATTGTTAACCAATATTGTCGAGGGCTAAGTGATGGTTCTGTGATTTGTTAAGGTTCTCCCACAGTTGACGTTTCTCTGCTCTGTATTGTAAGCAAGTCTGACTGAAAGTTTATGACTTTGGGAGATGGGGAAGAGGCGAGTACTTCCCCAGCGTGGGGACGGGGACGGGCAGCGTGCTGCCTGCGCCTGGGCAGCGCCGCGTACCCCTGCGGCAGACTGGCCTCTGGGAAGCAAACGCTTCACCCAAGCGCACGGGCACCCGGCCGTCCCCGCACAGCCTGTCTGGGGGGGAAGCTCCCTCCCGGGCCGGGCAGGGGCTCGCCGGCGGGGGGTTTGGCCATCACCCCCTCCCAGCCCCTCCTTACCCAGGCACTTATAAAAGCAGCCTGTGGCCCTGCTGCAGGCTTGCCCTGTAATCCTGGGAGGATGGCTGAGCTTCCCGAGGAGTGTGGATGGGCTTCTCTCTCAGGGGTTGTTTAAGGTACTTTCAAACTTTTCCTTTAACAAGAAGAGGCTTCTTGAATTTTTATTTCCATTCTTAAAAGATGAGTAATGCGTCCTTTAAGTGTTTCTTTGCTTGAGAGTAAAAGTTTGTAGGAAGGTATTAGTTGTAACTCTAGGCTTGAATAAAAAGCGAGCGTGTCTGCTGGGGGAGCAGGGGCAGGGTCTGTGCCAGCGACGCTGGGAGCTCCGTACCTGCCGTGGGGCTCGCTGCCAGCCAGGAGCTGCCCTGGGGAGCCTGCGGAGCATCGACTGAAAGTTATGGCCAGGGTGCCTGGAAATAGGCCTCGCTTTCCCTTCCAAATGACGGTATGTTCAGGCAAAGAGCTGCCGTGCCTTTGGGAGACTCTAGAAATAGGAGAAAAATCTCTGGCTTTTTGCTGGGAGAGAAAGAGGTGGTTAAAGCGCAAGAGGAGGTGATATATGGGTCTGGTTGGATATCAGCCTCCCAAGAGACTATCAAACTTAATTCATTCAGCTATAGTGTACCTATAAAGCTTAATGTTTCTATCCATAACGTGCTTGTTCAGGCTAAGCGTATTGATCTCTTATGGAAAGTGAGTAGAAGGGGACTTTCTGCCGTGTGTACGGGAGGGGGGATGGCTGGGTACCAGCCCACTAAGCGGTGGGGAAGGGGCCGCCTTTCATCCTCCCTTTCCAGAGCTGCTCCCCGTCCCCCAGTGAGTGCCCAGCTCTGCTGCAGGGACCAGGCGGTCGTAAATATAGCACCCGGCAGTACAGTTATACAGTGCCCTCCCCAGAGAGTTATGTTCGTGGCCAGAACTGTTGCTTTTCTGGAGAGCACGCCAGGGCTGTCGGGGAAGGCAGAGTAAAACAAAAGGCAGCAACCACGGGAGGGCTGCCTGCTTTCTGCCTGGGGGAGCATCTCTGCAACAGCCTGGGAAGTCAGAGGTGAAGCTAAGAGATGTTGTATTCAGTGGCTAACGAGCTGCGGGTTCAGCCAGGCTGCAGCAGGGAGGTTGCTTTGCTGCGGTGAGGACTCTGCTGCGGGCTGGCCGGGATGCGCATCCCACCAGCGTGGCCCTGATCAGGTGTCCTGGAAAGGCTGGGGATCCTGGAGCAGCTGGAGCCACGCTCCTAAAAGCGTTTGCTACTTTTATGTTTTGCATCCATAATGGCTCACTTCTGGAAGCGCTTTCCTTCCCATTTGATTGCATCTCCTAGTCAGAGTACAGAAGGCTTAAAGGGCTCACAGCTTTTTGAGTAAACACCGGTTAGATGTGGCAGAAGGATGCTGAAAGCTTCTGCTTCCTCCGACAGCGTGTGAACGCGCCCCGCGCCCCCCCGCCTCTCCTGCGCCTCCTCCCGAACCGTTATCTCAGTGGGGTTAAACTTCAGTGTAGTGTAAACACAAAATAAAAAGCAGTAGCTTGACTCTGTACTCAACTGGAGTGGCTCGTATCGCGTCGGTGAAATGAGGAGCTAGTGCCTAGTTTTCTCCCCAGGCTGGGAAGGAAAAAACCCAAGTCTTTGCAAGGAGCAGTTCTGGCCTTATGAGGAGTTTGTCATTCCTCATCAAATACCCATTACTTTAAGCAACTAATGTCAGATCAAGATCAAGCTACACTCTGGTCTAAACTTTATGCCTTTCCCTGTAATAATTGCTGTTCAACTCAGTGCATTATAGAGGCCTTTGACTTTACTTTGAAGCAGGCATTACTGACTGGTGCCAAAGACAGTGACTAAAATGAAAAATCTTTGATCTAACTCAATATCACAACTTCTTTTTTTGTATATTAACATAATCTCTGTACTGAAATTAATCTGTGGTGTGGCTGCAGTGTGTTGAAGATTATATGTATTAGCATTCAAGATGATGACTTTTTTTTAAGCGGTAGCAATTCTTACTTTTTAAGCAGCTCCTATTTTAGGAGTATATCTATTGCGCCCTACAAAATGTCATCAGGAAAAGTTCAGGAGATATTTGTAGAGAAACTGTGTTTACTTCTTTGGATAAAAGCAGTTGTAGGTGTGACGGTGCCGGCTGCTGACAGCTGGCAGGTCCGAGCGTACCCCGGGCTCTATGCTAGGCCAGTTCACTGGAGAACAGACGTATAAGGCCAGGACAAGGACAGGATTTCTGACCGTTTTGTCCTTTTTTCCAGCCCTGGACACCAACTTTGACCCTGCAGCGAGACTTCAAAGCTCCCAGCTCCTGAGCGAGGTGCAGCAGCTTCTCCGCTCGGAGACGGCTTCAGCTTGTTCAGGTAATGGAGACGGCTCCTCGGGTCGGTCGTGGAAGGACGTGTGCGTTGGGGAGGCCGAAAGGGAATTAATGAAGCACAAACCCCCTTGTGTAACGCTGTCGTCTGCGTGGGCTGAGGAGCTCTGGGGGCGAACTGGCACAGAAGTGTCCAGGGAGCATTTGCATTAGCTGCCAGCCTTAAAGCAAGTTCACTCCTGCAGGAGAAAATTCAATACGACTTTTGAGTGGCTGCAAAGTATCTTGAAAATGCGTTTTTTAGTGAGGACGATAAAATAAATGTGTACTGGCCCGATTGGCAGGTGTGTCCTGACTGTGTTGCATTGCCAGGACAGGATAAACTAGCTGGAGTGTGCTACTGAACTCACCCGTGGGGTGATGCTCAACATCTCTGCTGGTGCTGAAAACCGTCTTTTTTTTCTCCCTATGCCTGTCTGGTTTATTCATGGAGCGGTGTGTGCGTCTCGCCTGCTGTAGGGTAGCGACCAAAAGTGACCTAAAGAACACTTGGGGCTTTTTAGTCCCTCGGCGTGGCACTGAAAGCTATTTCATGGCCTCATTTTTCAGTGGTGCTCATCACAAAGTTATCTCAGGCACTGATGCTGTGTGTGTCTCGACGAGGGTTTGCTTCGAGCCTGTGTGATGCTGGTGGGCTCCGAGTCCGGGTGTGGGCGGGTGGGTGTTGTCACCACGTGCGTCTCCTTCAACGTGGGTTTCAGCTGGAAAAGCATCCGTGTTGTTTATTTTGTGAAGAAAAAAACTCTCATGGGGCACCCATCCTGCACTGTACTTCTTTTCCTCTATGATACCACTTGAGTCAGAAGTATTCAGCTAGTTGCAGAGGCCTGGAGATCTTGTTTTGCAATGAGAAATTGCATTAACAGGAGCAAAAATATCTGCTCTACATGAAACATCAGAACATGTTTCATTTTGGGCTTTTTGTTTGCCTTTTTAGCTAGCAAAATAAGCAAAATCTGTATTCAAAAGGACAGTATTTTCCAACAGATTCATTAAAAGAGACTGTAGCTGACAACTGATGCTATTAGCAAGAATATATATCTCTTATTTAAAGTATTTCCATCCTAAAAGTAAAATGTCCGTTCTATAAGTCTATTAATATACAGTTCATTAAACTAGAAACAACTATATAATTAGGAAACAACAACAATTCATTAGTCTTAATGGGATTTAATAAAGTTCCTAAGCAAGGATTCTTCAGAGAATTAATTACAATATACTAATCAGGAAAAAAATCCAGTTCATCACTCAGATATATTTCTCCAATTCATGGGCTGTGAAGCACCAATAAATCTCAGAACATGCCCCCGGCAGTGCGGGATTTTTCCCCAGCCTGTGACGACGCGGGCTGCCAAGGCTGGACAGTTTACAAGTGAATTTCTCTTTGTTTTGTAAACACCGAATTTCCGAGTGGAAATGACATTATTAATCATTTCGCAGCCACGAACGTTCTGCGGGGAGGAGCTGGATTAAGGAGCCTCGGCAGCCCGAGCCGACTGCTATTGCCGATCCGTAGGTATCGGGGAAAGTGAATCCCATCACTTGTTGGTGCCTCCGTGGCTGCGGCTGTGCCGGGACGGTTGCTGTCATCCCCATGAAGGTCCAGTTCTTAATCCAGCAAAAGTGTACACGAGAATGTCTGAATTTTATAGTCCTTAACAAGATCCATTGTTTCTCATCAGGGATTTTCATCCATGCCTGGGTTTTTTCACTTAGACAGTTAGCCATTTTCTTATTAATTAAACAGCAGCTTTCTGCAGGCACCGATTGAATTATCGGGTAACACCTGCCACAATACAGGGAATAAAAGGGAAAAGATGTATTATTTTTAATGCAAATGGCTTCAATACAGACATTTGATCAAATTTAACTGACAATTACATTATAAATTAATAAAGTGAAAGGGTCAGTAATACAACAAATGACACTGTCATTGTCAGTGGCATATTTAAGTGAACCAGTTTTTTAAAAATTAAATGAGAATTGCAAGTGTTAACTATTGCTAGCTGTTACATGTCAGGAGCAAGGATTTTTAGAGGATAGCAAAAGACAACCGGTATCATTTCTATACTGCACCTGCAAAATAGGCAAAAAAGAGCGTTCATTCTCGCTGTCGTAGCAGAGCAGTTATTGCTGTGTCATAACTAGCAGGAATGATGGTGTAAATGGGGGGAGCGTGGGGTGACCAGGCGTTTTGCTCTTCTCAGTGTGGTCTGGGGCTCCCAGTAACGGGGAACGCAAGTGAATCTGTTCTTCAGTTTGTGATGTGCTCTTTGGGCGCAATCCAGCATCTGCACTGTCCCACAAACGCCTCTGCCCATGGAGCCAGCCCCGATTTTCACTCTTGGAGAAACTACCAGGTGGCCATTTGTGATGAGAAGTTCGAAAATAGGGACCTTTTTGAACCAAAATGAATTCTTCGTGTGTTCAGTGGTGGGGCATTCCTAAGGAGTGCTGGTGCTGCTGCAGGTTTCCCTGGGCTGGGAAAGGAGCTGCTGTGCCCCGGGGCCGGGCTGGGTGCCGAGCTGCTCCGCCGCCGGTGCCTCCTCCGGGTGCTCTCGCTCCTCAGCGCCCATCTCGGCGGTCACGCTGGGAGCGTGGTGCCCCTCTAGCCTGGCACTGCAAGTAGGAGGAGAGGAATGAGCTGTGTATGAGCACAGAGCACTGGAAATCACTAGTGGGATCTCAGGGGGCTAGTTTATCCTGGGAGCACCCGGTGACTTGCATACTGCAAATAAGTCTGTAAATCAATAAATATAATGTGTAGAAGTCCCAACCATCTGGTTCGCACCACCTAATTTAAGCCTAGTTTATGTTCATTATAAACTAATCTTTGAAGTAGTCCCTGATGCAGTTTCACAAGCGCTGTGATAGAGATCTGCCTTTTCCTCTGGTGTCTGATGTGCATCTGTAAGGATTTTTGTAAGAACATGTTGAAATCTATGTTGACATCCTTGACTAAAAGGACAACCCACCTTATCAGTCTGACTCTAACTCCCTGTCTCAGATGCTTTAAGAAATACAGAAGATGTACCTTTATCGCAGACTGGCATTAGGCAGCTTCCCCTCGGCTCGCTGCGCCTTTCCCCGCTCAGGGCAGCAGTGCTGCGCCTCGGTAAGGTCTTTGGAGTAATTTTGTACTATAGTTGTATAACGACTTCAGCAGCATATTTTGTGAAACCCTGGACTATTCACTCCCTCGGATAGCATATCCCTTTATCTCCTGTAGTGGGGCTTTCTTTTTTTCTGCTTGTTTCCTGATTTTTTTTTTTACCTTTCTGCTGCCGTGTCACTGAGCTGAAAAGCTTAATAAAGAATGATTAAGCACTGGAGAGAATATTTTGCAGTGATAGACTTAAGGAGCTCAGTCTGTTTATCTTATCAAAAAGAAGCTTGTAACTTAATTTCAGTGGATAAGTACCTTCTCAGGGAGGAAGCTCCAGGTACTGACAGGCTTTTCTTCAGAGAAAGGCACAAAAAGACCCTATAGCTTTAAGCTGAAGCCAGAAAAATCCAATTAACAAGGTAGAAACTTTGAACTTTGAGGATCACTAACTACTGGGAAAATTTGGCTAGCTGCTCCCTTCTCTGGATGCCTTCAGATCCAGATCTAATGCTTTCCTGAATGATCTGGTCTGATGGCACTCATCAGTACAGAGGCAAGCTGTTACCTCCTGGGCATCCCATAAGGCAGCCCAAGCTAATTTTACCCTCTGGGTCCACAAATATCCCACGTTCTTCCTGAGACGCTTTACCTGGGCTGTGACATGCAGGGGTTAATCTGGCAGCCGAAGCACTGGCTGGTAGGCCATGCAGGCTTGTAGGGACCAGCAAGAAGCAGGAGTCTTGGTTCAAATCAGTGTTACTTTCCGGGGTGGTTCTCTGCGCCTGAGCCTAGCCAGTTCGCCCCAGGTCAGGATCTGTTTTGTGTGCGGGGGAGGTCTGGGAATACTGGTGGCCTAAGAGAGAATGAGACAGCAAGCCCCAGCAACATGTTCCCATCACCAGGCAGCGACGTTTGAGGATGCAGTTGCAAGCATCCCACGATAAGCTGTGCATTTTTAAAGGTTACTGACTCAGCCTTTGCAAGCTGGGAAAGCAGCTTAAAAGTACATAGAGACACTAATTGGTCATTTGAACTTTGCCTGGAGGGCCCCTCCAGCAGGGACAGTACGCTCCTGCTGACTCAGTGCGGCTGAAGTTAAAAGAAGACAGATTCCACTAAAGAAGAGTCAGCAAGGAGGAGGAAGGCCAGCTGCTTTGGACAGGGACTGCCAGCTCCTTTGGGCAAGGCAGTTCTGCCCCTTTGCTTGCTTGTGCAGGAGAATACAAATGTGGAAACCTTCCCTTCTCCCCTCGTCCTCCCTGCTCGGTCCTGCCCAGGTTTTAGCCCCAGGAGGCGAGGAAGGACATTTCTGTACTCTCTTTCCTCTCTGTACTTGCAGAGGTAGGGTTACGGAGGAAGGGTTGGGGTGGGAGGAGCAGATACGGACAGATGTGCAACAGCAGCTTTCTCTAAGTGACCGGCTGCAAATGGTTGTAGGTGGGATCGTGTACTCTCCCTCTCCTGTGGTCTCGTGTGAAGCCATTTAGTTATTGAGATACCACACCGAAACCTGCAAATGCACTGCTTGGACAGAGAAACGGATTAAACTCTGTCTGCAATTACTTGCTGTCTGGAAAACCACAGGTAAAGTGAAGGAAGCTCAGGTGTACAAGGGCTAAAATCAGGCCATTACTCTTCACCCAGAGAACACATTAAATATTATGGAGTTATTTGTTAGTGATAGTGTATAATTTTTGCAACAACTAACCTACAGTAACAGGGCTTTGCAAAGTATTTATCAATTGGAGCCAGAGCAGGCTGTTGCCATGGAGATGGGAAGTAGCTGGGTGATATTTTTTCTTCTGCAAATATATTGTTGCAAAACACAAATGGGGAAAGAAAAGGAGCCATGTCGTCTTTGAAGAAGTAAAAACTTCAGTTTTAGGTTGTCACACAGAGGCAAAAATAGTTCTCTTGGACCGTGGGGGTTCGGGTGTATCCCGTTAGGCATGAACCTCAGAGCTGGGCTCTGCAGAGCGGGCTTGAACAAGGACGGGGACATGGGATGCTGCGGCCCTCAGTGAAGTTACCGAGTTAGAAATAAAAGCAGTAGATTTTCCTGTGACTGAAGGTCTATGTAAATCCAAGGTCACCAGAACCACTTCTGTGGCTGCTGCTTATCATTTAATGAAGATAAAAAAGAGCAATTAAGTTTAGTCTGGCAATTTGGCACATTAGCATTAATCTTCAATGAAATCAGAAGGTGTTTGTGTTTTGTGTAAGCTCAGCTAATGTATCATTTTATTACTAACAAGCAGAAGCCATAATTACTCTTCTATTTGACAGAATTTGTGGATGATTTTATTGACAGCTCCCCATATTATTTATGCATACAAGTCATTTACTTAAGGGAAACTTTAACATTGTGTATTTATTCAACTTCCCTTATTCACATCCCTTCCTACCCAGCAAATGGCAGGGCTTTGGGTGATCTCCACTGAAAAATTCAGTATCAACCCAGAAATCATATAACCTATTTAAAAAGTCCAGGATCTTGTATGAAGAATGTCAAAAATAACTGATTCAAATATTTGCACCCCAGGACCTCAACGAGTTCGCGGGGCTGGGTCCCGCAGCTCTTGGGCTCAGCTGCCTCTTGCAGAGAGATGTGTCCAGGGGCGTTTATCCACACGACGAAGAATTGCTGGGGGCCGGGGCATCGCAGGGCAGGGCAGGGCAGGGCAGGGCAGCTCTCCCTGCCCGCCGTGTCCTCAGCGTGGGCAGGGGTGCAGCGCGGCCCCCTCCCGCAGCGCTGCTGGACCACGGGCTGCAGCACCTGCAGACGTGGCAGCGGAACGCACCCCGGCCCTCAGGTTTCGTCCCCAGAGACCAACGCTTTGTCACTGGAACGTCTCAGGAAGATTTTCAGGACCTAATATTCTAAGAAAAAATGTATTTCAGCTTGTTTTTTAAATTTGGATGTAGCTACAAAATACTACAATTTCCTAGAGGACAAATACTAATTTTTTGAATAACTTCATAAATTTGAGAGGATTCTAAAAGATTTTGGGGAAATAAAGCCAGAAACCTTCATTTCTGGAACTGCATTAGAATGAGCTGTAAACTGTTTTCTGAGCCTGGGGGAGGAGTGATCGGGTGCGTTGTTACCATCAGTGGTTTATTTTCAGTGTTTGTCTGTAAACTTGTAGGGTTTAGCTGGCAAGCGGGAGAGAAGAGAGGAACACCAGCAGCCAGGCAGTTCTAGAATATCTAATTGGAAAAAAGCTACAGAAAACTTCCAGCAGGGTTCCTGGCAGAGAAAAACAGAGTGAAAGCTCCTGAGAGTGCCGTGCGCTAACGAGCAGGGGTTCAGGGTGCCGGGGGGCTTGGTGCCTTCGCTCCAGGAGCCGCACGGCCGCATAGAGGTCAGGCTGGCTTGGCTTGGCTCCTCTAGTAACATATTTAGTCCACGTTTGTGGTAAAAAAAAGCTTCAGAGACCTTAAATCACGTAGACTGAAGGCCAGAAGGCAAAAGAGAGACAGCAATGGGTTTTGGCCAAGACATTTGGCCAAATGTGTTGGGTTTGGTGCTGCTGAAGCAATGCCTACGTCACCTCCAGCATCCGGTTATGCCAAATCCAGGAAAACGGCGGTGCCTCGCAGCCTGGATGCGCTGCAGCGATAACAGCGGCAGTTACACGTGTAAGGGTGGGCCTGCCCTTGCTTTTGACTTATCCTTCAGTTCAGTTCTTAAGTACTAGTATCATCCTAAAGTGAACTGCACTTGCTCTTTATTTAGCAATGCAAAGAACATTTCATGGTTTTATCATACAAAAAGAATAAATTTGAAATACATTAGGAAGTGGCTCTGACTTACGGCTAGGTTATACCGATGGGTTGCACAGATTGCATTTGGCATTCACAACTACTTCCAGCACTTAATGACCTCGCTTTAATGTTTTTTATTTCTTTTTATTAAAAAATATCCCACAAGACCATAGGGTTTATTACAGGGCTGGGTTAGGGGTATACAAGGCATTTCTAAACTCATAGCAACACTATATGTTAAATATTCATAACTGCAGCTACCATTTGCTGTTGATAAGGACATTGATTTTCTCTGGAAGCACAAGAATTATTTGTGGCGTTTATTGTCTGCTGGGATGCTTTTACATAAAGGTTTGGGAAAGTATTAAGCATTGTGCATGCTTTTGGGTTTATACCCTTCTACAGCAGGGAAAATAAAGCCCAAAATATATTTTACTTAAACAGTGTTTCTCAGGACTGGACTTACTAATGCAAAAGAAATTAAAAGTCAGGAGCAAACCATGCAAGCACGTAACAGCCAGTGAGGCTGCCTGGCTTATGCAGCACCCGTGACTCTCGGATTTTTACTTTGGTTTTGCACATACCTATTTTATAGAAAAGCCTGTAACAAGATGAAACGCTCCCCTGGAGAGACTCCCTTGTGGGGCTGAGAGCCATCAGGGGAAGAGATTAGTCATGGTGCCAAATGCACTTTTGGAAGACAATCTCCTACCGTGATGGCAAGCGTAACAGGGACCTGTATGAAATGGGCTGCAGTGGAGATATACTGGTCCTTGTGCTGAGCTGTGTCCATCGGTACCTTGCTCCAATACCGGCTAGTTCAGTTTCATCATTGCAGTTGAGATGGGCCTTACATGAGCAATGGCTGTAGGTGCCAAGGGGGAGGCGTTTCTGGAGGATGTGTTTTGGTTTGGGAGCCCCATCTCCGCCGAGGCAGCCAGGAGCGAGGGTTTGTTCCCACACAGTGCCTTGCCGTGCTCTCCCCGGGTCCCCAGCCTCCTGCTTGCTTTCTTTTCAAAGATCTGCACTGGAATTTAAACTGAATTAAATGGAACTTAAAATTCGAGGTGAAATAAGGGTAATTAGCTGGAGCCTGGAACAGATCAGTAGCTTGAAATGCTGCCTGATCTGTTGCCTTCATAACGCCCCTTGCTCCGTGCCCTGCAGGGCTCACCAGCCTGGACTCTCACGTCTTTCCTTTGGCTGCTGGAGCTTTTCATCGGAAAAGAACATGTTTCCTTTTCTTCAACCCACCTACGTTGACTGCAAATGCAGAAGCTGCTGAGCCCTCAGTGGCACAGTGCTGGGCAGGGTTGTGTGGGAGCGTGTGTGCAGAGGGTTATTGTTTTAGCATTAATGGTGTTTCTTGCAAATTACGGGGTGCTGTATAGCGTTCTCCCTGCTGCGACCTTTGCAGATGATCCTAACCCTTTGTTTATACTGTGCTGCGAGGTCAGGCCTGATGGAAATGTTCTTCCCCAAGCTGGGGGAGCACAGCTGCACGGTTCTTTTCTGTCCCTGGCAGGGAAGTTGAGCGGATTTCTGGAAAGAAAAGCTGCTTTTTCTCTCAGTAGCAAAGTGCAACACTTTATTTCCAGAGATTTCAGTGTGTCTGAAATCAGAATGGACCATTGCATCACCCTGTGAGCCCCAGGCCACAAGTTTTCATCCACCGATGACCCTGGTACTGTACCCCTGACTTGGCTATGGTCAGGACCTCAGTGCCTGGGGACTCTGTGTGCCCGGAGCAGGGAGAGGCTGACGTGCGCGCAGCCACGTGCCTGCCAGCGACTGTCGCTGCTGTGAAAAGCCCGACTGAGGGTCCCTTTGGCTGTTGCTAATTTGCAGCTAAGGTCAAGCATGAGCAATGCATGGCATCTGCTAAGCAATATGCCTGTTCCTCAGACACCAGCTCAGCCAAGGTGTTGCCCTTTACACCCTGCTATCCTTGTGAAAAGCAGGAAGGAGTTAGGAAATTTCCAGGGAATATCCACCAAATTATCCACCTCATTTGGCCCTGATTAGCTTCTAAAATGTGTTTGGGTTGGCAGCCTGGGGCTGCCTACTGATGGGCTGGCTCGCCTAAGGTGCCCAGCATTTGCTGCGGCTGCGAGCCTTCACCTTAACTCAACCTCTGGAAAGGTTACAGTGGTTACACTAAAACATCTGCTCTGGCTTTAGAGGAATTATACTGATAAACTCTGTAAGAAGGGTCAATACAAAAGCTAAAAATCCCTGTTTGAATGTGCCCACGCTCTGAGTGTGTTCTCCATGCAGAGGGACAGTCTGTTCCTGAAAGAAGTGCACAAAGCTTTGTGATGTGGCCTAATATTATTGAGAAGCACCTACTCTTGCTGTTGGTAGTCGGTTATGGTGAGACCTGAAAAGCAAAGGAGAGCCACAGGGGAATGAAAGCAAACCACAAGCCACCTCGCTGTTTGTATGCTCAAGCCTGCTAGGGTTTGTTTTTGTTTTTTTTTTTAAAAGACCTTGTTCTGCGGACGACTGATTACTGCATCAGCAACTATTATAAATAATCTAGGCACTGTCAACTCCTATCTTCTCCTTTCTGCTGTGGAGAAGGGTAGGGAATGACGGAGGGAATGAGCAGCTAGCCCATCTGGTCTTGGATTTGGAAGAAACAGGAGGCACAGGGAAAACTTTGGCATTTATGCACCACCTTAATGCACACAAAAAGGCACCTGTTCACTTAAAGTACATTTGCTTGCTTTTTTTATGAGACCTGAAAAAGCTTATACTGATATTATGAGGTCTTTGGCCCTTTGAAACAGAAGCACTGGCTATGAAGCCATCTCATACGCGGGACGCCCCGGCTGGGAGCTCAGATATCACTGTGGCTGGAGAGAAACTGTCTTGATCTTACATTTCCTGGACGTAACCCTCTTTGTTACTACTGAAGGCAATTCCTTGCTGCAGAACCTCTCCACTGCTATCCCTGTGCCCCTGGCTGAGTCCTGCACCGCATCTCCTGGTGCTCTTCTGCTCCTTGCCCGTGCCATCCAGACAGGGACGATAACCGAACCAAGCTGCCCCGTGAGACGTAGCCGTCTCGCGGCACAGTAGGGCGTGTTGGCAAGCCGTATGGCTGCCCGATGGCCAGGGCATCTGCTGAGGCTTCTCAAGCATGGATTTGTGAGTGTGACACTTCTCTGGGCCTTGCACTCGGCTGGGGCTCCGTAAGCGTGAACAAACCAACTTCCTTGCCTGGGAGGAAGCATGTCCCCCCTCACCTGCACGCAGTAATCCCAGCTCTCTCCTACGTACTTGCAGAGAAAGCATGGACCCAGAAGCTATAAGAAGCTCAAGTTGTCGTGGTGGAAGATGAAAGTACAATACCCAGAGTCTGAAATTTTTGGCTTACAAAATGACAGGTTGTGTCTAGGTGGAGGATGAGTCTGAGGTTAAGAAGTTGTTTATTCATTATTTCTATTTAAAGTCTCTTTGACTCTTGCTTTTGAATTTGGGCTTCACAAGTTTCAAACGCTTATTCTGAGGAAAAAAGGTCAAAAGGAGGCAGGAAAGTTTTCAAAAGCAAATCTTCCCATCTTTCAAATGGAAGTTTTTGCTGTGGTTGGAGTTGTCACCAGCTGCTTATACTCAGATCTCTGAAAATGGGGTGGAGGGAGAGAAGCGGGTCCCTGATGTGACTGCAGCGGCTCTTCCTCAGGGTGCCTGTTAGTACCGGGAGCTTTGTAATTGCTATACATACGCATATTTTTCCAGCTGAAAGAAGCCTTTCCAGTGGGTGAAAAAAGCCTCCAAATTTATATTTCCTTGTTTCTGGGGCCATCTCGGTGATGGTTATGAGGATGCAGTTTTGTGCCTGGTGTTTCGAGCGTGCATCTTTCCATGGCTAAAGGAAGGCACAGACTGCCGCAGAGGCAGCTTTGCTCCGTGCTGCAGCAGCAACGTGCTGCACAAAACCAGAAAACAGCTTTCAGCGTGGGACTCCACGGCGCCCAGGCAGAGCAAGGGCTTGTGCAGTTTATTCCCCTGCCCTGTAATCACTTTATTTTCCATTTGTTATGAACATTGCCTGTGTCAGAAAAGTTCACAGGCCTGTTTCACTGGAAGGTGAATAAATGAAAAAACGATCACTAATTGCTTTATGCCAGTGAGCTGAAAACACCTGAATGGGTTATTTGTGCTCTCTCCTTGAAATCTGCTCCCAACACTCACGCGTGCAACACTTGGGAGACAAGCCTGCTCTTTTTTTCCTTTTGTATCCATCACATTTACAAAGGCAATTCCTCCAGGATGACCCTATTAATTTATTAAAGAGATTACAAATCCTTTTCCTAAGCCAAAAAGGGCCAAGTGAAATCCGCCACAAGCGTCTCTTCCTGCTAACATGAGCTGACCTGAACTCCCCTCTTTGTCCGGGGGTCCTTCCCGGGCAGGGAGTGCTTTCCCCATCGGAGATGTAGCAGTCGCTGGTTTGCCGTGCCCCTTTGGGCAGGAATGAGCCAGCGGCTGGTACGTGAACAGATGAGCGGCAGGGTTAAGGCTTACCCACTTCTGTACCTACAGGCAATGGTTTTTCTTTATTTCCTCGATAACCTCATACAAGTTGCTCATAATTCTCATAATTGGGAAAAGGAATACTGGTATTTTTGGTCTGCTTTTTTTCTTTCTTCTTGTTTGAATACTTGCATAGTCATTGGGGCTGCTCTGTCAATGCAGGGGATCTTTCACTACAGCTTGAGTCTATGGCCCAGATCATTCTTACAAAAGCTCTGCGGATCTGTATAAAGATGAGGAAAACAATCTAATCTTGAGAAAAGTCTACATATTATATAAAATGAACAGATGGGTAGTGCAGAAAACTCCATTTAGATTCTGCTTGGAGGGAGGTGGATAATTCTCTGAACTTCTGAGAATCTCTTCTGTTTTTTAAATTAGCAATGTTATATACAGACAACCGGAGCACAGGGGACTCTCACTGTAATTGAGACGTTATGACTTGTTTACAGAGGCAATGATTATAAGATTATGTACTTTTCTATGAAATTTCTTGTAAGGGAGTCCAGCTGTTGTGTGGCGATTGTGGTGCCTCCAGAAGGCTTTGCTCGGGGAGCGGGCGGAAGAGTTGCCTCCTTCCTGGGACACGTTTTCTCAATTAGTGTGGTTGTTTCCACTGCTTCAAATCCTGTGCTGAAACAATGTTGTTGTTTTTTTAATTCAGCATTGAATTTTATTGTCTCAGCAGCTTGCGTGTTTCTCCCCTCTGTTGGCTATGAGTTTGCCAGAGCTTTGCATTAAGGATGCACTCGGCGGAGTGGTGCAGCTAACTCGCAAGGACAAGGCAGCAGCAATTCTGTGTTCGGGTGCGTCGTCTTCACATTATGCCCTTGGTTACGCCTGTGCGGCTGCACTAAAGGGTAATGGGGTTGCACAGATGTAAGTGAGGAAATAATTTGGCCTGCACACTCGCTTTATTGCTGCTGGTGATGCATAAAACGCTGAGCCTCGGCCGTCAGCTGGGAGCCCTGCAGGGCTCAGCCCTCCCTCTGCAGTTTATTCTTCCTGGAAATGGAGAAGGGACTCGGGGTGAGTTCCCAAACCCCCAGGGGCAAAGTGTCCCTGGGGAAAGGCAGCGCGGTCCCTCTCGCCATCCTGGTGAGGAGAGCCGCATGTCCCTGCTGCCAGGAGGGGCTGCCCCGACCGCCATCCCATCCCTTCCCATCCCTGGGCATGTCCTCGGCACGCACAGCCCCTTCCCTGGGCGCCTGTTTGCAGAGGGACGGGTGGGAGACGTAGTATTAAAAAATAACGAAATCTTCCTGATCTAACCTCGCGCTTTTACCGTGGAGTGACAAGCTTCATCTTGCCTTTCCTGGAACAAAGCTGGTCTCTGTGGGGGGAAAATGGAGTGGAGAGAGAGGAAAAAGAAAATAGAGAGTCTTAGCTAGATGGGCCTCAGATGATTTCACAGCCTGCTTAAAATGCTCGTGCCATCTTCCCCGCCTGCTGCTGCAGTGTTGGGAGCCCCTGGGCTGACCGGGAGGTACCGGGGGGCACAGCCCCTCGCAGGGCAGGAGGGGGCTGGGACCCCGGAGGGTTTGCTTTAGTGGCTTCGGGGCTGTCGGGAGCTCGCTGTGATTATAACAGCGCTGTTCCCAAAGCTGGTGCTTGCAGGTGTCAGCATTTATTCTTTTGTATAAACATCCCCTGCAAGAAATTGATGTGTCGAATACAAAACCGGAGTCTGAGCTGAGACAGAGCCCAGTTAGCACTTCGGCTTACACTAGGCAGGAGTGTGCCAAGCCAGTAGAGAAGCTGAGAATTAGAGGAAGAAAGGGTCTTGTGTGTTCTGGTGGTTTTTGGGGTTTTGTGGGATTTTCTTTCCCCCTGCTGCAGTGACAAATGAAGTGGTGTAGGCAGATCATTAGATCCTTCATGTGGGTATGTCTCATTTAGGTTTTAATGTATGGAAGTAGGTGCTTAGCTCTGGGTGTACGGACAAAAATACTTCACAGTCCTGGGCAACAATAACACACGTCTCTGCGCTACTTTTCCTCCTGATGTTGCAGCTATTGTAGATATGCAAGATCTTTTTATGGAAGCTCTTTCTTCTTGGTTGTTTCAAGTTTCAGCAGTGTAAGACGCTTCTGCTAACTGTGAGGAATGTCATCTTTGCTTTTCTGCTGCTCTTTCTACCCTGAGACCTCTCAGCATCCCGCTTTCCTATTCATGAGACGCTGGATTTGCCTGATTCCTCCTCTTGGTACCACTGACTCTTCTGCGTCAGGAACTGTTGGGATTACAGCATTTCATGGGAAATGCTCCAGGGAAGGGAGCAAAACACCAAGAATAGGGCAGGTGCTTAATTTTGCTGCAGTTAAAGCAGCAGGTTGTTTTTCTTATTCAGGTCTTTCAGTTGCTCACATTTGTTTATCCTAATCCGTAATTGCTTTTTGTCATTTCTTTAAAGCTGGCAGTCTTAATGCTGCTTGCATTTCCACCTCCAGAGGCGTTTGGGAACGTGAGGTGGACAAATGCGGATGAGCCCCGTCAGGCTGAAAGCAGCCGGACCCAGAGGCCAAGCCGGGGTCTGGGGGGGACGTCCCGGCATGCTGCCGGGAAACCCGGCCCTTACGGGGGTCTCTGTGCACCAGTGTTCGATGGAGACGGCAACTCTGTGCTGCGAGCAGCGGCGTTTGAATGTATGATACTATTGTGAGGAGCTCGAACAGTGCAGGCTGCTTCCTCGCTCTCAGGGCAGTTTGTAGCCTGACGCCGTCTGGACGCGGCGCTCCGTCCTGGCTTGCTCTGGTCTCTTTCCCCCCACCCCCTTTTTTAAGAAAACTGTCCCCCCCAGCAGATCCACATACCTGTGTTTTCTGGAGCGAGTGTTTGAAAGAAAGCGGTAGGGAGAATTTCGATGTCGTCTTGCTCAAGTAAGCTGCTTTAAGATTTAGTTTAATTCATTTGTGTTGAAGATATTTTTTGTTACTTGCATTTAACAATTTGTTACAACTGAGCTCCCAGAAAACGTACGCAATTTTCAAGGCGGTTTCAAAAGCAGGGAAGATGCGGAATTAATTGGCCATGTTAAAGGAGAAACATTTGACACAAAATATACAATTGCAAAACTCAAATTTGCTTTGCACAGAATATAATAAGGCAGATCTTGAAAAAAGTCAAACATCAGTTCCCTTCAAAAGTGGGAGATGAATCTGAGTCTATAGCAATTGGCAAAACAAAAAGGGGACATATAATAGAGAAATTACTAATCTTATTCCTGAAATTAACATTTTGACGCTTCTCCTTGATATATGTTTCTGAGTTATGACAGGCTCGAGATAATGTGCGGTATTTTAATGTGATCACAGTCCTTCCCCAAAGACAGAAACTCAATGTGGTTAAAGGAGTCTAAAGTAGAAGCTGAACCATAAAGCAGTAAATGTTCAAAACAGTGCATTACATAGAAGAGGAACACCTGAAACTTTGGCAGCGTGAGGGGCTTCTCTCCTAGCGCACAACTAGTGCTTACAGCCTTCTGGAAATATCGATCTGTGCTTCAAGGTAAGCTGGGGTGACAAGAAAGCGTATTAAAAGTGGCAAATAGCGAGCAGGAAAACATGCATGTAGTCTGACCTACTTGAAATGTGTATTTTTAAGTACTTGTTTCAGTTATTGTGTAGATCCTTTTGACATTCTGCATCTATAGTTGTACAGTCCCTCATATATCTCAAGCAGATAAGTTTGACGCTTTATTGGAAAATAAGTTGGATTTGTTTGTTTGTTTGTTTTTTTAAATAAGGATGGTGTTGATAGGACTTTTGCGTAATAGCCCGTAGTCAGACACATGTGAGACTAATACATGGAATTTACACAAATGTTCTCATATCTAAATCTGGAAATGCTTTAGGAATTTGAGCAGCACCAGCACTGTGTTACTGCTGTGGAAACATTGGTCATAGGTGGTAAAGAAGTCAGAGTTTTCTTCTGAAAGCTATAAACCTTGAGGATTTAAGTACACATCTTAGAAATTGTGCTGTATATGCGCATCAACTATTTATAGGAGCTAATACCGTATGTTTTTATGCTAGCTAAACGAGAAGAAGTTGACGGGGCTCTCCCCTAGAGCAAGAGCAGTTCTGCTGGAGTTCCATCCTGTCACCTCTGGAAATGGAGCTTCAGGTTTCAAAGTCACTTCAGGGTCTTTGAATACGCCGTGCTACTTTCACAAATGTCTGCTAGCATTTGTAGCCATCGGAGGTGTTAATCATCGGAGCAACCCGGCTGTGTGCCCGTGCACGGGTGCCGCGGAGCGAGCCGGGGAGAACGGATCCTCGCTGCGGAGCTGGTGCGTTGCTCTGTGCGCCGGGACCGGCCCTAAACCCGGGGGCTTATCTCTTGAGGAAATCAGATTTTCGTTATGTTTTTCTTTTCTCTGTTATTTACTTATTATCTTTTTCCAGAAATAACTCTTGAGTATGCATTAGGAGAATGTGAAATACATGATTGCAACTGTTACGGCAATAAAAGGGAGGCGGTGTCAGAAAGCAACTTTGAACCATCTCTCTTTGTTAAAAAATAATGCCTTTCCATCATGGATTTTGCAGAGAAAATTCCCTAAGCCTTAGTTTTTCTGATGTTACAATAGATTCATAGTGTTTATTTTTAAAAAGGCCAGAGTAGCAGCAACAATTCTGTTAATAAATGGAAATTATAGGGAACGAATTTCTAGGGTCACAGCTTTAGAAGCAAAAGGGAGAGCCCAAAACCTGGAAATCGCACGATGCCTGGTTTGGGGAGCACAGGCACAGGGATGGCTCTGCCCCTCGCCTCTGTGTGCTTCTGAGCGCCGCATAAAATCCTTGTTCTCCTGAGCACTGCAGCTGGACGCCTCGTGGTATTGCGCGTGTTATTGCTAATGTTATAACTTGTCAGTTGAGATCTAATTTTTTAATGAGTTTTATTTAAATGCCAACTAATTAATTATTCCAGGTGCACCATAGAGAAAAATTAATAACTTTTTTTTCCTGATGTTGAACTAGTTTTCTGGAACCACAATCTCTGACATATTTTGTAAATCTCTCATATGTAATCAACTAGTAGGCAAATTAATACAGAATTACAACTCATTAGCGAATGATGCATTGCTGTCTAATAATTCCCTGCTTTCTTATTTGGAAGAAAGTAGGTTATGCTGGGTTTGAGTTAGTGCACTAAGTTTCAATGCGTTTTGTCATAAGCATTAAGTGCTTTTTAAAATATGTGTTAATTAAGAGATTACACCCACATCAACATTAAAGCATTATAGTTTCTGTAATTATAGAATAGATTCTGGTTTCTCCAACCATGACATAATACTAAAGAGTCACGTTGGTCTGATTTCAGTGGGATGACTCACATAATGAAAAGCAACTTAACAAGACACGAGGCAACATAATAAAACGGTGGGATCGGAGAGCTGCTCTGAGGCACCTTCTTCTGGTGCAAGGAGGGTGATGAGGTATTTCCCTGTACGGGAGGATTTTCATCGTTTGGAGAAGAGAGGACAGAAGCAGAGAGATGTTAGGAGGCTATAAAGTCACGATAGGTATAGAACATATGAACTATTATCAGCTGTTTCTCAAAAATATGAACTGAAGGATCTGCTACAACTGTAAAGAGATGGTTTAAAACAATAAACTGAACTGTGAAGCTTGGTTTTGGTCTGGTGGAAAATATTAAGTTTTGTAAATGGTGTCTTGGTAGCTGCAACACATCAGTATTAAATACAGACATCAAAGAACTAAAAGTCTTCTATTAAGTGTTCTAGTTTGTTTTGTTTATTTAACTTGACTAATATTTTCTAATCTGTGTACAGCCTGATGAATGCAGCTCAGGTAGCAAAGTGGCACCCATTTTTATTTCATGCCATATGACTACAAAGATAAACAACAGAGAAACCTTCTGTCTGGTGCTGTAGTGTTCTACTACTTATCAACACAAGTTCAAAGCAAGCTCCATTTGTATAGGATCAACTTATCCCATTAAGCAATTTATCTTTGACAGGAACGAGGCTGATTATAAGAGGTAGAAATGCCTGTGAGGCAAGCAAATTTAAGGAAGTTTGTAATGGACTGCAGGAATATCAACCAAATGATTAAGAATATGCCACAAGAAACAGTTAATTAAGACTGTCCATCCATCTCTCTCCTGCTCAGACGGTGTTTGTTGTTTCAAGTTTACATACATACAAGCAGACTTGCTTTCAGCAGGTTTGATGTCTGCGTAGCCATCTGAGCGTGAGCCTTTTGTCCTCCCCAAAGCTGTGGCACAGACGTCCATCCAGCGGTGCCTCGCCAGGCTGCACCCAGGAGCTGTGGGACGTCTCCTGGCACGAGGGAGTCCAGCACAGGGCCGCCAGGTCTTCCCCCGGGGCTCCCCGTGCAGAGCAGAGCAAGGGGACACCACAGACCAAGGGACAGAAGTATATGAGGTAGAAAATCTGTTTCTTTCCTTTAACCTCCAGGCTTCAGGGGTACATCCCTGCCTGCTGCTTTTAGTATCTGTTTACAGACGTGTTGTCCATGAAACCACCTAATTCCTTTTTCGTGCTCTAGCTTCACAGCCTCCCCTGGCAGCAGTTTCCAGTTCACTACCTGCTCTAAAAACCAAACTAAAACCGGATGATTCAAGAACCCTTCCTTTTATTGGCTTCAGACATCCTCCCTGCTAGCTTCAACGAGTTCGATTTTTGAGGGATTTGGTGAATAACAGTTCTGCATCGACCTTCTCTTCTGCCTTTATGATTTTGCAAATCTCAGTCGTGTTCCTCTTGAGCCTCAAGAACGTGGGTCCCACTCACATGAATATCATTAAGAAAAAAGTGCATTGTACATATTTATTACTCCAGTTTGCACTGATGGGCAGGGAGGCGGATGCCTGGATGGCTGCGCTGGGTGAAGAATGGAGCTAAAAAGGCCAGTTAACATTGCAGCCCTGAGCATTTATGCTACAAATGCATCAAAACATGTGTTAGTTTTAATTATCCCCACAGCCTCACAGAATCACTTCCCATGTCAATTAGTTTAATTACTTTTTGGAGGATACTTTTCCTCAATGGTGCATTGGCTCCAGACTGTGATAGCTGTTGTGCTGCAGAACTATGAGATGGGAGAGACTGCTCTGAATGACACGCAGAACATATCAGCGAAATACACCTTTATAACATAGACACCTGAATTAATGACATCCCTTTGGAGTGAAATGGAACAATTCCTCCTCTGGATGGGAGAGGAAAAAAGCACCTCGTGGCCACAGTAAAATTGCTGAAAACATGTCAAAAGACCTCTTTTTCCCTCTGCAGCCTGCTTTGAAGCAGAGCCTGGTCTAAAATTCAGGAAAGCGTGTCACTGGGCTGCAGTGGGATTTAAGCATGCACCTAAGCGGTGGGTGCTTTCTGAGTACAAGGCCTTGGTAGCAGTGCCTTTCAATCAGGATAAAGACAACAGCTTGTCTGCAAATACTAAATGAGAAAATGAACTTGCACTGGTGTCGGTCTCAGCACCCACAATGGAGCAGGAGATGCGAAATCTGGAATTTACTAACGTAATTATAAACTCAAATATTTGCCAGCTTGGATCGGTTGCCTGAGCTGAGGATGATGGAGTGATCATTAACAAACAGCTAGGACTGAGAGAGAGTCTTTTGAAAGTGATCTGTTAAAGTAATTGTGGTCTTAAATGAAAGTAGTCATAACTGCAACCCTCAGCCCGCCCCCCGTACAAATCACCACGTGAAAAGCAGAGCAGGGAACGATGTTAAAACAGTTAACTTAAAATCTCTCCTGGTGCAACTGTTGTGTCTGATCAGATAATGGTGTCGTTATCAGCTTCGCTGTCTCGACACAGGGGAAACTTTGGGAGGTACGTTACCCTGCACAAAAATGAGGAAAATCAACTTGTGCCTACCCAAACAGAAAATTTTGTAGAAATGCGAGTATGTGTCAGAAAGAAAGTTTACCAGTTATTTGGAGGAGAAGGTGCCAGTAAACATGGCTCTTTCAGTTCCAAATCTGCCTCCCAACTCTCAGAGTGTTAACAGAATAAGGAGGTGATGCCCGATGAGAGTCTAAATATTGACAGAAAGTAGAAGAGGGCATTACTGGAGGTTTCCTGAATATACCAGCAAATGGCTGGTTCTGTTGGTTGCTGACGTGCTCGATGGCCTCTAATCCTGGGCTGCTGTTGCTCACTGAAATAGTTCAGCTCAGATTTTCTCGGCATATTCATCTACTCAGGCAGCTTCTTTCTCCAATGCTCATTAATAACCACATTGATTCCTGAGCTTGCCCACTGGTTTGATCTTCTGTTTTCAAGGGCACCTGGCTCTGTATGAATTAAGTTTGACATCTCTCATGATTTCGATGAAAATGGATGCTCTTTGGTGTCAGCAACGTCTGACTCCAGCCAGACCTCACCTCTGCAACACCCTCAAGTTTTCAGGCTTCTGCCCACATCGGAGCTACCTCTCCTGCTGAAAAGCAGACAGCCCTCCTGTAAGGATCTGAAAGGCCAGGAGAGAGAAATTGTTTCTGAGGTATTGCTAATTGGACCAGAAATGGAAATACCAGGGAAAAAAACTTAGAATAAAGCTAATGATTTTTAGATTTCTGGTTTAATTTTGCAGAACCAAGAGACTCATGAGGCTTTGGAGAAGTATAGAAACTATCAGGGGCTTGTCAGGATTGCTTATCTTTATCTCAGTCATTACAGTACCTTGTTTTGTTCATTTTTACTAACACATCTGTGATAAACTACTTGCCTTACTGTTATTTATTCCTCATATATCTAAAGTGCTTATATGTTCTAGTCAAATTTATCTTAACTGGGGATACTGATAGCCAAGAGCTGCAGTGTCTGGGGTGGCAATGCTTGAACAGTCAGCCATGGACAGCGGGTTCTTGCCTTGAGCACGTCGTTACAGCCTCAGACTGCTTTGCTCTTTCTTACTTAGAACATCTGTCTACTCAAAGAACTTCTAAAGGATTGCTAACATAAAAAGCACATAAACTCATATAAATGTATTGCCTCTCTGGGGCAGATATGTATTATGGGATGCAAACTAAGATATCTTCATGTAGTTGAGTGCAGAGTTTTAAGTATGACTTTATAGTGGTTTAAAGCCTTTGGTCAAGTAGCCGAGTTTGATAATTGAGGTGATTTACTTGGGTGCACAGCTCTTCAGTTCACTCTTTGATATAAACAAGGTAATAAATTGAGTGCATGGGGACATGTCTATTAAAAGCCAAAGTAAGAATGAGTGAAACCCCAGGTGCATTGTCAAGATTAATACACTTGCTGGATAAAACTGGACTGGTGCCAGCTAACACCATGACTGAGTGATGCAACAAGATAATATGGTTTGACTATAAGCAACAGAAAAACAAATAGAAAGCGACGCACAAAGGGGAAAAGTACAAAATGTACTAATAAGTTGAATAACTAGATATCACAGTTTCCATAAAAAATTAATTTTTTAGTGATAAAGCATGTCTACTTAGCGTTTGACTCCTTTCCTTTTGAACATGAGAGTATTTTTTATTTTAACCTCTGAAGCATCTGGATTGATGGTGCACCCCTGGAATGACAGTAATGGATCCCCTATTGTTATCAATTTTGTTCAACAGATGTTAGTAACAGACAAGGAAGAAAAATGAGAAGGAATATTGGACAAGAAAAGCTACTTAATGTGAATTCTCTCACTAGCGAAAAGCTTATTATGGAAATATCAATTAGAAGAATTAGAGAACCAGCTTAGGACGCTTCTGCCAGTGCCACAGCAGAAGCAGCTACCCCTCATTTGGGGGACGGCAGAGGAGACGGCGGTCCTGTTGAATAGGTGGGGGAGGAAAAATGATGTTGCTGTTTCGGAGGGTTAGTGATGGGACCGGGATGGCTACCGGGGCAGATCTCCCTGCCCTGGGGGCAGATCATCACCGGGACAGGGCCTGGAAAATCCTTGAAATCCTCCATTTGTATCGTCTGGTCTCACCATCCCCTGTGTTCACCGTTCCTTGTGCAAACTGTGCGTGGTGGTGGAGAGAGGCACCAGGTCTGCATAAAAATGCTGGTATTTTTATGCCAGCATCATTTATTTAGCAATACACATGTATAACGTTGTGCACTCCCAACCCCCCTAAAAAGGCACCTTCCCGTAAGCCATAATTGCCACCGTCATAACGTAAAAGGGCCCCGCGGCGGGAGCGCATGTCCCCAGACCTGTGTGGCCGTGGCCGTGGCCGTGCAGGGCGGCTCGGCTGCCTCGTGAAGGGGAGCTGGACTTCGGAGAGAGGCGCGTTCCCTTTCGGCCTGTACGAGCTCATAGCCCGGTTCACAGCAATCTGCAGGTGAATTCTTAGGCATAAGTAGAAACAAAATAGTGGTGTGAACCAAAGGAAAGCTTTTTCCATTTGTAGATGATGATTAATGAAGGCTATCAGACATCCCCCTTTAAAATCCTTTCTATCAGATAAAGCCCTTTCTGTCACCTCATTCCGTATTTTATTCCAATCCATTTTACCTCATCTTTCCTTTAATGTGAGCTGTCAAAAGCAGTCTCTGCTGTTTTGTGTCTGTGTGTCACATTTGCTGACAGCCCAAAAGAGAAGATTCTCAGACTAAAACCTCAGGAGGCGTGAGCGGGGTGCCCGTGTCCGGGGTGACGGTGTTGCTGGGGCCTCGATCGGTTCAGATGGGTGCCCGGCGCGTTGCTCTGGCGTAGGTACCGCCGGCTGTCCTCGGCTCCCCTTAGCCCTTGCTATGTACGGGTATCTGGGTTATTTTAATTTACAGGGCTGCGTGTTCGAGAGCAGTAAGGTTTCCCCATTAGGAAGGAGTTCCCATAACAGAGCCATCTCAAGAGAAAAGGTAACAACGCTCATCTCCTCCCTCGCACGGAGTAATTTCATCAGTTAGCGTTATGAAAGAAGCAAGCTTGCTCTTTAACAGTGTTATACAAAATAAAGATTATTTTCAAAATGTGAGTGTTTTCCAAACCAGAAGGCAGTCAGACCAGCTCAGCCCATTCTTCTGCTCTGCCCATGCACCTCTTCTCACCAGCCCTCCGTTTCTCTGTCACAGGGCTCCTTTTTTTTCCTGTCGGCACATCTCAGAGATGAAAATCGAATGCATTTACCTCCAGCTCGCTCTGCTTGGAGCCCTGGCTACCACGGAGTGCGTCAGCTCATACTAATGTTGTTCTGACAACAGAGCTCGTGTGTTCGCGGGGTTATTCCGCACTGGCTTTGGCTTGGCTCGCGCTGGGATGGATGAATGGCACAAACGGCCATTCAGGAGTAAGTTCCTGCCAACATGAAAGCGCCAAATTCTGTTTCTCTTGACCATATAGGCAGTCCTTTGCATCTTGAATGAAAAGCTCATAAAGCACCCCCAAGTTGTATCTGGTTTTGCAGCAAAAATTACCATGGATTTTTTTTTTTAAATGCAATTTTACTAATGTTTGTTACTCAGAGGACTCAGGCTTGTTGATTTTCATGGCATGGAGCTGTGTTATGCAGATGCACAGCTTCCAGATAAAAATAGCTCAGAATGGAGGAAGATGAGCGTCTGTCTGTCTGTCTCCATACCAACTCTCTGGTCTCTCTTCCCTCCCATAAAGTAAGGCTAATAGTTTTACTTTGCTTTACAGAAATGTTTTGAGGATACTAATGTGAAAGATTATGAATTCAGGAACTACGGTTACTGGAGATACAAGACCCATAGCCAGTGTTTATTCTCTTGCACATACCTTTGGTATTAATGAAGGTGCTTGGAGAACATGTAGGTACTTTCATTGCATGCGAATAATTAAACTTATATATATTTGAGCACATGTGTGAGTATGTTCATAAACGTGCATGGGATACTCATCCATTTTTGGACTAAGTCAATAATTGTAGAAGAAACCAAATACTGAGAAAATTGAGAAAATGCTTAAGGACCTGCAGAAAAAAATCTGAACCTTGTAAAGCATTCAGCCTTAGTGAACTTTGTTTAAACCAGTGGATCTTTTGGAAAAATATTAAAGGATGTAATCAAACTAGATAAAGCGGCAAATATTGACAGTATGGATTGTCCAAAGCTCCTGAAATAAAAGAATTACTTTGTGGTTACAGTAGTTTATGGTTGACTTTTGCACTGAAACAGAAAGGCCAGCGCTGTGATTCGTACGCCCAGAAAAGCTGGGTGGCTGGAGGCGTTGCTGGCGGGGAGGAGGTGGCTTGCTCTGCACGACGGCTGGCACTGCGTCCGAAGGTGGCCTGCGCCGCGGTCTGCTCCTGGTTACGGCTGAAAGAACCTCACTGGTATCTTGCTGGCAAATCCCTTAAGTTTTTGAGTGCTTCCAGGTTTCTGTCAGCAGCAATGAGGCAGCTGCTAGTTCAGTATTTCTTCTTCTCCATAAGCAAATTCAGTAGCTGTTATTAATTACTAACAGCAAGGAAAGAAAGTTAACTGTGTTTTCTCTAGCTCCTGCAAATCCACAGTTCCAGATGCACGTGGAGGTTCAGCTCCTCCTCACCAGCTCGTCCATTAGCTCGCACTTGGAGGGGCAGAAAGACTATTTTACATTCTCGGTGCTTAAGTGCCCAGAGATTAGCAGAAAGCAAACATGAAGGAGTAATAAGCATGATCTAATTGAAATTTCCTCTTGGATTTGAATGACTACTCAGAGACACTTCTCTCTAAGCCCTAATTGTCTACTTTTAACTATTCTTTATTTTGTAGTTTGAAAGCTGTTTAGGTATAGTAGGCAAATACCTGACCTTCAAAACAGCAGAGAATGGGAAAATTAAACAGATTAATATGCCTGCTATGTAAGCGTGTGTGGTGGGTGGTATTTTTGGCTGCCAAAGCCCTATTCTGTGAATACGAGACATCAAGGCCACGGATATTTCAACACACATTTTATCAGCAGTGCAAACAGACACTTAACACAAGGCGTTTTGCATACAGAACTTAATGTATTCACTTCAGCAGGTTATTTTTAGCTCCCGAGTGCAGTCATGTGGACGGCTGATCTGTTTGTGTTGCCCCTGTAGATTGCAGACATATGTTGGAGTAAATGTGGCAGGGAAAGCATGACTGAGATAGGCATAAATCCTTTTAAGATCAATTATTGACATGCTCCTTAGAAAACCACCTCGCTGAGTTCACTGGACCAGGGAGGGAAGAATAATGCTGGGGTTTGCTAACGAAACACAAATCTCCTACCAGACACGGCTAGAGGGTTGTTTGGTTCCACAGGCACTATAGCATGGGTTTAATAGTCATACATCTAAATGCAATAGGAATGCTAAAGAAAAGCACCAAAAAGAAAAAACTAACATAGTAAAGCCAAAGAGAAGGAAGATGCAGTTTAGCAGCATCTTTCAATGTAGTCACTCAAATCCACAGCAATAGACTCATTAAAATGTGCTTGTACTGAATATAAACCAAGAAATGATCCAGAATAGGCTGTTATTACAATGATCATAAAAAGGGGGTGAATGAGCTCAATTTTCATTTTAATGTAAATTGTTTTTAACTCTGTAATAAATCTGATCTCAAAAATCAATCATAAATACATACACTTGAAACAGTATGTTTGGCAATATAAAACAAATAACTCTAATCTCTGTGTGTGTTTGAAAATCAAGCAGTTGGGAAGGAAAAACCTTTGCACTGAAGGGAACATTTTGTTCCAACCAAAAAAATGTTTTCCTAACTCTTTGGCTACATAAAAAAATTATTTAAAAATGCCTTGCATCAGCTCAAACCAATTAAAAAGTAGTTTGGAGATGCAAGGAAAACAAAAAACCTTATAAATGGTTTGTCTCTAATGAGCAGTTCTGTTTCTTTATCCTTGATAAAACAGGGAAACTCAGTGCATGAAGGCTCCTGCTCGTCCTGCTGACGGAGCAAGGGCAAGCGTTTCACAGGGGCAGGTTCAATAAGTTTCTAATCATCCAGTTTCTTATTCACGGTTTAATAAACTCTGTTTGATTAATGAAACTGCGTGCTGGAATGGAGCTTCCCAGCATGCCAGCCTGGTATCTGCCTCTTCAAAGAGGAGTCAGGATCTGCTCACCAGGTGAGCAAGAGCATCCAAACAAGACCGATATCAAACGCTCTCGGTTGTTTTCCCTGGAGCAAAGTTGTTTCAAGGCAGGCTGCCTGGCCAATTTTTGAATAAGCAGACATTGAAATGAAGAGGCCAGCCTTGAGGGAATACAGAGAAAAGAAAAGGCAGTTTGATTCAAGGAAAAAGTTCAAATGGAAAAAAAGTCCATCTATAATTCTGTTATAAAGTAGAAAAAATAAGGATAGGCCAAAATTTTATTCCATTCCTGTTTCATTTCTTAGACTCTAGGTGTCTCAAAGGAGTTTCTGTGTGCATTCTACAAACATTGTATAACTCTTCCCATTCTCTTTTTTTTCTTCCTTAAAAAAAACCTCACAAAACCCCACCAAACCAAAACCAACAACAAACCCCAACTTTAGGTCTGAATGGAGAAGCAGAGGCACACTGAACTGAGCATCGCTATAGATCTGCATTCCTCATTCACCAGAGGGAGTGTGACTTGGACAGCGTGATACTGCATTGTTAGGTACTGGTTCTTGTGGTTTTTAGAACTAAAATTCAGATGACTTGTCATTAGTGCTGTTGCTGAGATAAGTACAAAAAATTTTGAAAAGGCTCATAAGCATTGAATTATCTCTTCTAACAATGGCTCAAAACTCCTCAGTCAGTTGTAGCTTACGTACTTTGAGGAACCCAATAAAACAAGTCGGAAGAAGCCCAGAAGCAGCACTCAGCCTGCGGCTGTCCAGAAGCGTTAAACCCTTGAACAATGTAAAGATAACATAATCCACTAATGCGATAACGGGAGACATGGCTGTATACTGTTGCTAGCAAATCCTCGTGCAAGTGGCTGCGGGGCAGTTTTTCCCTGCAAGTTCCAAAGGAAGCCGATTTTATCTCTTCTATCATCTGCTAAACTCAGGGTGGGGAGAGCAGGAGTCACAGCAAAAAGCATTTCCCTGCTTCCTCCCCCGTGAGAAGGAATTAAAATTACACAGCGGTGGCACAATGACATCCCCGCTAGCCCTGTGGTGCAGTAGCCGATGGGAAGGAGTACTGGCTTTTGCTGCAGTTTCCAGCAGGTCCAGAACTGAAGTCCATTGTCAATAAACGTTGATGGAGAAAATCACTTTTTCTCCATCTAGTTTTCGGTTGTTGATTTAAATTAGCCCCATGCCCTGCAGCTAGGCACAGAGCAAGGGTACAGAACGTGATAAATGCCGTCATCATCTGCCTGGGCTAGCAGAAAACAAATAACTTCCAGCGCTTTAGGCAGGCCAGCGTTAGCGATGCTAATGCCCTCTCCAGCGGCAAAGGCCCTGCTGAAAACACTCTGCACTGCCTTGATAAATGGAGCTGCCTTCATGAATAGGTTGCTCGATGATATACTGCAATGTTTTAATTATTTCCACGTGTGCCCTGCGTACTGTTAGCGGCCACTGGAATAAGGAGCGTGTTGGGGATTGCCCGGGTGCCGCACAGCAGCCGACGCTGCTGGTGGGTTAGCAGGTCCCCTGGGCAGCGTGCTTTGCGTGATGGTCTGCGCTGTTCTCTCACCCGGACCCACCGCTGCGGAAAAGCTTTTTCCCTTGACATACATCCTCTGTGGCCGCCTCTCCCTGCGTACTGTCACGGCTGCTCTTTGCCTCACCCTCTCCTGGGTGGCCCGTCGGCAGTGAAGAGGTGGCCCCTCCTCAGCACCCACCTGCGCCCAAGGCGTGCAGGAGGAATTCGGTTCCCGTGGGTGTAAACCGTTCCCCAGTGCCCGTGCTCAAGGGTTATATTTGCAACAATTCTTAATGTGAGCCCTGATCTCTCCTGAGGTTGCATCTTCTGGGCCAGTATGACTTTGCTAGCAAAAAATGTCGCCGAGTAGGACCCAGAGTCTTTGGGAGCTCACCTGGTAATTTGCTTTGCACAAGCATTCTGCAAATGATGTTCCAGGTCAGTGGCCAAGAGGGGGTAAGTGCAGATCGACGCTGGAAATGGGTTGTTTTATTACCCGAGCATCCACACTTGACAGTTTTAATACCCTACCCACAGAGCAATCACTCAGGCACCCGAACACCAAGCCTGCATGATTTTACTGCCGAGCAGGAGGAATATGGATTTTTACTCCATGTTCTCTAGGAAAGTGTATTGATTGGGCACAAGAGACATCAATGGGTCCGAGTAACTGAATAAAGAGTCTGAAGCCAGTCTTAAAAAATAATAATAATAAAAAGTGCAGTTGGTAGGTAGAATGAGGCATTTATTATTCTGAATGCCACATTGGTCACACCATTTGAATTCTTTGCTGAGTCTTTGTTGACTTCTCCTCTTGCCTTCCATACAGTTTTCCTCCCTCCTTTTGGAATAAAACTTACTGGACAAGGGAAGGAAGGGTAAGGGCTATCAGAGATTGGGGCTCTCTTTATTATCTGCCTGTGTTTCTGGAGACTTTTCAATGCTTTTCTTCTAATCTGTAGGTATTTGGGTTCACAAATACCAATTATATGTTCTTGAAAACACATCATTTCTTTGAAACAGAGGGAAAGAAAAGCTTCATACATTTTCATTTCTGGTTTTCATCAAAATTTTATTCTTTGAAACTTTCTGTTCGTCTCCACAGCTTGCAGGCACCTCTGACAACTGCACCTCTGCTCTGTTCTCCAGTTCTCAGCCATTTTGATTTAAAAGGGAGGCCGGTATGAAAACAAGTATGTAAAGCCTGAGGTTAGGAAAACGTTGTTATAAGTTTGCACTTTTGTATACCTTAATGTCTGTGAATGACAACACGTTAACGGTGTTTTGCATTCCCTTAAACTTGCTTATGCAGGCCACATCATTAGCTCTTTGCCAATTTGTGTGCCTGGGCTGTAAACCAGATGTGTGAAATCCAGCTCCAAAGAAATAAATCATTATTTAGTATAATCTGCTGTAATCTGTTAAATCTAGCAGGTTTTGGCCAATTCTCCACTGAAGTTATGGTCTAATGCGTCCTTATTCCTGCCCTGTGCTTTGGGCACGGTGTAGCATTCAGACAGCTGGTGGGACCATTAAATCCATTTCCCCTCAGATTTATGCCGCCGCCTTTATTCAGCGCTTTCCGCGTTTCCGCCTCTACTTTAAGCTCTCTCATTTTCTCCGCTTTGACAAAGTGGCTCCACAAAAAGAGGCAGAATAAAATGGGAATTGTCTTTGGTAAAATAAACTGAAGAAAGTCAGACAATGCTGTTCAGTGTGTCCCTTCAGAGCATGGAACTGCGCCATTAGTCCCGTATGCCATCAGCAGAGACATCTATTGCCAGGCAAAAGTAAATATTAATGGGACTTAGATTTGCTGGCCAATTATTTGTAAAATGGCAGCTTTTGTTTTGCTCCTTTATTCCTTGTTTCACACAGCAGCAATGGGCCGTTACAGCGTGCAGTCTTCAGGCTGGGAGTGAAAGGGGTCAGGAGCCTGAAACGCGGCTCCTGCGTGCTGCCAGCTCCTCCGTGCTGCCGCCCCGTCCCCTGCAGAATGGACGCGCTGTCCCCAGCATCCCTCGGAAGGTCTTAATAACGCAGCGAGCCTGCATTACAGCATTAGGGCATCACCCTGCTTTCCCCGTGTCCCCCATTGCTAGGACCGAAGTGAGAGCAATGCTCTGCTGCATTCACAAAGGCGTTTGAGCTTCCCCCTTTCCAGGCAGATGTTAAAGCACAGACTGAGATAGACAGCACTAACTTTTTTTTTTTTTAATGAAGATGAGGAGTGCTGAGGGATGTGCTCACGGTCAGCCTGGGGGCTTGCAGCTCAGCCGGGCTGTCATCGAGGTGTTTTCCGTTCCAGTCTGATCCCCCATCCATTTTGCAGCAGGGATTGTTCATTCTGTTCTTGCCCTAGGGAAACTTGTAAGGTCAGATCCTCAGCAGCTGCCAAATGGCACCTTACCTGCGTGGAGACACAGGCTCAGCACCAGCTACAACCCAGCTGCTCAGCTTAACTGGGGAGATCGTTATCCCTTTAATTTTTTCACCGTCTGTGGGCAGATTTACTAGTAGACAGGACTTGTGAACGCTGGTGGAAAGAAAAAGTGTTGCTCTATTTCAAGCAGGGTATAATCAGGGAGGAAGAGTATATAAATAAAGCGTCTTGCATAAAATCTGGCAGGCTGAGGCTTTCCATCTGCATCTGCCTCGGGCTCGCAGAGGACAGGATGCCTCGTGCAGAGGAACGGTGTTGGCTGTGAGAGGAGAGGACAGAGTTCCCCGGCTCGCTCCCGGAGCTGCACGGCAAGCCAAGGATGTTATGGGTTGGTGCTTCAAAACCTGTATAATTGGCAAGTGAAAGAGAGTGATTCATTTCCCTCCTTTGTTTCTGTGTTATGCCATCGGTTTGTATACCTGAGTTAACAGGAATGAGTTATTTTGCTTGTCTATAAATTACCCTTTCCACAATTTATGCTTTGCATGTAGCAGTTGCTCCTTTAATCATCTTCTCTTTCTGCTATGACTGGTGGCTGTTAGGTGGCCTGCTCTCTGGGGAGCCACGCTGTTGTCTCTGCAGCCAGTAAATCCCTTTATTGCTTGTAAATGGCACCCGTGCAGCATTTGGAAGAATTGATTCTCCCTTCCCCTCGGGACGTTTTTCCCCCCCATCTCTTATTCGGTGCATCCCCCCTCACAAGCACACAGTCTGTCCTGGAGGGATGAGAGTTGCCCCTTACTGGAGATGTCCTCGGCACTAGGCTGTACGGTGTTTGTCAACAGAAAATTGTATCAGCCCGTACGATTTTTGGTGAGAGAAAGCCATTTTCTAGAATGTAATAAAAATATATTTCTGTCTACAGTTCTCTAGGTTATATCTTTAAAAGCCTAGAGGAAAGCTGTTATTTTCTGCTAAGCTCTGTTAAGGTGTTAAAGCGATCTCTCCTGAGCCCTCCCCGCTCCGTCTCTTCCATCCATAGACACGGTCCTACGCTGCCCGGCCCCGTGGCTGTTACCTCGCATCTCTGCCCAGGGTATGTGGCACCCTGCCGCTGGGCTGGGCTCACCCTCTGGCACCCAGGCTGCCTTGGCGCCCGTCCCCAACGTCATGGGGAGCTGGATCGTACGAGCCTTGGCAATCCGGTCAAGGAGGTCCTAGCTGGAGGCAAATTCTGACGTAAAAATTAATTTTCTGCCATTTCTTCCTTAAGGAGCAATAATGGCTTTTTCATCCTGGCAGGCGATGTCTCTGTTGAGCCCGCGCTGGGGGCTCTGCCCTGCGCTCGCGGCTGGCTGACACGGCAGGAGCCGGGCAGGGGATGGTCCCAGCGTCCAGCCTCTGTTTACTGTGTAGGAAGAATTTTTTCCATTCCTCTCCAGTGCTACTGCAGACTTTTGCAATTAGAACGTCTTCATTAAGACTAGCTTTACCCCTTTATAAATGTGCTAAATATAAAGGGGAGAAACAAAAGAAATATTTGCTGAAAAAAAGCTGTAATTAACCAATGTCAGATGCCTGCAATGTAAATGGGAAATCTGAATAAAGACAATGGCGTGTATGAGTTAAGGATGTGAGTCAGCCTGAAGTCAGCGTGGATTGTAATAGCTGCCTCTGGATTGTCTCCAAGACCTAATGCTATACAAAAATAGGCTTCTATTTGTATTACACTAGTGAGGGACGTCCTACACAGGCTGTTTGGCCTTAAGGAGAATTATACATTGGCTCTGAGGATGAGAGAAATTTCTCTCTCTTTGTGATATACGCGTACTTCAAGACTTTGTATTTTGACTTTGAGTTCAGTGTTCAGGAGCACTCAAATCTGAATTTCATGAAGGATATGCTTTTGCACCATAAAAAGTTGCAGCTGGGGTACCAAAAGGAACAGATTTGATCAGAAACTTTGATGTTCTGTTGTTGGGTTTGGTTTTTTTTAATGTTTTCAAGTCCATGAGAGAACAGCATTCAGTGCTTGTCTTTCCCGGAGTTTGGGGTATGAAATGAAGTGACCGTATGTCTTTCATCGCATCTGTTCTACGCATCCCTGATGTGCTCTGCTTTTCTTTTTAATGGCAAGATTTCTTGAAGAAGCAAATGTATTTCTCAGTGTTGCTGATTTGACTCCCTGTGACATCTTGTGTTTCCTTTCAAGCGACTGATGCCTTTAGGAGAAAGCAGTTAGATCTGCTATGCAGGCAGATGGGACATAAGCAGCTTGATTCATGAGGAGTAACAGGATCCGGGAGCACTCAGCAACGTTCAGAATGAATAGGTCAAGCCTTGCCCCGTGAATGTTAGTCTGGAAAGATCCTCATGCCAGTCTCAAGCCCCATAGAGTTGAACGGCAGTTAAAACCCAGTTGCCGCTGGTATGCACAAGGTATCCCAGAGGATTTTCCACTAATACAGGTTAAATTAGCAGGCTTCTGTGGAATGCAATAGCGTTCGGAAGAAATTACTCTACAGGTGTACAGTATTAAATAGAGAATGATAACCATCCCAGAAAATTTAATAGGAAACTCCGTCCCCGTTAGAGAGTTTTGTGGGGTGGCTCCGCAGACCTAGAGGGAGGCTATCGCTCTGCACCGACCCCGGCTGGGTTCCCCGTGGGAGCGTGTGCTGCAGGCAGCAGCAGCTCCCACGGGGCCGAGGTTAATTATAGCTTCCACGGACGGAGTCCGCATTCAGCCGAGTTCTTGCTACAGTGCAATCCGCCAGCGAGCCCTTCACCTAGCAGAGGGAACAGATGGCCGTGATAATCTTTAATAGGCTGTCATAGAAATCAAAGTCATGAAGCAGCTGCACGTTTTCACACTGGAGCGGTTGAAAGCAGAATCTTCTATCGGTGCTGATGCTCTGCGCGTAGCAGGGAAGAAAATTGGCATTGTTTAGTTTGGGGAAAATGATTTCTTCTTCTTTCCTTTAAGCCTCCATGTAGCCGATTTCTTGTCTCACAAGCTAAAATGGAGTTGACATGTTTCAAAACTTCCATGACATCTTGACAGCTGAGAGTGTTAAGGTTGCTTGGGCTTTTTCAATGATCAGTGTCTCAGAGCGGCAAAGGAACGACTAGCAGGGACAACTTCGTCTTCAGATTACAGAAACATTTGTGTGGTAGACGGTCTGGTTGAGAAAAGCCTGCAGGGTAAAGCAAACAGAAAAAGCAACCAAGTAATAATTTAATCAGAAAACCCTTAGCAGAACCGTAGACAAGAGAATACCCGACTCAAGGACACCATGGAGAAATGGCAGTGTGCTGCATTCAGAGGTGGGATGCTGACAAAAGGCTGAGATCCAGGCTGCAAGGTCCTGAGAGACGGGCGCAGGAGCGGGCAGGAGGCTGGAGGTGACACCGGGTTATCCAGACAGTCCAAAACCGAAGGGGAAGCCTCTTCACTCAAGAGCAATCTAGACAGGACCCTTACGATGTTGTAAAAGGAGTGTGTATCAGTCCAAACTTGACCTCGGGAATTGCGAGGCACTTGCAGTCACAGAAGGGAGAAAGTCTCCATGAACCGCAGGCGATCTCTGAGCCTCAGGCACTCTCCGCTAACGGGTGGCCGAACCTTTGCTCAGGAGCCCAAAGCAGGTGATTAAGAAGCCAGAAAGCCCCAACGTTACTGGCCCTGGGGGAAGTCAACGTCCTCCTCCAGCGTTTGCTCCTTTCCAGCATCTGCCTGCGTAGAAGGAGTTGAACCTGCAAACTGCTGCTCTGAGGAGAACATCAAAATTAACCCCTTTCAGCCTCACAGGGACCTTTCCGATCTCAAACTGAATCACAGAACAACAAGTTTGTAATTAAAACAGCAGACAAAATAACCATAAATCACAGCCTGTCACAGCGCGATATCCAGCAGCTGAAGAGATAACTGTAAATAGAGCCTGACTGAAGTTCGCAGCAATAGGCAAAGACAATGGGTGAGGATAGTGCAGTAGACAGTGAATTATCTTTGCCATCTGCTTTTTGCTAACACCCATTTATAGAAGAAACTAACATTTGGAAACACTGAGTGCTGATTGTTGTGCCTGTGGAATAATTTTCCACTGGATACAATTAATCATTAAGCCAATAGAAGACTCATCCCAGCATTGCTCCGGCTGCAACCAGAACACCTGCGGAAATTTCCAAGTTCAGCAAGCAGTGAGTTTTTAAAGGCTCAAGCCTAAAGTTTAATCAGAAGTTCCAGGGTTCCCCTCAGCAGTGGAGAGGGAAGCTGGGATGATGATGTGAGCTCTGCAAGGAGTGGAGGGCGACTGGGAATTTTTAGGAGAAATGCCTTCGTTTCTGCTGATGTGTTTGGCTGATGTAGATTGTCCCAAAATCTGGGTTTGGCCGTGTGCTTGGCTGGGGGGGGAATGAGGCAGGCAGGGGCTGCAGGCATCTCCGCACACACGTGGAGCGAGACAACCCCTGCTTTGAGCATGTGGAATAAGCCAGGCAGGCTCAAGAGCAGCTAGTGGTAATCACAATCAATTACAGTTGATTAAAAGCCTCGAGAATCCAATATATTGCAAAGAAAAACAAATAGCAACTCTGCAAAAAAGGTAATCAATAGCTAGCCAAGCAGCAAACAATTAAAAGGGGAAAAATGTCCCCATTCTGCCTGACTTGTGTAATACCCTTTCTTCAGCTTCTCGGAACGTATTGCTCCCAGCCTAAAGGCTGATGTGTGGGGGCGGAGGGGAGGGCGGAGGGCAGGGGTCCCATCCCCACAGAGAGCATCCTGCCCACCGCCGTCCCTGGCCGCGGTGCGGTGCGGTGCGGTGCGGCGCAGCTCGGTGCGGACGGCACACTGTGTGCTGCAGAACGTGTGAAACTCCTGGATTCTTGCAGTTGCTTTTCTCTCTCTGAGCAATTAAAGGAACTGGAAACTTGCTCTGTGCCAAACTCGGTGCATGTACAAAACACGGTTAGCAGGATCTGAGCTAGTTTAAAGCTCACCCAGCGCTGCAATGACAAGCAGAGAGCCTTGAGATTGCTGTCATCATGCATCAGCCCTCTCATGGTCTCCAGCAAGAGAAGCGGGAGCTTCCAGCAGCTTCCTCGTGCGCTGGTAGCAAGCAGAAAGCTTATAGTAGTTATCATCATTTTGTGCTGGTGAGAGCTGCACTGAGTGGTGCAAGACGTGGTCCTCTCCTTTTATTAAGCCTCGTGTACTGGCGTTTCCATCATCAATACACCAGCCCTGGCCGTAGCTGCTCTGCTCCTCCGTGGACTGCAGCAATGCTGGGGGTAAAGCCAGGGTCCCCACTGGGCTGGAGGCTGGCACAGGGCAGGAGCGAGGTCCTGGCCTGCCGCTCCGCGTACCTGCCCTGCTCGGGCTAGAGTCAGTGCCGCAGAGCTGGACCAAACCTGCAGGCAGCCCCAGAAGGTCTGCTGAAGGGATGCTGTTGTATGCGGTCGCCGCTTCTGCTCCGGTGTTCTGGATGAAATGGGGAAGTGGTGTGAACAGTCACACGGTCATGGCAAAGCCACATTGGTAGGTTGGGAAATTAGGACGTTTGTTTCTGAATTAGTTGGGGAATAACATCCCCAAAATAGATTTTTTTTTTCTGTATCTGAACACCAGACTTGATTTTTCCACAAACTCCTAGATCTTTACAACTTTATTTATTTATTTATTTATTTATTTTACTGGAAATCTTTCCCTTTCCTCTTTTTCTCAAATGGACATATAGACAATAAAAGTAGATTTTAATTTTTTTTTAAATTATTATCCATTTTTTCTGGAAGATATTTTCTGCTGAGGACAGAAAAGCTATCGGGGCAAAGTTTTCAGTCTCCTGCAGCATTGGAAGAATAATATTCTTAAAGGATAAATTTCGTGTAGCGCAGGCCCCTGTATTAACAAGTAGTTGTGGGATTTGTTGAAATCGTGTTTTCCCCTCCGAGCGCAGCTCTCAGTGCATCCGTGTGCCCTTCCCCTTCGCGCATCCCTCCCTGCACGTGCATCTCGCTGCTCCCACTCTGGATGTCGTCAGCCTTCCAGCAGCGCCCAGCGCCTCGTGACTCAGTGCCTCGATTTCCCAATGCTTGTGCATCCGCTCTGTCGCTCGGGTTTGCTTCCTCGCTGTGATTTCCAGACGGCTTCTGACACGTGTTTGGGTGCCGAGGGGAGGGTCTTTGCTCTTGCACTGTTTGTATGTGTTTTCAGAACAGCTCTTGGATGCTTCAAGTAACATTAAGAAAGAAAAAGAAAATCGATGCTAGTGTACAGCCCAGAGGGAAAGGAGGAAAGGAAGGTTTAGGGGGTTGAAGTTTATTGCCTGTCGAAACACCTTCCAGAGATAGCTTTAGTACCAGAATCTTGACTAAAATTTCTGATTTTTTGAGACCTTCGTAATAAATTGGATCATTGTCATTGAGACTGTGGATCATTGTCTGAGACTCTGCTCAGCCTGGAGTTCAGGCGCAAGGGATGCTGCGTTTAGAGGCTGCACAAAGTGCGCCCGCAGACAGGTTTCTACCCAAAAGCCTGGGCTGCCTTGCTTAATTAATGTGATAGAAAAGTTTACTCTCTGGCATGAAGTGACAAAGAGAATTTTCTATGAAGAAAACCGAAAGTGAACAAGATGTTATACAAACCATTAAAAATTTGCCTTTTTTTGTTAGCAACAGCTTCTGGCAAGATGAATAACTTGGAAGTGAAAATCATCTTTTGAGACAGAGCCGGAGCCCTTGATCTGAAACTAATTTGTTGTCAAAAAGAGTTAAGGGATTTTAAGTTGGGCTTTATCTCGAGCAGTATAACGCAATGTAAATACATATACCCGCTCAGCTTCTCCACTCTGCCACAACAACTTTATGCTACTCTAAATCCTCTTTAAAATGGTGTGAAACCAATGAGGCAGGTCCAGCATATATACATTCCTCTCTAGCTCCATTTGCTCTGGCGAATAATCACGGAGGTGACTCAAGGCGGTTTTGGAAAAGCATGAGACCAGGTCACAGCAGAGGTCTGGGTCGGCGGTGGAGGGGCATTGGATCGCGTTGTGGGCGAGGATGAGAGATGAGGTCCTGCACGGACAGAGCTAGAGGGCAGGAGTACCAAACCCGAACCCTTATTTATGTGACATTTTGGTTATTTTGTCTGTATAAACACCCGTCTGGACAGCCCTCTGGGGCTGACGCGCAGTGCCCAGAAGTGGAGTGCCGCTGCCAGGGCTGTGGTTTGGGGGGGCCTGACCCTGGTCTGTAGTGAAGGGGACAAATCCTGCCTGCCGTGGAAAGTCACTGGCACAGCAGTTCGAAACCTTCCTAGGAAATGAGCAAAGGAGTTGATAAGGGTTGGTCAGATTATTTATTGCCAACAATTTACACAAATAATTTTGATATTTTTATTCAAAAAATTATTTGTGGTTGCTTTTTTTTTTGTCTTTAATTGCCCAGCCATATAAATAGCGGTATAATGCTCAATTAATGATTAATTCAACGATCGCCACCTTTCACCCTCAGTTGTACATAAGTGAATGCAGCCATTGTTCCCTTCTGGAATGAATATTGATTGCCCAGTGAATCACCCACATCTTTATTCACGAGTAGCAACGCTCCCATTTGGCTGCGATTTCCATGAGGGAAAAACTGATTGCAGAACAAGGGCTGGGCGAAAACCTGAAACGCGTCTTTTCCCATGCAATGAGTGTAGCCAGAAAACATGCTGGGACCCTGCGTTTCTAGTCACACCTCCCTTTTCTAATCGCATTCATCCCCTCTTAGGATAGTACAGCAGCATCGTAGCTGAGCAAGTCATTTAACTGCTGCCTGCTAGGGACGTTGACAATCGTGGGGCGTCCTCCCCGTCCTCAGGCAGGCGGCTGCGATACCATCAGGGCTGATTCTTCCGCTGGAGCGAACGGGGCATCTCCACTGAAGTTAATGCAAAGGTGATGCTCCAGCGTGGAGCTTCTCAGTGGATGGGGACGGATAGCACGACGCTGCCTCGCATCAGCTGCAGCATCGGTTCCGTGTCAGGGTTACTTTATGTTTCCTGCTGCAATTGCCTCTCTCCTTGCCTGGAGTCGCGATCTCTGGTGCTGTCGGAGGAGCTCAGCCATCATTTGTGAAGTTGCGCTGCAGCACAAGTAATTTCTGGACTGTCTGACGGCGAGCGGGATGGCTGTCAAATTCCTGTGTGTGCTGAGTAAACAGGATCACATAATAAAGACTTAATTATAAAACCTAATGGTGTAAGACTATTATGATTTGTGGAAAATTGGTCATTAACTGCAGGAGTATGAAAAACAAACATTTTTCCCTGACAATTCCACTCAGCCACACTGAACAAACACATGCTGGAAAATTTAGAAATGTAACACATTATTCAAAGTGGTTAAACATGATGGGCTTAATTTTACTAGGCTCATTTCTAGTTGCTGAAGTGAGTTTGGCTGGCACATTTACAGCCTGGATTACACCGCAGTTATAAGCACTTTTCCACAAAACATAGCTGTGACCTGTTGGAGCTGGTGGGCAGCGATGGACGTCCGCCTCCGGGCCGGGCTGAAAAATAACTTAATGAGGAGGCAGTTTCACCTTTCCGAGCCGACAGACGCTTCCCACTGCCATGAGAATGGCTCCCTGCCTCTTTTCCCTGTCTGAGATAAAGCAGAAAACCTCCCAGCCGGCATCAGCTGGGGCAACACGTGCCGACGCTCCCAATTAGCCTCCCAGATTCAAGTTTGTATCCAATCGAACATAGTATTAATGAGAATTAGGTCACTTTTAATTAGCTGCAGTTAACATAGTAGATGCCCCTCTCCCAAATACATCACTACTTCTGATATTAACCATCAAGTAGTCTTTCTCAGAGCAATTATCCCATCAAAACTGGTTGCTCTCATGGTTAACAATTTTCATACTAATGCATTAATTGCCCCTGGCTTCCCCACCGTCTAATCAGCGAGGTGGGTATTAGTTTCTGGAAGTGATTGATTTCAAGGGACTTAGCGCTTAATTACATTTTAGCAAAGTCTGTTTTGAATCCTTAGAGAAGAAAGGCGTTTTCTGTTTGGCTTTGAACTTACTGTGTTGGAGGGATCTAAGTATCTAAATTATTCCATTCATTCTTAAGCGTGCTCGTCACGAGATGGTGGAGTTTTGTCACTTCTGATTCATCTTTGCCCAGAAGAGCTCACCCCAATTGTAGGGTTTGCATTAATAAGTAAGTTTGCTTTAAAAAATAATGATTACATTATATATATCTGCATGTCAGGGATGGATAGAGTGATCTCTCAAAATGTAATTTGTATATCAATCAGTTAACTCAATGGTTTGGGATGAAATGTGCTATATAAATGCAAGACCATAATTTATCTTCTTTCTTCTTGTGTCTCAACATAATTGCACCTTTATTGCCCACTCTCACTCACCAGAAACAAGAGCTGCAGGGCTGGGGCAGAACGAGTGTCCATCTCGAGCGGTGCCTGTCTCTGACAGCACTCGTCTCGGTGGCTTCAGAGGACGTTACAGAAACCTCACGTAGCCAGGTCTGGAATAATCGGCTGCCAGACATTTTCGTTTTGCTTTCTCCACCTTGATTATCCAGAGATGGGATTAAACCCAGAAGTATGATATTAGCGTACCGCAGGTTAAAAAAAAAGAAAAAAATGGCACCATTATAACAATCCTGGAGAGTCTGTTTTCCTCCTAATCTTGCATATCCCGTGTATTTGTATAAATGTATAGGCTCAGTACGCCTTTGGTAGCTGTTTCCTCTGCATGGCATGAACTCATTTCTTTCACTACTTTTTGCCACTTTCTAATTGTATTGACAATTCCCACTGTGCTTGTATTGTCATTGTGGTACAAGAAAGGACAAATAATATTTCCCTGGTTGGTCATTGCTGCAAGTCCAAATGTAAGTTCCTCATACAAGATCTGGTGTAAAAATAGATAACTTAGTTTAAATGAGAATTGATACAAGCCTTTCAGGACCCTCGGATGAGAGAGAGCACATAGGGGGATTTAGCCAAAGAAATTCCTTACTGCTACAAGGACATAGAACTGTAGCCGTGACCTTCCTCTCTCCTATGCTCCTGCTGTTTTACCAGCTTAGGGATTTGTAGTGGCATGTTGGAAAAAGGCTTGCAGAGGGTGGCACTTGTGGAGCTGATGTTCTGGGACCATCTCTGCATTGACCCTCGCTGCCTGCTTGCCTGCCACGAAAGGGCCGTGCTCGGCGATGCCCGTGGTCCTTGCAGTCACAGGCCCTTAGGTCCATCCCTGCAAAGGGCTGCCTGTGCTAATTTTGCAGTGGGAGCAGATGCTCCCACGGATCAGCAGGAGTCGATCTCTGATTCTGCTTTGCTGCTTTTGAAATTCACTTTTGTTACGAGTAGAAATACTTTGGTATTATCTGCCTGCGACCCCAAAGCAAGAGATCCACAGCTAATGCATTGATTTCTAATGATGCAAGTAGCTTGCGGGAGAGGGAAAGGGAAATGGTAGGAAGAAAAGCATTATAAGGCTTTTGTTTACAACCTTTAGGAATTTCTTTAAAGTCAGGGCCTTTTATGAGAGAAGTACAGACAAACCTCTCTGTTCCTGTCATAGTTTTGCCGCGGGCTTATTATTTCTTCTTAGAAATGGTCTCATTAACCAAATGTTCTGGGAATGCTTGTGATCAGTGGTATCAAAATCACTCATCATCATTAAGAAGCAATGCAAATTCATTTTTTGCCTACAGTATGCTAGTCCTTACAGCAGAAGACATCTTCCCCATCTTCTCCCCAGCTCTAAGCCAAACGCTGGCAGTAACACCAGGCGTCTGCAGGTTCCAGGAGAGGGTTGCCACTTCCAAAGATGAAGACCAAGAAAAGCATGTCCTGTGGGCTACATCTCAAGACACTGGCAAAGTTTGAAATAATGTGCAACACTTACTATAGAGCGACAAGTATTTGGGATTAGCTGTGGTACCCAAATTCAGCATGGCTTACAAAGTGTAGGTACCAAACCAAAACCGCAGCAGTTATCAGGAGGTGTGCTGTTCTGTGCCTGTCTAGGTGGGTGCTTACACTTGAATTCCCTATGGCTAAATTGCTTTAACCAGCTTTAACTTACAAGCAACTAACAAACATACAAGCGGAGGAGGAATACAAGGAATTAAGCAATTCACTGCAAAGAAAGCCATCCCTCTTACGTACTTCCAGCAGCCTCCCCATCCACCCAGCATCCGCACCCGACCTCAGCTCTCGAGGGGCTGCAAGGCTGACCGGGTGATGGCAAGACACATGGAGCTCCCTGGATGAAGGGCACGTTAGAAGCTCAAAGCATCGTCATTGCTAACCCTCCCACACCTAAATACCATCCCAGCTGCTGCCTTCATCTGCCCTGCCCCAGTCGTGGCGCAGTCACGAGCTGATACCTGATGAAACAATACACAGCACGTTATGTGGGGAGGCGGGCGCGGTGGCTGCGGCTCTGTGCAGGCTGACTGCGTTCCGAGGAAAACCGGTGGAAGGGGAGGGGCTGGAGAAAGTGTTTTTATGCTTGAAAAATGATAAAACTTTGATAACTTGCAAGCCAGCTCAAACAGCAGACAGGCAGCTCAAACAAATGTATAAAACATCAAAAGCCACAGGATGGAGAGCAGTGCCTGAGAGCTCCAAATATAGCTTGCCGCAATGTAATTCATTCCTAAAGCAGAAAGGAGAAACTTCGCCATAACATGTTGTGTTGCAGCCCCATTTCCACATGTGCAATAAGCCAAGATGAAAAGGATTGCAGAGACATGTGCATCACTCTGGTTAAATTAAAAAAAACCAGAAAAATTAAATGTATGCCTAATAAGTTAAGAGAGGATATGCTCAAAGTGTGCTAAAACATTTTGCAGCTTGCTAAAGAGAGAAAGAAAAATAAAACCACCCCAAAACCCAACATGCAAAGACTTTGAAATTATGACAAAGATAGAAAGGATCTATTTGGAATTCAGTTTTTGTAGTTCATTGTATAAACTGTTCAATTGTCTTATTTGCAGTTACAGTTTCACTATGAGGGGGATTATTTATTGCTTCTTGGATGAGCAGGGTACAACCGTTCCTACGACAGCAGCATGCAGCAGAGAGAGCCTTCCAAAAGCATAAAGCTTTGCTTCTGGAAAAGCAAAAGTCCTCCCGACAGCCAGCGGGAGATGGAGGCCTGATTCTTATCTCCACTTAAGCACATGCTCAGGGGGAGACTCTCGACCTCAATTACTTAAAAAAAAAACCTCAGTGGACCTTGAGAATGCGCTTCCAGCTCCTGCGCCCTTAAGGGTGCTTGAGTGTTTTTTCTGAACTCATCCTCCAGCCCTGAAGAAGGGACCTCAGCGATGCCGAGTGCTGCGCGGGCCCCTCGCAGCCCCCCGCAAAGGGGAGAGTCCCCTCTCGCGCGGTGCTGATTGCGGCTCATTAGCGGCAGCAGACGTAGCATTAGCGGAGAGGAGCTTGTGCACTGCCCGACAGCAGCGGGAGCAGCCAGGAGCTTGATGCAGGACAAGACACCCTATGGCACGATAATTATACATTTGACTTTTCTGGAATTACCCGCTAATTTATTCCTTCTGACTCGGGCAATTCTTTCCAATAAGCTGTAAATATTACTGATTCATCTGGCTTTCATTTCTGTATCATTAAACAGGAGAAGGTCTTCGGATAAGCAAGTGGGTGTAGTAAGAATCTCATTATTAGTCAATACTAATTAATGTCCACTTAAACTAATTATTAACTGGGTTTAATAATTTGTAATTCTGATCTCACTAAATAACCAGAAATTATTACAGGGAATGCTCAGCTGAGAACTTAATTAACCATTTGTTGCATAGGTCTTTTTTGTGAATTGTGTGGCAGTTGACAGTATCCTATATGCTGTTAGTAAACAGCACTTCTTTGCTAATTTATATCTATCTATAGATATAAATGTTATTAAACTGTTATTAAATCTAAATTAAAGGTTTAATTAGGCAGTTTAAAACACTGCTGTGTATTTATCACAACCCAAGAGCCAAACATAATGAGGACGGTTTCTCAGTGCTTTGCCCCGCAGGACTGGGATGCCCGCGGGAGATGGCAAACCTTCAGCGCGAGGTCGTGGCTTTGGGGTGCTCCCAACGGGCACCCAAAAAGCCCACCAGCGACAGCATGACGTGAAAGGTGTTACCAGCCAAAGCAGTTTTGGATGTCTGTGTGCTTTCTAAAGAAGTTAGGACATAATAATTCTTTTTTCGTTGTAAAAAAGAGGTCTGGCTGACTGCGGTGCAGGCGTGTGCGCTTCTTGCATCCCATGGGAATCCTCAGCCCAGGGCTTGAGGGAGCAGGGTTCTCCGGCTGCTTCTCCCAACAGAGATAAGCTTCCCTCGGAGATGGTTTTCAGAAGAGCAAATCCAGGTAGGATTGAACCTGCGTTTCTAGAGCAGCCTGAGCGTTTCAAACCTGGTGTGCAAAGCACCAAGGCGCTGTAACAGACCCAGGCAGGACGTCGTAACGGCTAGATTATCTTCACAGAAGCCATTAAGAGCACATAATAGGGAATTAGGAAGCTTTCATCACAGTGCGGGGATGAAGAATAAGTGTGCACCTAATCTCTAAGCAGAAAGCTTCTACAATGAGCATTTCTCTTTCTATTGGTGTGATTGTTAAATATACAAATTATGCGAAGATAAAAAAATCATTTAAATGCAATTATTTCAGCAATATAAGTTTATGGCTATATAAGTACATTAAAAGACCAACTTTGTAGGTCTTTATGTGCTTAATAAAACTGAATAATTTGCCGGAAAAAATCCTTGGTGGCAGTAGCAAGTAAATTTTGTATCTCCATTTGACTTCACGCATACTCCAGGTATATAAAGAAAAAAGGTTACTGTATTTCAAACCACATGTTTCCATATTGGGATGAAGAATGAAATTCTAGGGCAGGAAAAAAAGAAAAAAGATGTGTAGATTCTCTCTCCCTCACAGCATGGTCTGGTGTTGAAACTATTGCCAATGGAGAGTGCTCGACCAGAGGTGGAGAAGGACAAAAAAAGCCCCAAACCACACACTGTCATCGACAAATTCTCAGGTGAAACAGAACAGTTTCAGCATCACCGCCGTGTTGAAACGGGCTGAACCCTACCGGGTACTTCTGTCTGGCTTTGTTGTTTCACAGTGGCCAAAATGCCAAGCTGCTCCCTGCGGTGTTTGGGAAATCTCTGGACACGGGTGTGCAACGAAGGACAACACACGCCTCCGATTTGTGGGAGGCTGAAGAAGATTGTTGATGCTCTCATTCGTAATTCTTTACCCCGTCTTTTGCTTGATGAGGAAACCTGACAGACGTAAACCTCCCTCGGTCCACCCCACGTCGCGGGGTTTATTCAAAAGGGTGTTGGGCCATTGAGTGGAGACCTGGAGACCTGATGGGCTGCCAGCGCGGCGGCTTCACAACTGACCACGTCCAGGTGATGAGCTGACTTGTAGAGAAGATGAACAAATACAACCTCCAGCTGAAGCCGTGGCATCATCTGTGATGAAGGTGCTCTGAGCTGGCTGGAGGTTTCTCTGTTAAAAGCTCCCCGGGGACTGGGGCTTACGTGAAGTCTGTGTCCTCCTTCAGGGACCCCGTTGTGTCCTCGGGGGGGCAAATGCAGCAAGCGATCGTAACTCTTGCCCTTACTGAGCGAGGCAGAAGCACGTGGCGAAAGAAAAAGTGCAAAAAAGATGGTTTTGTTTCTCTAAGTGGCGTTTTCAGAGAAGGTGGCTGCAAGGTTTCATTAGCTGTTAATCGTTTAATGAACAGAGTGGCATTTCCAAGTCAAACCTAACCCAGGATAAATAGATACATTGTGATGAGGCTACAGCTTTGTGTTCATCCTTGTATGAAAAGGCAATTATAAAGCAGTCACATTGCCTCAATCTATAAAACCTGCGATTCACCATCATTAATAGAGATTACAGTGTGTTCCCTGGTCATATTTTAGAGAGTAACACCTATCCTGATATTTATTTCTGCAAACAAATGCACGTAAATATAAGGATCTGTCTCTTTGCAGCCAAGTGGAGGAAAAAGAGGCAAATGGAAAATGATGGAAAAGTACAGGAATGTCAGTACAGTCAGTGTTGCTAGAATCCTGAAAAAACACACTTCTCTTTAAATGGAAACGGGATAAAAGTCTGCACAATCAAACCTCCCTCTTCGCTCTTCCACAGTGTGCTGACGCTCTGAGGAATGAACGGTTCGGATCCCTCCCTGGAGCCCACGTGCTAAGCTGCACCTCCCTAGCACTGGGCTCGCTTTCCATTTTAATTCTTTTTCATCCTCCTCCTCCCAGGATGAAAGGGAAGAAAAAGTTCTCTAATCAGATTCATTTGTTACAAGCAGAAGTTGCTCATCTGGGGCCCTATTTCTCTAGAAAGTGGTTTCCTCTGCGAACATGTGTCTCACTGTCAGTACAGCCATTAAAAGACCTTGTAGCACAATAGAAAACATTCGTTGCAAAATCCAAATGCTCATTAAAATACTGAAAGGTGCTTAACAATCTGCAAGTGCATATGTAATGGTATTCCTTGCACTGGCTCTTCCAGTGTCAACTCTGAAGATGGTCTTATTTTGGCTTCTCACTATCCTCCTGTAGCGAGACCTCTCAGGACGTTTCACCCCTGAAGGCAGTAACTTTTGATGGCAGATGTTGATCAAGGACATTCTTCCCAGAGGAATCTCTGCCAAAAACCGAAATAGGAATTTTGTTGAGTTTAGTCCTTTAAGATTTTCCCCAGTCTTTTTATTTCTCTGCCTATCTACTAATTCTAGCTGGTCCCTGGAGCAGGGTGAGGATCTGGCCAGGAAGCCTGGCCTGCCCTCCCGGGGTGCCCAGGTCCTGCTCCCCGTACCCCCTGTCCTGCAGAGGGGCTGCCCAGGCGGCAAGGCTTCAGGGAGCGCGTTTCCCCACCCAGCTCATCTTTGACTTCATTCTGTTTATATAGTAATGAGGACAATAAGGCACAGTGCTACGAGATGATATATCGTGTGTCCCAATCCTTAGGGATTAGAGGACTTTATGGTGAAACAGATTACTAGTTAAACATTGGTGTGTTTGTGGTTGAATAATTGCTATACCTGAAATCCTCTTCAATCAGCATCCGGTGCTGAAAATGCCATGCGTCATAAATAAAGGTTTTTAGCCTAGCTCTTTTGCAGCGGTCCCTGGAGACAGTAGAAGGAATCAATAATAAATTTAAGACCTGGCAGGTTTCAGGCTGCTTGAGCTCCTGAAATCAGAAACCCCCATCACCCGCGACACAGGCTATAGGGACAAGCAAACGCCAATGAAAATGTTGTTTCCACATTCATTTAACCTGAGGATAAAAGGTACAAAAGGCTGAGATTAATGTCCCACTTCTCACATCCACCCTTGCAGGTATATAGGAGGTGCAGACTGAAAAAATCCTTTGCAAATTATGATTATTTTGGCTTGTCTGTAGAAGATAAACGTGCTCAGTACAAACGCAGCCTGCCAGGCTGCGTGCTGATGGGGACACAGCCGAGACGCAGAACAGCGGGGTTGTGCTTTCTGCGTGCTTTAGAAAGGGCTGGGCACCAAAAAAGCCACATTTCCAAATGCTCAGGAACTCAGGCAGGTATTAGATGTATATTTAGCTTCATCTCCATAAGTAGGCTGACATTTTATTCAGGAAATCTCTTTAGGCTTGAGTGGATGAGACCAAATACACGTATGTGAGCGCATGGAAATACCGAAGCAGTTGTGTTTAAAGGCACGAGAGGATCTTTGTGTGTGTGTGTGCGCGCGTGTGCATGCACGCACTGTGTGAGTGTCAGGGTGTAAGTGCATATACAACAGAGATTTATCAGGTATGACTGTTTAGCAGAAAGGAGAAGAATAATGAGAGAGACACTTAAGAGTGGATGTGGATCAATAATTTTCTGAACAATAATTCTGTAGAAAAAGTGTGTGAGTCTACGTATGTGACGATAAATAGGAATTTTCAGCTGAGGAAGTATACTCTATTTTTTGTTTCAGCAGGTACCCATTTCCTGCTCCTTTTTATTTTACTTTATGCTATTTGTGGTCTCTTATACTTGGGAGACTATCATTCAAACTTTTTTCTTTTTCTAAAGGGGACACTTTAATTCTTAAAATAACCCTTTTAGCTCTTCTGCTGGGAAATGCTCAACTGCTCATCCTTTCACCACTCCCCTCTCCTGCCAGCTGAGATTTGGGCAGCTCAGGGTGCCCTCCTCCGCTGCCGACAGGCTCCCTTGTGCAGGACGCGGCTCTGAGCCAGGCGAGGGACGAGCGGACCCAGGCTGTGCTCAGACGCGCGTCCTTCTCTGTGCTCTGTGACGGTGATTATTGCTGAGAAACATTTCTCCTCCATACCCAGTAAATTGGCATGTTAAGGACGCATCTGACCCTGGCTAACCCTCCTCTGTGCTCTCTGGCTAGAGACAGGACCCTGGTTTAGAGGTTGCCTTTCCTTACGCCTTCCTTAGAGAGAAGCGTGGTGCTGAGCCCAGGGCACCGCTTTGGGCACGTGTTGGAAACTGCAGCAACCAGGAGCTTCTCCATTAGTGCCTTCCTCGGAGGACAGTGGTTTCTAATGGCAAATCTGCCGAGGGACGGACCGTGCCCCGGGGCTCAGCCTGCGCCACCGAAGCCATCTCCATCCTCTGCTCCCAGATAACACAGTGCTGGGTGCCCACGGCCGGTGCTGGGTGCCCACGGCCGGCGCAGGGTCGGGTTTTGCTGGGTGGGACAACAGTGGCAGGAGGGGACTGCGCAGGCACAGCCGGTGTGCCCGGCGTGCGCCCAGACCGCAGCCCCTCTGCCCCGCTCCGGGGCGGCCCCCGGCCCCCCCAGCCCCTGCAGCGCCCGCGGGCAGCCGCCGGCCAGCAGCACTGCTGCTCTTGCCTTTCCTCAGGAACTAAAGTGATTCAGTGCATCCCAGAAGCTCACCCAGGGATATTATAGAAATGTCTTAACCACTTTAAGCTATTTTAAGGATAAGGGGAAAAAATACGAGCTATGAGATACTAGCGTAACTCCTCCGAGCTGTAACCTTGCTGGGTAAAACCAAGGTTGCAGCACGTAAGCACCGAGAGTCCATTCAGCATTGCTGGAAGCTATTTCCTATTCCTCTTTTTCTCTTGCTGATTTATATTATTGCTGAGGAATGAAGTGTTAAAAGTAAATCAATAAATTGCGGCGAGGCTCTCTGTGGCCAGCAGTAGCTTTCTGTCACGTTGCAGTGTAAGGGCATGCAGCAGCCTCGGATTAACTTTTCTGCGCCTGCAAACCCGCCGGCCCGATCCCCAGGAGCCGGGCGCTGTGCGGGACACTCGCTGCTTTCTCCATTTCATTCAAAACCCTTCTGGCCGCAGCCATGTGTGCTCTGCGCTGCAGACGCCAGCGGAGACGGCAGAAGAGATCTGAAGGCATCTGGAATGGTGCTTCCAAAAATAGTTTATTGACATTAATGGGCCAGATCAAAGCAAAAAGGGTTGGAAAGCAGCCCAGATGAAAGAACACATAAAAGGTAGAGTGAAATCATGCCAGTTAGGGATGGAGGAGAGGGGCAGGCAGGGAGGACCCCACTGAGCGTGGGGGATCCGTACCAGGAGCCAGCTGCAGCGAGTGAAATGTGAGGATGGGATGAGGCAGAGGCCGGGAGAAACACCTTCCCCGGGAGCCCGTGGTGTATCTGCTGCTGCCATTTACCTGCCACTTTCCAAGGGTGGCGACAGAGGCACTTGGCAAAAATTAGTCAATAATTTCTTCTTCTCGGAGTCCATCTAACTTAGGGTTAAAAGGCTGCTTTAGCCCAGCTCTCCGGCAGTGTCAGGAGCCCAGTGCCAGCGCGGAGGGCTGCCTTTCGTCTTTGCAATCGTCCAGGTATCCTTCAGGACTCCTTTAACCACTTTTCTAGCCTCATCACACTGAGAAGATGATCCACAGTGCTCGACGCCATGTGTTCAGTGAGGGTGTTGGGATCCCAGGGGCTGTGGAATATTTATAGGAAATTATACAGCTGGTTGAAAGTTTGCTGTTGCTTTTCCCCCCCCAAGAAATTCTTGTCCTTTTTAAACCCCAAGCAAAACAGTTTAAATAGATCAAGACTTGCTTCCAACATAGCTTGCAGTGTGACTTTCCCCAAAATAGAGGACATTATTTCAAAATACATTATGCCGTGTCATTTGTTCAGATTCTTTCCCATTGACAGGCGTCAGCCTAGACAGATCGTCCTCTTGCTCCCTCCCGGCCGGCATCAATCTGCACTGAACGCAGCGGTGCCGCTGAGGCTTTGACCTTCACCTGGCAGAGCTCCCTGGGCATTAACTGCAGAGCTCACTGGTCACCGCTGAGGAAGGCAAATGCCGTCGTCATTTCAGAGATATGGAAAGGGAAGAACAGAGGGCTTGAGTTATGACTGAACACGCTACTCAGCAGCAGAAATTCCTGCACGTGGTCGGCTCAGGCAGTTACCGTGCAGACCTACACCTCCCAAACCCGAACCGCAGCCCCCCGGGCTCTGCCCCGCTGCCAGGGCTGCGGGTGCAGCTCAGAGCAAGCGGTGGCACCCTCGAGGGGGAACAGACATTTGCTATTCCCAGTGTTGGAACTGGAGTATCTCATTCTGGGCAGTTAAATGCGGTTCAGGCCAAGCTATTGCTGACTCCCTCCACCCAGCACGGTTTTCATTTCTGTCCTCCTTGATTACTTGAATTTGACAGCTCTTATTCATCTTCTCTCTGTGGCCAGCAACCTTGGCATTCAGCTCAGTCCCATTCTCCCGAGGATGGTATTAATGAGACGCTAAAACTGTCGCCACGCTACCACGGCAGAAAACCTTCGCAGCCGGTGACCTGTGCTCTCCCCCGGTGCGCAGTGGCTCTCGGCAGCTTTCCTGCGCCCGCTGCTCGCGCGGCCGGGCTTTTGCTGCTGGGCACAGACCAAACCGCGCCGCCAAAGAGCTGCACCGAAAGCCATCCCTGCTGACGGTGCCAGGTACAGCCGTGAGGGTGGTAAAAGGCACGAGCAGAGCGGGCAGATGAGGATTTTGCAAAGATCTCGGCACAGGAGGAGGTGCTGTTAATGGCCAAACCAATGCCACTGTTCACTGGTTTATTTGTGCTCAGACGGGGCTCTGAGCCCTCGCTGGGAGATGGAGCTGGACACACACAGACCGTAACGCCAGTCCTCTGTCCCCGGAGTTCTTTATTCAGGTTCACCAGTTTGGCTGAATTCAGCCCCTGTTTTGATATATCACAGCTTACTTGAGAATTATAAATCTAATTGGAGTTTGAGACTTAGAGATCTCATTATAATGAATGCTTATATGGATTTTCAAGTTGGAGCTACTTTTGTATTCCTTTCGATTAATTACAAGCATCCGATTTTTAGCAATACCATGCTCAAATCCCACACTTATTTTCACCTTTTTTTAAAAAGTCACGGAAGGCTGTGAAAAAATTTTCGTTCTTAACAACGTGTTTCTGTGACATTTCAGCTTTGCATCGGTAAGATGAAAAGAAACACTGAGCCATATTCACCTTGTTTTGCTGCTTGAGAGGGGACCTTGATTTTATACACAAGTATTTTGTTAAATGTACCAAAAAAGAGGCAATCTAAGGCCTTATCTCATTTGAATCATAGTCCAGAGTCATTTGTTACAGGGAGAAAAATCATATTATGAGTTGGTTGCAAATACAATAGCGAGTAAAAGGAAGGAGGGGAGGGATGGTATAAAAGAGTGAGTGGAGACCTCCCGGCGGGGCTGTTCGTGCCTCTGAGATGCTGTCCTGCTTTGCACTTTCTGCCTCCCGCAGTAACAAACTCGATCCGTCCTGCAGAGCTCAGTTAGGAACATAAGGGACGTTGCAGCAGAGATCACAGGGAATGAGGGCCAGCTGGGGAACGGGCACCAAAAATTGTGTAAGAATGAAGAATTTTCACTTCCAATTTCATAATTGTCATAAAAACAGAACAAGTTCAGACATCTGAAGGACTTACAGTAGCCTTATTGCTCACCATGGGCAACCAAAGAGATTACTCCATATAACTACATTCCACTTGGGGTGTCTGCCTTTCTGTGTTTTGGAAATACTCGGAATTTTTACCTAGCAGAGTACTTTAACCTTTCCTACCTAGTGCATTTGAAAAATCAGTTGGCTACATTTCACAAGCAAAAGACTGGGTTTTTTTCCAGTTCTTTGCAGGTTTCCCTCGGTTCTTTGCAACCTATATGCATGCAGACTTGTCTCTTTGGTCAGTGGATGTATGCACATGCATGCACGTACCAATCTGTGCAGAGGCTAATGCAGGTGCAAAGCGTTTGTGTATGGAAACAGAACACATCTCGAGGTAGCAGAGTTTGAGGAGGCACACTGCGAAAGCAGTCTGATCTAGTCAGTTCACATGGCATCAACTTTTTGTGTTGTTTCACAGCTCACTGAGAGAGGCATGCACCTCGTAAGGCTCAACAAGTCTTGGAAATATAAAGACAAAGATCTCTCTTTCCTCCAGCAAGATGTTGCTGCTATTTAAGGTCTATTATCCTCCCTCTGCTCACACATTGCTACCATTAGTGTTATAAATGGGCTGGGTATACAGAGAAGAGAAGAGACCCCCAGGGTAGCAATTACTAGAACTGAATTGTCTGATGCAAAAGGCAGCATTACCCTGGTGTAATTTGATCATAAAATAAATTGCATCGCCCATAAACTTGCTGAATGGTAGAGTTTCCCCTACAGTTGTTTCCATGCATTTGGAGCCAGAAGTACCGCAGGGAGATAGCCCAGCTCCGGCCTGCTGTGGCCACAGCCGCACTGAGACTCCAAGGAAAATTGTCACGGAACATGAGCAAATGAATATTCATAATGAGATTAAACTCATCTTTGACATGGTGCCAGTGCTAATCTTCCCCAAACAGGCCTGGATGAAAACTGTGTGGAAAAATGTACCTACGCTCTTGAGCAACAGCTCTTGGGCCTCTTGCAGGAAGGTATTGTCCGTTGTGGGTCCGGTGGGCTCCTGCCCCCCTCCTGCCCCCAGCCCCCCGGCGCCTGCCCCCGAGCCGGAGCGGAGCGGAGCACCCGGGGGGCCAAACCCAGCTCCGCACTCGGAAACCCAGGCACTTCCCCACCGGTCCCCCCCACCTCCCGGGGCTCCATACCCAGCCTGGGTCCCCACCTAGCGAAACAGGCGTCTCAGGCGCTGAAATTGTAGACTTGATGACAGGTCTCTCTGTTAGCCAGGTAAACAACAGATCTGATTACAGGTCTCCTTTCAGGCAGGCAAATAACAGGCAATCATACCTCTCCGTAACGTGATTCTGGGGCTGTTACAACTTCAACAGGTTTGAAGTGGGTTAGTGTTTGTGCGGGGAACCTGCAGGGAAAAAGCAGTAAGAAGTGGTGTTTATACACCAGGATGCACTGCTAGTGAACCAACGTCCTATTTGATGCTACGAGACATTGCTATATTTCATTTTAAACAGAAACTCCAATTATTTGTGGTTGTCAGAAATTCCAGTGTATAAAACAAATCTGCAGTCCAGGCAGAAAGCAGGGTGGGTGCCGTACTGGACGCTGCCTTCTCCACTTCTTGGCTTTTATTGCTATGTATTCCTACAGATAATATCTGTGAGAATGCTAATTGCATCTTTAGTACACTGCTACGTGGTGATCAGATAGCAAGGTGATAAATAGTTGGGACTAGAAACAGCAGCAGGCTTTTTAGTGCAAGGCTGGGCATGCTGTATCTTGTATACATAGTATCTCTCTAAATTTTTTCTATACTTTCTGTAAGAATCCAAAGAAGCAACCAGATTCTTGTAAAAAAGGGAAAACATACCCCGGACCCCTGGGGCTGAGGCCGTAGGCGGCTCCCCCCGTCTCCCTCCTGTCCAAGCACTGGGAATTAGAATAGAATAGAATAGAATAGAATAGAATAGAATATTTCAGCTGGAAGGGACCGACAAGAACGGTGGCTGAGGCAGCCCGGCTGCTCCCCGCTCCCAGAGCCCTTCCAGCTCCCCGCAGCCGCTCCCGGCTCGCAGGCACCTTTGGGCGCTGCAGAAACTCCCAGTGTCCCCCCATCTCCCTGCCTCTCTTTCTCCGGCTGCCTTGGCCATCTTTCCGCTTGCTCCAGCCCCCCCCTCCCGCCCCCCCCAGCATGGCGGGGTCCCCCACGGCGCAGCCACTGCTGGGGCCTGGAACGCCAGGCACCAGCTCAAGGACCCCAATTCAGGTGTCGGGGTGTCTGTCGGGACATCCCCTCTCCTCATGTCCCAGCAGGGCTCTGCTGCGTGCTGGGAGACAATAAGCCAGGGGATGAGAAGCTGAAGCAGTTTCCTATCTAAGGCATGTGACAATTGAATCAAATTACATAATTTAAAAATATATCTTACATGCCAGTTCCCATTGTGGGGGCAGCAGGTTTCCGTTTATAGCCCCTAGATCTATCTTAAACCAAGGATGTCTGGACTCTGTTGATTAAAAATCAGAGGAAGAAGCCACAGCAGCAGCAGGGACGAGGAATCGACTCTCAGCCGTGCAGCGGAGCTGCCCCATTTCTTGGAAGCAATATGAAAAATCACATAATGCAGCAGCAGAGAGAAAACCACAGTCCACGGAGAGATGTAAATTCAAGAAGAGCTTGAGCTCGATACCACTTGATGGTGAGATTTTTAACTAAAAGCAGTCATTGTTGATGAAGTTTCGCTGCAAGCTGTGAAACAGGAGGGTCAAGAGCTTGCCAGGAGAAGACATCATCATGAATAAATAAATAAACCTGAGTGAAGACGAGAGATCTAAAGCATCTGAAATTTCAATAGCACTGATCACAGGGCTTCACTGCCATGCGTTTGATCTGCCAGTATAATCCTAAAATGGGAACGGCCTACAAATTGAAGAATATGGATTTGCCTAAAAAACTAAGTAATGCATTTGAGAAGATCACACATTTTAATTACAAATGACTGTGATATCTATAGCTGCCTTTTACAGAGCAGGTAGAACTATTGTACTGAGATTTTATTGTACAGTATCCAAGTTTTACCCCCCAAAATGCCCACTGTACCAGCGTGCTAGCTTGAATGTTAACGTTAAGAAATCCATCCCACTTCGCTCTGAGGTAGCCTCGGCCCGACACGCTGCTCTCAGCGACCTGTTTTCTGCACTGGAGCCCTTTTGAGTGGTGTCGGTGCTGCCGGGGCTGGGAAGGAGGGGCGGGATGGCTTGGAAAGGCTGTCCACTGCAGCGAGGAAGAGGAACAGATTTAATGGACGAAGTGTACAAGGGGGAAGGGAGAATCAGGAGAGAGACTCATTTTTAGGAGTGCTTTCTGCAGCTTTTCCATCAGCGCTGCTGCTTCCCCTGGCTCACCTCCGCTTTCATTTCGGTTCCTCGCGGCTCCTGTCAGGCTGGCAGAAAGGAGAGCGCTTGGGCAGGCGGCAGAATGGTTTATTTGAATGAGAATAGCAATAAACTGTTACGCTTAACATTAAAACCTATTTGTAATGCAGGAATGAAGGGAGTTTAAAAGGGATCTGGGTACCCTCATCTAGTTGCTAGATGGTCAGGGTTTTTTTCTTCTTTCTAAATATTCGAAGCAGAGGTGAAGGGCCAGAGGAGGATGCGGGCAGGAGCCAAGGACATCCCGAGCCCGACGCGCGGGGTGCAGCACGGGCAAGGCCCGCTTGCGAACTCTGCCTGTGCCCAGCCCCGGGTTCCAGCAGCACTTTCTCTCCCCAGAACTGCAGCTTTCCCTGACAGATATTCGATATTACACAATATTTAATTTTCTGTTTTATTATCTAAAAAGCTGCTAGTTTTGGAGACGTTGCAAGCACAAACTTTGCATTTGTTTGAGGCTTAATCACTACTATTTTACAAACACCTGGCAGTGGGTACAATTTGGTGGTACAACACACGCACGGTCACCATATCCACCAGCAACCCCGCCTGAGCAATTTGTGGAATAAGCAATTTCACACAATGCACATACACTGCACATTTCAGAAGCGGCAGGTTGTTTGCTACAGATCCAGGCTACCAGCGCCCGTGCTGTATTGCTCGCTCCTCTTTTGACAGTTGAGCCACACAAACATCCCTGTTGCTGTATAATTATACGTTGATGCACACATTTTCCATAGTTTTGTGGATGTTTTCTACATCTTTTGATTGTCACAGAGAAGAAAAGCTCCATAACATGTTGGGAATGAGGAGGAACCTGGGGGGAAACCAGACGTTATCTCGGGAGACCAGGAAAGCTGCAGGAAAGCAATAATTTGATAATTTGGAGGTCCTTTGATGACAGACCAACTCCCTATGGCTATGGAGAGATATGCGAGAGCTGGAGGGATGATTTGGGGAAAAGTTCCATCATTTATATGCCTAACACTCCTTTCAGTGGGGGTAGTAGTATGTTTGTCTCCATTCCCTTTGGTGTTTATTAGTCGCAAGTTTGATAACTCATTAGGATTGATAAATTCATTCGGAGGTTACTTCCAGGTTAGCCTCATGATGAAATAAATGGCATTGGAAATCCAATTAGACACAATGATACAATAATTATATAAGAACATAATCCCATTTCTGCAAAAGCAAGACAGGTGCAGAATTTCAAACCTTTTTGCCATGGAAAACCACTAGATTATATGCAGTCAAATGGGATTTGCAGCTGTAAATTCATGCATTCATGCTTATCCTAAGGTGGTGGTGGAATAACGATTGCTCAAGACAAGCCCAAAGATAAACACGCTTTCAGGGTCACAGGCAGGAGACCTGAGCTTATTAAAGTATGTTCTAATACTTTCCAAGTTATTTTCCTTTCTGCGGTATGCTGTGTATGGCATGAATTCAGAGGCTCAGAAATTCTGTGTTATTTTTATAGAGATACTACTAAATCTGTTGACCCTGAACAGGTCCTGCAAACAGAGACTTTTTTATAAAAGGTAAGTGAAAAAGAAATGAAAAGGTTTCAAATCTTTGAGAATAGTTCATGGAAAATCTTCTAAGAGCTGAGTATCTTACCTGTCGCAGACGTGCGTGTAACAAAGCCTAGTGCTGCGCATATGAAACTTGCTTGTGAGACACACTGCTGCATTTTAGGGAGCTGGGATGGAGGTGACCAGCAGGTGCTACACACGTTCATGTAAACACTCTGAATATGATTAACTAGTTTCCATGAAAAGCAGCCAGTTTCTGTACATCAGGTCCTGTACTGCCTTCAGGGGATGGGCTGCGGGTACCCGTGGGCACTCCGGGCAGACCTCGTTAGGGGTTGTGCAATTACCAGCCCAGTTCTCAGGCAGCTTGCAGTTCATCATGCTGTCCAGCGAGACCCAGAGAGCATCTGGAAGATGAAAGACAGTTGGTGGCTATAGCCTGGAGATATATATAGCCTTAATAACCTGAGGAATAACAGCATCAGGAGAAGCTGCTGTATATTACTCCCAGGATTGGCAGGACGCCTCATATTTTTTTAGTGGCTTTTGACCCAAAATATGTGTGCCTTTTTTCCCCAACTTTCACATCCTTTCTTCTGGGTTTGAGGAAATGCAATATAATATTTTGCCGCAGGTTACAATCACAACGATAGGAAAAGAACCGGGAGCAGCTGGGCTTTGCAGTGCCGGTAGGCGGTAGTTTGCCTTGTCTATAAAGCAGTTGAAAGGCAGGTCCCAAGGAGTAATTAGCACTACCCAGAACCATGTACAGCCACTCTGCAAGAAAAGAGTGGGCTCACTGCAGCGTTATTACCTCCTGGTCCTTCATGCCAATTTTCTGATTAATAACATCCCAAGCCACTTGATGCGCTATTGATTCTAAATTCAATAAAAAGAACTGGCAGCTGCTGGCAAGACCACATCATTTTTCCTCTAAAAATGCAAGGCAGCAGCATGTTGCCAGGCAGGGTAAGGTGGTGGAGAAGCCCCCGGAGAGCTGCCGTCCTCCCTTGGGGGGATCGCCCCTGCAGCGGCGGGGTCTCCTGCTCTCCCGGGGGTCAGACAGCAAGGGCAGGGCCGTGTCCCTCGGGATTTGGTGGCAGGTCCTGGTGTTCACTCCGATAGTGCTGCAGGAGGGGAGGGAGAGCGTTTCTGAGGTCCCTGTACTGTTATCAAGACATCGCTGCATTAAAGGGAAAACCTCACTTTGTTTAGGTGGCTTCAATACACGAGCAGAAGGGTTTTGCCTAAGAAAATAGCTCAGTACTGTGGACTTTTTTAATATTAAGCAGAACAGTTGTCAAAAGCGGAACAAGAAGAACAAGGTGGGGGTTTTTTTCCAAAGAACCTGACTTTTAAAGTGTCAAAATTTTTCCCATAAAGATAGTTTGTTGGTGTTTTAAAACACTCCAGTAAATCTAACGCCAAGAAAGAGAAATTGCCTGCTGGTTTCCTTCATCCCACCTGCACGTTGGTAGAGAGGAGAGGGGAAAGGTATGAGAGAGGCCAAAGCACTGTGGTGGGTTGGACGGGAAGGGAAGCCCAACCAATAAACAAAAGCTGTTCAGTCCTATTAACAACCTAGGAGAGAAAGGCAAATATATAACAGTGAGCAGAAGGCAGCTCAGAAAGTGTAGAGAAGCCAAGAAATATTGAGCTTTGATCCAGAGAGAATATTTCAACAAACACCGAATGCTTTGCAAATATTCAGTGCTTGCAATAGCCAAAACACATGGCAGGGGAGGAGTGATGAGAACATCCCCGTTACTGCTGGGTGGGCAGTAGGGAAGGGTTAATAGGTTTGCAGAAAAGGAGCACACACCTTCTGGCTCATTGGCACTGGGAAAGGCATCCTTTTCTAAGGCAAAACTTCAGCTAAATACAATTTTCCACAGGAGCTGCCACCAGTGGCACCTCTGAACCGGGAACAAGGCAGCTCCTTCTCAAAGCTGCATCTGTACAACATGCTGCTGAGCCGGGGAGAATATAAAGCATTTTGGTTCTTATAATGACAAAGGGAAACAGCAAAGTCAGTTTTTCCCTGCTTTATGGCAGGGAGTTGCATTCACTCAGGGCTGGATTTTCAGGGGTGACAAAGATGCTGTCAGGAGGGAGAGAGACGAGACTTGAAGTGTTGCTCTGGGTAAAACCAAAGCTCTGAGCGCTCAGCTCCAGCAGACCCCTGGGCAGGAGGTGATTTATGACCCAGATGTTCCCATTTTCTCCTTCTATGCTTGTTCAAAGCCACAGACCCACCACTGCTGGCCTGTTTTGCTGGGGCAGCGTTGCCCAGGTCTCCCCCGAACTGCAGGCAGGGTCTGGGCAGAGCCGGGTTCTTGCTGACACCTCCCTGCGAGCGCAGCGCAGGGGGCTGTAATCCAGCACATCCTGCACCGAGTGGCATCACGCAGACAAGGAGCCCCAGGACTGAAGCACTGGCATAAGCAGATGCAAATGTGATGAGCTGAGAATTAATAAAAGCCCAAGAAACAAACAAACAAGGAAGAAAAGGAGCAGACGGTCATTGAAACAGTGGCCTCCGTTGGGGAGGAGTTTGCCACAGTCGCAGTCCTGTCGGAGCCGCCCTGACCTGCCGGCCTCACAAGCATCCTCTAATAAACGAGAATAAAAAAGGTTATCTATCTGCTCTATTGAGACCTTCAAATTTTCATCTTAATGGGATATGGTGCTTGACAGATTGAGCTCCACTGAGCAGCTCATTGTAAATTCAAATGCAGGCTCTGGGGCTTATTCGAGCCACTGAGCCTATTTTCTTCCCTTGTTTGCTGGCTGAGCAGGCGGCTGCTGGGAGTGATGACTGTGCGGTTTGTCAGCATCGGTTTCCTGAACATCAGGCTGTAATCTCTCTGCAGCCTCTCGCATTCGCCTGCCTCTCACCCAAACAGGCGTGCGCAGGGGTAGGAGCTGCGTGAATTGAAAGGGGAGATGGGGAGCTGGCGGGGGATGGAAGGAATGACGGGAGGACGACGTACATACGCATATTCACGTATAGATTTGATTTCACCCATGCAATCACACACGTGCGGTGGGCAGAAAGCAGGCACGTAGGGTCTGTCAGCACTTGGAAGAAAGCAGGCAGGTATTGCAGCGGGGTGCAAAGGGGGCAAAGCTAGGGACACGCGTGGGGGGCAGCCCCCGGCCGAGCTGCCAGCCTGGCAGAGCCGGGAGCTCGGGCTTGGAAGCAGCTGGCAATGCAGCAGGGTTTTGTTCGGCCGGGCCGGTCTGGGGCAGGGGGAGCGGCGAGCTCCAGCCCGGGCTGCAGCTGCCGTTTCAGCCGTGGTGCCAGTAGGTCTAAAAGCTTCTGTCGTTGCTGTCTGCAGTCTCACCTGTAAGGCAATGGAGCGCCGTACCCTGTCCAGCTGGCAGGAGGAGAGATGGGCTGCGGGTGTTGTGTGTGCTGGAAAAACAGATTTTTTGTGCTTACCTCCCCAGGCTGGTGTTCAGCCACAAGTCTGAAGTCTGTGACTCTGAAGTCTGTTACTCTAACACCACAGGGTTTGTGCCAGAGCAATTTACCTGAGTTCTCGGATTCTTCCAGCTCCGAGAATTCAGGTCTCCTGCGTTTCCTGGGGCTGCGGGGCCGTGCTGCAGCACCGGGCATCTCCAGCCCGCGGGAGGCATGGCCGGGCTGCCCCTGCAGGGAAGTGGCCTTTCTCGGCTGCAGAAGGGCACAAGCTTCTCACATTCAGGGCCTAATGCATTTCATAAAACCATATTCCAGCATGCCTAAGGAAGGAGGAAGAGTGTGGCAGCCAGAGGAGCTGCAGCGGGACCCGCCATGCCCTCGGTAACTCCAAACACAAAGCGTGTGCTCCGAACGGCAAGAAAAAAGCCTTTAAAGCATGTTCTCGTAGGTGGTGGTCTCCACAGAGCAGAAGTGGAGGGCTTATTGCTTAGGACCTGAAAGTTGGCTGGAGAAATTACTAGAAAATACTGGGAAATGTGCAGCAGGGGAAGCACCAAGGCAGGAGATCAGGCTGCAGGGAACCTAACGGGCATTTCTGCCTGTGCCTGCTCTAAGCCTTCTCTGTGCCTGCAAAATGCCCCACAGGTCATAGATTCTTTTCGTTCCTTCTCCTCATCTCGTTAAAATAGTCCCAAGCTTCTGAGCACAAAAGACACAACAATTCTTCCAAAAATTTAAAAGGAAAAAGGCAGTTGCCTTTCACTGGTTGGAAATGCAGTTCCGCCATGGTTAGATTTTGGCCAAATTCAGCAGAGGGAGACCATGTTTTTTCTTTTAGATGTGTTTTGCCTTGTGAAAACCAGACCAAAAATACCAGTTTTGCTGCCTTATTTATTGTTCCTGATTTTCAGCAGTCTCTGGGATATGAATTATGTAGAAGATGCATAGCGATGAACTGAAGCACTGGCAGGTTTTAACACAGCCAGAGTACTCCCCGTGCCGAGCGTCCAGCTCCATCTGTCTGCAGCAGCTCCTCCAGCAGCTCGCACTCATCCCACCATCCTCCAAAGAGCATTTCACTGGTGAACGCGGGGGCCTTTCCGAAACCTGTGAAAACTCAGTGGGCAGAGGGGGATGATAACCTCTGCGAGTCCCCGTGGCCCCAGTGAAGCTCTACGGGGTGAAGAGGCCTGGCGTAGGTGCATGTGCTGCCGTTGCCAGTTCGATCACACATCCATAGCCCATGTCTAAACAAACCAAACATGACCCAGTGATATAAATCTAACCACAAAAGCAAGGGCGTCAATTCTCTCCTTAAAAATAAACTCTCATTTGTGACTCGGAGCCTGGAAGCTGCACTGACTTTCTCAGCTTGCCACCAGGTCTCAGAGTGGCTGGCATTTTGTACATGCTTTTGTTTTTTAAACCCAAATTCTACCATTTTTTGTTTAAATCCACATTTAAGCTTGCATTTGTGTGTGCTAGGGGATAAGAGAAAGGTTTTATTGCTTGCATTATTTATGAATGGTATAATTTCAGGGCATCTGTATTAAAATAAGGTTCCAACTGGAAAATAATATTAAACAAGATAAGTGTGTGTATTTGTTTCATAAATCCATAAAACCTGATTAACAATGATGCTCATAATGCTTGTTTCATCATTAGAAGACTTCCTGTATCTGTACCACAGCGCGGCACTGGATGCTTTGATGCATTAGGACAGTGCCCTGCAAAGCTGTTTGGTTTACACTGAACTTTGCTGTGCAGCAGGGTATGCTTTAATCGAGGGTTTGCTTTTGTGTTTTAATGATTATTATTTTCTTTGTCTGTGAATTTTGGTGCTGATTAACAATACAAGAGATTGAAACTTTACTGTATTCTGCCAACGCAGCTGCTGGCTCCCGAAGCCATGACTAATGCTTTCTGTTTACTCTTAAGGTTTTCTTACTGAATTTGTCGCTGTTCCATCCAACTGCTCGCTGGGAATGCTTTCTAACAAACATTGCCCCTTCCCTTGACGCGAGGCTGGTGTGCTCTGGGCTGCATTGCTGTAAGTGCTAGCGGCTGACAACCCACTGGGCAGTGGAACAGCCAGAAAATAGAGTTTTCTATTAATTTGCCCATATTATTTGGTAACAAAGACTGACTTCCAAACTAAAGCCTGAAGAATAAAAGGCAGATGAGGACATTTTCTTGGGTACAGTTAATGAACTGTCAGCTCCCTTTAGGTCTCCTTTCTGTGCTGAGTGCTGGTAATTTATTTCCTTGAGAACAGGATTTGTCAGTCTGGAGGGGACAGAGTCTGTGAACTCTGAAGGTTTCCCAGAGCCCATGTGACAGAAAGCGGCGATGTTCTGTGTGTTACAAAAACCTCCAGAGCCCCCGAATCTGAACCGGAGCTCTCGCTGGTTGTACTTAGAGGAGTCACGAAAATCCTGAGTGATGCTGGGCAAGAGTCGGAGGTGAAAGAAGACCCCTGGGAGGTTGCAAGTAGTGGCTGCTCATGGAAGAAGAAAATATTTTAGATAAGAAAAATAAAAGGATCTCAGGAAATTCATATGCAGCTCTTAGTGAGTGTCTCCCTTGCAGTGAGACTCTCCATATGGCTCCTCCACAAGTGGTGATAGAGAGAATTTTCTGCTGAAAAAAATAAGCCTGGAGGTGAAAACTTCAAAGGGGCTGAACTCTGAATCCAGCAAGAGCCTTATGCACATCCAGGAGCTGAGAAGAGCAAGTGTTGATAAAGCACTTCAAAACCTCGCCAAGCCTGTGATCCGGTTTCTCCTGCAGCTCCACTGCAGTAGGAGACCGGGCTTTGGCCAGCCTTGTGAACACCAGCGCCGGCGGGGACCAAATGCAAAGCAAACCCTTGGAAATTACACAGACATACTGTGTGAAAGGAGATGCAGGCGAGGACAGCAGAAGTGTCCGGTGCAGGGCAGGGTAAGGGAAACGCCTGGGGAACAGCCTGAGCTTGCCGGCCCCGAAGTCCCACTGATGTAGACTTTGAGCAGTGTTCAGGGCTCAGAATTGGGTGGGATATTCACGAGAGATACACTTTCTTTTGGTGAAGAAAATCTACCTTTCAAGCTCGCAATGGAAGACGCGGGGTACTTTGAACTTGTGATGCTCCTAAATGGTCTGAGGTTTCTCAAGATGAGTGGTTCCCAGAGGAGCAGACAGGCGCTGCGGGCTTGAAGCACGGCCCGTTATAGCCAAGGAAAGATCCCCATGGACTTCAGGTCCCTCATTATCCGGTTTGGTATAGTACATTACCCCTACACTTTTGCAGGCACGTGTCCCTCTGCCTTGCTGGAATTATTAGCATATCCCAAAGGAAACATAGAAGCCCAGACAGGTTCTCGGCGAAGAAAGGAGCTGCACAGGACGGGCGGCTGAAGTCAGAGGAGCAGAAGGGAACGCTTCTTCTTGGCATGACATTGCTCAGGAGCCCCATGCACTTGCTGGTGGCACACCAGCACCATGCTGCAATCCCGCCAGCTGAGGCACAGGCACAGGGCATTGCATTTTAAGGACAAGATCCTGCTCTGGATTATAGCAGTATATCTCTGCCCTGTCTCTGTAGATCTCAAAGTACCCAGAGCTTGTGGCCCCTACGGCCACTGTTTCACCTCTCCTGGAGTGCCATGAAAGGAGAAGCCACCCTGTTCAGCCCCGTAACTGCAGCTGGCAATGACAAATCAAACTGAGCTGAGCAAGAGCTGCAGGAGCCCAACTCCTCTGGAAATTAGGCCACCTCCGTTCAGATGATGCATCTGAGCCTTGGTGGTTCGAAGCCTCTCGTTTGGTGCTGCCGTTCCTTCCAGGCAGGCAGAGGACATGCGGGGACCCATCAGGCAGGGGATGCTCAGCCCCAGCCATGTCACCAGGGTGCAGCGGGGACTCGCTGCCCGTGCCGGCACCGGAGGCTGCGGTTCGCCTCCACTTTCTGGTACTTTCCCCCTCGGAAAAGTTGAATTGCTGTATTGCTGGCACATGAAAGAAATAGGAGTTTTCTTGCTGCAAGCCATAGAAAGCAGGCTTCATTCAGTTCCTGAATAATTTAGAATACAAGCCTTTGATTAATTTCATGAGAAAAAGGAAACAAAGTTAGCTATAACTATAGGCCATTCAAAGTATGGATTGCCAGCAAAAATGTGCAAAGCGCTGTCATGAGAGGATTAATTACATAGATTAAATATTTTATAAGTTAAATAATGTGTATTTTTTGGAGACAAAATGGAATGTCATTTTTTCCCCCAAGACAGGGAAAGTAACTGTATTCACTTCCATTTAGCCCACAGAGCAACACAGACTCCAATGACAGAGGAGGATGGATCAGGGCTGTAATTCCCATCTGGCACCAAAATCTGTATTCTGAGCAGCAGTTCATCTTCTCCCCGAGAGCCCAGCTCCAAGCTTTCAAGTCTCTGTCAGTTGTGAGGTTCTTCTGGGGGGAGAAGAAAAGGGTCCTGGCAATTGTTATTCTGTCTGTTAGTCTTCCAAGATCTGGAAGCAAAATGGACTGTGTAGGGTGGTTTCAATTATTGTGTTATTGTCCTGAAGGATAATGGCAGAGTCTTTCAACCTGTCTTCCTTTTTCCTTTACAGAAAAGAAGACCTGAAGCCAATTTCTGACTCTGAACTGTCCAGAAGGCTAAATCCCTCTGCAGAAGAGTTTGCTCAGTGGCACACAGGGCAGCTCCAGCCGCTCTCCCCGGGGAGTCACTACTAGAGGCACGGATGCAGATGAGGTTTTCAAACCGTCAAGCAGATTTGGCCATAGGGGCCACCCCGCAAGCCCCATCCCAGGCAGGACCAGCGCCTGAGCCCCAGCTGGCTGACGGGTGCTGTGATCTCCCCCGGAGCCCGGCAAGGAGGTACCCGACACCGTGCTCTGAAATCCCCGGGATACCCAGAAGTTTTGTCAGCTGCTCATTTGATGGAAACATGATGCACTCGACTCTCACTCCTAATTAAAAGCCTGCTCTCTGGGCTGTGTCTGCAGGCACCCCAGGACCACAGATGGGGGGAGCCTGGGCATTTGCTGCTCCTCCTCCCCGGCGCTTACCGAGAGAGCTCGTCAGCAGGGACAACTGACAGCTTTTCCCTCCCAAGCACCGTCCACCAGCAGCTCGGGTGAATGAAATAAGTCATTGGGTTAGAAGAGAGCACAAAAAAGTCCCTCTGGGAGACTTTGAGGGGGAGTAAGCGCTAGGTTTTGTCTTAAATCAATTCTGCAAAACTGCTGACCTTGTCGCTGCAGAACTGTGGGTACAGGAAAACTCTGTAGTCTGGATTCAGGTTTAAATGTCTAATTACTTTTGAATATGCTTGGATAAATATTCTTTCTTTTATTCACCCAATTCTGGAGACTCCCGCGCTGCTCAGGCACAGACCAGTGGCTGTGCCCTGGGAACCAGGACCAGTGAGAGCAGGGAAAGCCGGAGCTGGCTCCCGCGAGAGCACTCCATGGAAAGGCTCACCAGACTCTTTAGCTTGGGCACTAGACATTGTTCTCTGCTAAAAGGGCAAATTTTTGGCAAGCAAGGGTGAAACCTGCAAAACAAATGGCAAGAGCAGGTTAAAAGGATGAACACCTTCCCCGGTAGCCAGAAGATTCACAGCTACTGGCAGTGATCCTCCAATTAGGCTTTAACGAGGCAGGAGGAGGTCTGGGTGGGGACGAGGAGAAGGCTTATTGAGGTCACCCGCTTCTCCAGAGGAAACAAAAGCAGCAGCACAGGCAGCCCTGGGGTAGGCTTTGGAGGGAGGAGGATGGTGCAAGGGGACTTGCTGCCTGCTTAGCCTGTGAGTAGTTGTTTTTCCTGTATTTCTTTCTCCTTTTTTTTGGTACAATTTCCTAAGGGTTTCCTCATGTTTTTCTCCCTGTTCAGTGTGGTAGGGAATGTGTTTGGGAGCTGGTGTGTGTGAGCAGTGCTTTGGGTCTATGATCTTCCCTTAGCTTGGGTTGCTTTGGTGGTCAGTCGGTCTGAGGTATGCTCAGTTTAGTGCCCATCAGTGCGTGTGCTGAACGGGGTGCTTGCATGGTGGTTTACTTTGCTGTGTGTGGGGAGAGAAGGGGAATCTTCATTAGTACAGGGGCACCCAAGTGTTCAGGAATTAGCACTGGAATATCGCTGTTGTGAAAAGGAGAGAGGAAAGCTCCTGCTGTGGTTACAAGTCCAAGTGTGCTTGGTGCCGCACAGATGCATGTTGAGAAAGGTTCTTGCTAATTAGCTGGTGCTATCTCAGCAGAGGGGAGAGGAGAAGGATCCTCACTGTGTGCTGCTCTGCCTGCTGCTGCCAGCCCCCTGCGGTGGTCCCCCTGTCCCCTCCAGCATCTGGCCCAGCAGTGGCCCAGCCTGGTCTGGGGAGTCTGCCCTCCTCTCCTGCAAGGCTGTGTGTCCCTGTGTGGGTGACAGGGCTTCTGACCTTTGTTACTGCGTTTTGTTGCATGTTAATGCCTCTAATGATCTGAGCAGAGTCATGGTCTGCTGAGGTTACCTTTCCTCCAGTCTAAACTGCTTCCGTCCCAACTTGAACATCAATCTCTGTGCTGGTATTTATTGCTTGATTCAAGTCCAAAACATCTGACGGCTATTACATTTTCTTCTTATTGAAAGTGTTTTATTTCCTAAAAGGTAAAAAGAAATTAACAGACCCCCCTATGCCTGTATAATCTTCTCCATTTGGAGCTGACATGCATACTAATAAAGGTGTGAAGGAAATCACCCTTGTGAGGCGAAAGAGAGATGGAGCCCAGTAATGTGTCTGAGCCAAAGATGTGCTCCCTGCCTGACACTCTTCGCGCTAATCTATAGCAATTAAAATATGGTATCTTCTATCTTACATTGAACAATGAGAGCTGCTAAAGAATGGCGATGCAGTCATAGATAGTCCGTGAGCCTTTCATCTTTAAGTGTCTCTTCTGAATTTTGAAAAATAAATTGTGCTTATACTCTCTAAGTGTTGAAACAAAAGGTGGGGCTTAGTTTCATACACGGGAGTTGTATAATGATTAATTAGTTTTCAACATGATACACTGGAACTTCTGACGAAGCAGCTAGGAATGTAATTCGGGCTTTCATGCTACTGGGCAGATTCAGGAAGCCCGGTTAGCGGGTAGTCTTCTCGATGGAAATAACACCCTGCCATTATCTGCCTCTTGAATCGATGATTTTCCTGTCCTGCCGCTGCCCGCTCCGTCCCCGTGGGTCCTTCTCGCCCCTTGCTGGGCTCTGGCACCACGCGCCAGCTCCACCTCGGTACTGCTCTCCCCCCACCTCCAGAAGACCCGTGACCCCACCACCTCCCCTGCCCCGCTGCCTTGCCAATAAGCTGTTGCATTCCCCATTTGATCTCCTGTGAAGCCTTTTCCTGATGTGCTGAGCCCTCGCCTCTCCCAGCGTGACTGCATCTCAGAGCACTCGGGCTGCTCAAGAACATCCTTTGGCAAACGCACAAAAGCGGCGTGTGGGAAGTTAGAGAGCTGTGATGGAGCAGAAAAGCCTCCTCTGCCTGGGGGTTGCTCATCCCCGGCGCGAGCCAAGCCCTGCTCTGCCTGGTCCCGGTGCTCCCGCTGCAAGCAGGACCTCTGCCTTGGAGGCAGGGGAGGGTCCCACGCATGTGCACGCTTGCTGCTTCAGTAATTTCTCAGTCCTTGTCCCGTTTGTGCCGCTCTCTCCTTGAGAAAAGGGAGTTAAGAGGCAATTTGCTTTGGAAAATTACAATTATGTTATTGATTGGGTAAAAAGGAACTGTTTTAGTAAAGCTTACAATCCTGCATGTTTCTTTTCCTTACAAATATCCTATTACATGCTCAGAGACCACCCACACGCTTTACTGCTTTTACATTTGCCCTGCAATCTTTCATGCCAGTTGACTTTTCATTTCCAAATCCCTTTTCACATTAAACACAGACCCACACACTCTGACCCATTTTTCTTTGAAATAAATCGTAAGTCCATGCCAGCAATGACTCGAGGTGTTCTTCAGAATTTGTAAACAGCACCAAAGTCTTCTGGGAAATGTCACCAAGTGTTGGTCTGAATTTATTAAGTAGTTTCTCAGCTTAAATGTAGATGTACCTGTAGACAGCCTGACAACGCTTCTACCTGTAATGGTGTTTGATGTGCAGTCGGTTGCTGGGCGAACCCCGGGTCCAGAGTGGGGGCTCCTGAAAGCTCACCCAGAGACCTGCAGATTGATAAAGGGGAAGGAGCAGGCTGATTTTGTCAAGGGACAAAGAATCTGGTTTGCAGCTTACTATTAATACTTCACTTGATAAAAGAGAGGAAAAAATGCAATTTCTTTGGCCTTGGCGAGGATTTGCTGGGTCTTGCCTGCTCAAGGGATAGCCCTGACTTGGCAAAGATGCCAGCGGTTAAAGCAGCTGCAAGTAAAGCCCAAAGCCTTTCCCGGTTCTCCGTAAGGGCACGGGGGAAAGAGCCGCCTTCCCTTGCAAAAAGGGAGCTGCTGCCTGGGTTCTGCAGCTGGCAAACTGGCTCGCAGGCAGTTCAGCAGCCCGGGAGCTCTGGCAGCTGCTTCTCTCTCTTATTCCTCATTCTCTTTCACTCCCCAGCATTTTCTTTTCTGCCAAACTGTATGCCCTTCTCAGTGCTACAGGCGATTGTTCCCTGTGCAGACCACAAACCAGGCAGCGCGATAAACCACATTATTTAGAAGTGACAAGACTTTTTTTTTTTAATCCAAAAGGAAAAGGTGTGATCCAGGCTGTGCTCCTGCATGTCACTCGTGAGAGCTGAGAACTGCCCCGCTCAGCTCGGCGGGTTACAGCCGTGCTGACCCAGCGGGTGTTGTGGCTGAGCCAGTTTCTGCCCATCTCATGGCAGTGGTCGAGGGGGATGTAAATTTGGGAGGATGCTTCCTCCTAATTTGAGCTCTCTCCTCCTGGCTCTGCAGAGGAACGATCCTTTGAGACATTTTCCAGTGTCACTAAATGAAACGCTGGTTGCAGAAGACAGCCAGCCACCTGTGAGGAGGTGTCTGGGTAGGTTTTAGCATGTTTTCCCTAATCTCTAGGCCTACAGTCTCATTCTCCCGGGGCATCAGCTGGAATCCAGCTACTGCTATAATTAGTAGCATTAATGGAGATGCAGAGGATTTTGTGGCCACACCACGCGGTTTCCATCCAGCTCCCTATCCTAATTCGAGTGCTGCCTTGCACCAGCTGCTTAGAGGGTGTAAGAAATACTAAGTAGGCAATTCCGGCATCAGAAAGATGTATTGCCCATTGAAGCATGTTGGATATAAAAGCAGAACAGCTTTTAATTAAAATTTCTTCCACCAGCGGTGTAGGGCCTAAACAAGGAACAGGAATATAAACTCCTAGCACTTTACTGTAACAAGAGAAAAGCATCTTTGAAGTTGGGAGTAGAAAACGCTGATGGGGAGTGGGCTGTGCCCGGACAGCGACGCAGGGAGCGGCAGGCAGGCCAGCCTGCAGCACACGTGGCTTTTTATCAGGGTTTTGCTGAAACATCATCTACAGGAACCTGCCCTTGAGCCTCGTGGCCAGGTCATCGACTACAAGTTTTCTGCACACCGTGGCCATACAGTCTCATGAAGGGTGTTGTGGAGGGGTGGAGAAAAGAGAGCCAACAGTCCAGCTTCGCGCTCATTTAATTTTCATTTACCATATGTCAGCGCAGATACCAAAAGAGATGGCTCAGACCCCAAATGATCTTTTAACAATTTTGTGCCATGACGGCTGCTTGGCTGTAGCTTGAAAGGAGATGGGGCTGGAAGGAAGATCCCACCATCAGACTATCCGTGGGCCAGGGCATCTCTCTGACCCTACGCTGTGTCAGTGGAGGCTGCCTTAGTCTGGCAGGCGTTTCCACCAGTGCAGCCGTTCCCAGTGCAGCACAAAGCTCTCTCAAAGGGCATCCTTCACTCTACGGTAAGTGTCATTCCTAATGACTTGTGTGAGTGTAAAAGCTAATTTCATGGCAGGGAGGTTTGAGGCAGCAGCACTGCTTCCCTGCTTTTCCTGGGAAGGATCGTACTATTAGTGTGGAACTATTAATACAACTATTAGAGAAAACAGTGTTTCAAGTTAATTGGGAATGAAAATTCCTCAAGAGTTTATTATAGGTGCTGCTTTACTCGTAGAAGATTTTGACCTGACTTGTAGCTAGCTGGTAGATAGACGCTGCCTCGCTTTCCAGACACGCTTAGACAGAAGACATCTGCTCCTGCCCTGAGCCCCGCAGAGCGTCCAGGCTGTCCTTTCAGACGCTGCGGTGGGCTCCCGCGGTGCTGCCCGGCGTGCCACACTGAGCAATCTGCCCACCTTCACCGCTGGGATGACTCTCATGGTGGGAGAAATGGCTGAGCGCTTGTGAAGATCTGCTCATGCTCTTGGCTTTGCCATCGGGATGCTTTCCCCTCTGCCGCGTGGAAGGCTGTCCCTGGCTGTGACCCTGCGAGGCAGGCTAGGTGCAGGCAGATGGGACCAGACCCATTTTCCCTCTTGCCCTCACAGACTGACCCTTTTGGATTGTGCTTATTCTGAGCAGTTTAAGGGAAAATATCCTTGTGGCAGCTCTGCTCCTCCAGGAGCATCTCTGCATGCACGGGCATGTTGTAAGTACAGCAAATTCCTTAAAGAGCATGTTAAGTGTAAATATATAGCATCACTGCTTAGAATGATCCTCCAGAGAAAACCTGCATAAATACACATTCTACAGAAATCAAGTGAGAATGATAAAGGAAATGTTAACATATTGCCCTGAGGGCTTCCAGACTGACTGGGAGGAACTAAGAGAGGACTTTGCTCCACGCACCAAGGGACTGTGATTAGCGAAAGCAGTTATGCAGCAAAGGGAAGAAAGCTGACGGGGCAGGAGGGAAGGGAGCTGCGCGTGATCAGGAAAGCATGTCGGGGTTAAACGCTGCTCTCTATTTTGGATGTATTTGTATTCTCAGAGAGTTTATTGTTAGCAATTGCATTACAGCAGCACCTAAGCTTTGAAATAAATGAGGGCTCTGCAGTGCTAAACATCATGCAGATGCAGCCGGCTCGAAAGGCTCTGCAGCCTGCGCAGGAGGCAGGATGGTGCTCGCCATCCTTCCCGCTGTGCGTGCCGTGAGCGAGGGCTGTGCTCTGCCAAGCATGGAGGCTGGTGGAGAGCCATGATTTGTGCTTTGCCACGCTCTGGGCCTGCCCCAGGAGTCGTGGCTGCAGGATTCAAGCTTTCCTGTGGCACTCAGAGCTTCGGAGGAGCGTGCCAGGGCTGAGGCTGGTGCCTGGGGCTCGCTAACGTGCCAGCCCCGACAGGAGCCATGTCCCTTGGGGCAGCATCCGACCTCAGCTGTGCTGGCTCAAGTGGAGGGGGGCTCCTCCGCTGCTGGGCACAGGGCAGTGCTCACAAAAGCACAGAAGTTCAAAGGGTTTGGCTGCTGTACCCCGACTTGTAGGTCGGTGTGCGGCTATGCCAGGGAGAATGATGAGCAGGAGCTAGCAGGGGAGACCCTGGTCAATGAACAACCAGGTCACAGCCCACAGCCTCATCCATCTTCCCTGCACCTTGCAGGGTGGGCCAGCACGAGGGATCCTCTCTCTGGCATCAGTCAGGCTGGGCCTGCCTCACGGCTGAAAAGCGTAACTGCAGTACCTGGCAACTGTTAAGAGCACCAAATGCAGTGTATGAGCAGGAAAAACTCAAAGCAGAGGAGTCTCTCTGTTCTCTTGGATTTAATGACGATGACCGAAATGAGCTTTAGCTGGCTTCTGTCACTGATGATGTATTTTCCAGATGCAAACAGCGTTTCTGAAACTACGGTGGTTACACAGAGGCGAGTTGGGAGTACATTAAATGAGTTCATCCTAGATGTGCGTGTGCAATTCCCAGCTGATCAATTACCTGCAGTGCCAGGCAGCGAGACATGCATTATTTGTGAGCTCCTCTATGGCCCGAACCCAAGATCCTGCTATAGATCAAGTTCAAAGTCGAGCCAAGCACTTTCCTCATAGCGCGGCGCGAGGGCTGTGCCCAGCCCCAGGTCCCCTCTCCTTGCAGCAGTAATGGCAATTACAACATTTAGAGGAACGAGAGGAGGACGGTTTTGCTGGGAGCAGGTCCCAGCCCTGCTGCAGCCTGCGCGGTGGAGGCAACGCTGGATGAGTCCATTCACCTTCCAGCACTGCTCAGCCCATGCTGGCTTTGTTCATACAGAGTTTTCTTCTCTGTTTGGAGCGCCAATTATTGCTCTGTAAGACAGCATTCATCCAGCCCAAATTGTTCTACACTGAACAGAATCCTTAAACAAATAGAAATGAAAAGGGCCTCAAGTTCCTGGGTCTGTGCAGAAAAATCCATTTCCTTCTGACACCGCCATCTGTGCCGCTCTCCTGCCTTCCTCGAGTCGCCGTGCCGGGGAATTCTTGCACTCAAATTAATTGACATTCTGCCCCTTGTTTTCTGTCTGCTCCAAAGATAAGCTTAATAATGCCAAAGCTGCCTTATACAGAGCTCCTTCTCAAATCTTTTTGGGTTGTATCAATTTATCTGCTCTTGGCAAAGCCAGCAAGTGGTTCCGAGGGTCGAGGAAAAAAGCCCCAGCCTTCCCTCTGTCCCCTTAGGGGCTTGCTGCCGTGCGTATGTATGCTCACCTTTCATCACTTCTTCAGCCTCTGCTGGTGTTTTGGTCTCTGTTACTGGTGCTTCTTGAGCTGTCTGCCCTTCCCAATGCCTCTTCAGGGTGAGAAGTAGCTTCAGGGATCACTTTCACTTATATCTGACTCTTTGTTTCTTTTTCTCAAATTTTGCACCTCTGAGCTCAATTTGCATTTGACATTTCTTATCCAACAATACTTATAGGAACAGTATAGATTCTTGAAATTAAAATGAAACATACAGGCTTAAGGGGAAAGCTGGAGTATGTAAAGATGTGTGATCTGGTTAGAGCACAGGCTAAGGAGGCATAAATGCCAGCCATGATCTGAAAGATGTAAGCACTGACAAGAGGAAAAGAGGCCAGAGTACATCAGGAAGCAAACCCCTCAGTAACGAATCAGTTTCTCCACCCGATCATGTCGAATGAGTGGCCCGGCACTCATCCCTGCTGCAGTAACGGCATTGGGATTGGGCCCAGCTCCATCAGGGATGTCTTTGGCTCCTTCGCAGAAAGAAGCCGTCAGCAGCAGAGGGCCAGTTCTCGAGGGACGCCACGGGAAGCCTCTCCTGGCCACGTTAAAATGGGAGTTTCTGTTGAGTGTTCCTAGGGCCACTCTCTGACAGGACACCAGTGCAATATGCTGCTCTTGGAGAGGTTTGCCGAGGCTGATGTCTCCACTCCAGTGCACATTACAAGGGCAGGGAGAAAGGGGGGAGAGTTGTCTTGGTTCCCAATGAAGCAGTCTTCAGAAGCTCCAAACTGTGGGGCAGGAGGGCTGCTCGTTTTGACGTGGTGCCATGCTTATGGGACAGCAATAAGCACAGGCTTCTGACAGAAAAAAGAGCAGCCTTTCTCTCTTTATTTAGCTTTGGGCAGCTATTCTGCGTCTTGAGTAGCTGCCACTGCTGCTCCATCTGTCCTGCCTCCTCTGTTTACTACCTGCTCTGCTGGCTTCATCCTCCTTCGCAGGAAGAGCCCTCCTACGAGGCTGCTGTGACCCCTTGTTAAAGGGCTCGGTGGGTCCTGGCACGTGCTTTCCATCACTACCTAAGGAGCCAAACCCCTGGAGATGACTTTGAAGGCAGGGCTACCGACACAAAGGCCCAGCTCTTCCCAAAGGGCAGCAGCGGGTGCCAGTGCTGCTCCGTGCCATCGCCCTCTGTGGGGCTTTTACTTTAAGATGAAGTGCCAAAAAATAATGTTCTCATATTGCGTAAGTGTTGACAAACCAAGTGGTTTTAATTGCTCTCCCTGGCAGCCAGCACGCTGCAACCTGTCCTCCTGGCAGCAGCGCGCAGCTCCGTGCCCGCAGCGAGGGCCGGCGGGTGCTGCCAGGCAGGAGGCACGTGGAGGCAGCGCGCCGGGGACTCCCGGCAGGAGAGGTGACTTTTGCTCGCTCTCGCCAGCTGCCCGTTTAATCCTATTTTGATTGGCACTCGCTCTTCAGCAAAGCAGCCTGGTTGACTCGAGCAGGCAGAGAGCCACTGGAGCAGACGGGCAAGGCTGCAGCTACCCGGCAGACCGTGCGCAGGTCCTCGGTTGCATCCTTAGTCCAAGAGCGCTGGCAGAGCCGACCTCCTTGAAGACAGGAGACTTCTAATTGAAGGAGATGCTTGTGGAGAGGGACATGTCACTTAGTAGTGCGTGCCTGGGGGAAGGATTTAAAGACATGCCTAGCAGTGCATCTGTAGCCTCCCTGTGACATTAAGAATATATGAAGTGCATGTGGGTAGTGCCTCCTTCCAAATAGCCATGTTTATTATTTGCAAACATAATTATATCTGGCTACAAATACCCACTGCGGCTCTGCTTGTTTCCACTGGCCTTTACATTAGAAGATACAGAGCCTCGTGGGCTTACGGCTTCAGAAAGGCAGACGTGGCTGCTCTTGCTCGCTACGCTCCCCTTCTTGTGCCCAGTCTCCGGCCGGCACGTGGACGCGGGCCTTCGAGGAAGGGGTTTGAGCTGAGGGGCTGGGCTGAGAGCCGGGCTGCTGTACCTGCTCCGTGCTGCTGGCTCTGCCCCGGGGCAGTGCCCGCCAAGAGAGGGGCAAGAGCATCTTCAACCAACATAGGGTCGGCTCCGTTGGTGGAGAGAGTGGATATTCTGCTGCTGTAAGCACACTAACACATGGAGAAATGTTCTCCATTTTCACCTCCAGTTTCTGACTATAAAGTCAGTTTCTTCTGTCAGGAAATGAGAATTACCATTAAAATTGTTCTTTTGCAAAAGGAGGCGTCCCTTTGCCGGTGACAGGTTCGCTGCTGCTGTGTCATGCTGCGCTAGCCCGTCAGTGGGGGCTGATCCCTCGGTGAAACGGCTCCTCTTGATCTGGGCTGGGTCTGATTTCCAGGCGTTTCCATCCTGTATCCCTTCAGCGCTGGTACCCTTCCGAACAAAGCTGGGAGAAACAATCTGTTGGTGCTCGTCCTCCCTTTGCACATTATACAATTACATGGGAATTAATTTTAAAATGTGCCTTATCTTATTTGTGACTTCAGTCTCCCTTGGGGTAAGAGAAATCATGTTCAAACCAATTACTGTTCACCCAGGAATTGCTCCACCAGTTTCTTCCCATGTGAATATTATTGGTTAAATAACAGGCAGACTGAGTGGCTGGGATAAGGTGGCAGACTTCTGGCACTAGGTCTGATTTGTATAGAGTGCATCATTTACATTAAAATTGTCATTACATTCATGTTCCTGGGCACAGTACTTGGTGATAAACTCTTTGGTCTTTTCTCTGCACTATCCATCCCCTTCCCACTCCTTTGAGCAGTACAGCACCGCCAGTCTCCGCTGGTTTTTCAGGCTCCAATGTCTCTTGATGTACGTGGGGTTTTATTCTTTTTAATCAGATGTGCTATTTCAGATCATTTTATTTTCTGAACCCATATAACTGACAGAGATGTACTGTCTGTCTCCCAAACATCAGGATTCATGATTGTGCTGTGAAATGTTTGCTTTTAGTGCGCTCATAAAAGCACAGGACAAGTCAAAGTGGAGCTGTCCTGGGGTTCAGCTGATCGATAAATCACAGCTTACGGGGCTGGTGGTTTCATTTCTGATGTTCATGCAACAGGATTTCTTCTCTGGATATTTTTTTTTCCCTTTTCTTTGTAGCATAGTATAAAGTATTAAACAAAAAGTTTTCTTAGATGGAATGCAGATTTTATTTGTACTGGATCAGTGAGGGGAAAAAAAACTTTTCCCCCTAAATCATATTACTTCAAGAAATGTACTAACCTCAGGGGTAACAAGATTCATAAACAGTTTATGCCTGCAGTGGATCTGCAGACACCCTCTACTATTATATTAATGTGATATATGATGATGGGCGATGTAGTATGTACTTATTTTTCTTCATTTGTAGTAAACCAGCTGCAGATAAATAAGGCGAGGATCAGGTGATTAACCCTTTGGGCTCTGTGAGCATGCAAGAGGCAGAAGCCTCTGAGTCACACTGCTGAACTGGCTGTGGGGTTTGGGTGGGGGGGTGGATTTTTTGGGGTTTGTTTCCCCTCCCGTTCAGATGTAAAAGAGATTTGGGCAACTGAGGATCTTGTAGCAATTTCCTGAAGAGGCAGCAACATTAATCCTGCAGCTCTGGTCCGTCCTGTGGTAGCAGCATGCTCCGCGCGGGAGCCTCCCTGGGTAGGGATGCAACACATCCGATTCATTTCCCTGTACTAAAATGTGGCACGCTTTTGCCATCGTATTAAATACATATCCTATTGTACCAAAGCAGCAACAGCGTGCCAGTAAATGTGGGAGCGATCAGGGTTCGTGGTTTTTCCTCTTGTACACAGCATAGTGGTGCCAAATCAAATAATGTCAGCAGAGTCCTGAGCAAGCCCCAGACTGAAGGTCTGTGAAAGCAGAGTACAAGGATGAATGAATAAAAAATGAGTGCCAGTGCACGGGGGTTTGTGAATGCAGAGTGGAATTGCAGTGAGAGCAATAGATACACAGGGGGTTTGCAGTTCAGAAAAACCTCCTGCCTTCCTCCGAGAGCGCAGCCCAGCTCCTCCAGGATGTTACTCTAATGCAGCGGTTATGGCTGGCTCTGCTGGGGGCACGTTGGGGGGCAGGACGGTTCCAGAGAGCTCTTAAGATGCTGATAACTTTTCCCAATGAAAAGCAAACTGAGGAGTTGAAATCGCCAATGTTTTTCAATTATCCAGAATCTGAAATAATCTTGTTTTATAAGTTCATACTTCAGAACATTTTAAACTTCTAGTACTAAATAACTAAAATGTATTTAAATACCAAAGAAATGTTTCCATTTAAAAATACCAGAGAGTGACAGTAAAGCAACGTCCAAATGTTCTCCAAAAGCGTGACAACTTGGGAGATTCATTGTCCTCCTTTGCGAGGTGTCCTTCCGACACCTGGGTGTTATTGCAGGAAGGTTTAATTACAGAACTCTTCTTGCTCTGCTCTTGCACCCAGGAGTCCAGTGACGATCTCTCTGGGGTCAAAGAGGCTGAGTGCTCGTCTGCTTCCCCACGTCTTGTGGAAGCTGGTGACCCAGCCCTGTACCTCTGGAAAGGCACACGGTGTCCCGGCAGCATGCATCTCTGACCCCTCCGACACGCCGGGCGAGTCCCACGCCCAGCCTGCGCAACAGAAGGGACGAACTTTCCATGGCCACTGCGGAGCCTTTTGGATAGAGATGGAAGAAAATTCCCCGTTGGGCCACGCTTTGCTCCATGTGGCAAACTCTCATCCCGCCAGCGAGGACATCAGCAGGGCTCTTCTGGCATCTGGGAGGGGTTGTGCCCTGAAATGGTTTTTATAATTGTTATTTCTCTGTACGTAGAGAGGACGAGTAAGAGGAAAAGGCAGAAAGCAAAACAGGATAAATACAGAGCTGCCTCCTGACAGTTACTGTAGCACTATTGGATGCTAATATTAAATTCATATTAAATTCAAACCAGCTCAGCAATGTGCAGTGCGCTTGCTGCAAGGCACCGTAACTCCCAATATTTATGATGCCACAGTAACGTAGAGGACACAGCCAGGAGCTTCAGTGCTTCCCGTAAGAACCAGATCCCCAAGGAAAACATTCTGCCTTGTTTGAAGCAGTGGACGCTGGAGTCCAAAATGCCATTTCACATGTCCAGTGTTGCTACTAAATAATTTTATCCTTGGAAAATCAGTTGCTCTCTTCCACCTCACATTCCCTCCCAGTGGCATTATTCTGATGATAGTTTATATGTTATGATATTGATGGGGCAGTAGCTGGAAAAAACAACCAACCTGGGGACCTGTGTTCAGGTAGTGACAAGGTTTGATACAAGTCCATTTTGGCAGTCGTCATTAGCGTTGTGGTTTGTGCCCTGGCTGGAAGTTGCACGTTACTGGTTTAGCACCAGCTGAGGCTCCCTTTGCACAGGGGTAAATGATGATAAGAAAATGTGCTCAGAAGAAGCCGGGCCTCTTAGCTGGGTCCTCGGGAGTCTCTGATCGGAGATGCTGCCCGCGAGCCCAGGGAGGATGGAGCTTGGGCTTGTCTTGCTGCAGTGCCACATCCAGCTCTTGATAACAAAATGAGCTTTACAGGAGAGGCCTACTTAAGTGTCTCCGAGATGCTCCAAGAGATATGTTTTAAAGAAAATCAATTGCGTGGAAAAGAGAGAATGGCTCGTAGCTGCTTCATCCTTCTGCGATTTCTAATAGCACCTTGGAGGAGCTGCCCTTCCAAACTTGATTGAAAGGGAAAATCCTGTGTATCTATGGTTGCGACATCCCCACTCTATGAGCAGAAGCTGGGCGCAGAGGCAAGAGATTTCTCATTTCCTAAAGAAAGCCAATTTATCTTTTGAGCACTGGCAAAGCATTATGGAGAGCAAGGAGGAAAGCGTCCAGAGGGCCCGGGGCTGCCACGGCAGAGACCATTCTAACAAAGTCTTTGTGACAGTGATGATCAATTCAGATTTTTAACTTTCCACTTTCTCAGCTAAGTGTTACCAAAGATTTTTATTATTCTTACAAGTTACTACTACCACACCCTTTTTAAAAGGGGAAACTGAGGCACGCAAGCTGGAGTGACCCCAGTGGCTGGTGCTTCTCCGGGCGAAGTCTCCACCGACAGCCGGTTCCGTTCCCGGTCTCCCCCCCAGCCCATCTGCACGCGGGGCTGGAGACCTCGCCTGGCTCGGCAGGGGCTTTCGCTGAGGCAGAAAACGGCAGGAGAACGGATACGAACGTTCTGCTTTTCATCCAGCTTCTCTTGCTCATCTCTGGAATAAGGTGAAAATTAAAAGAAAGGAGATTAACCCCATTATTTTTGAGCTCATAACGGTTTTATGGTTGGGCTTGGATTGGATCTAACTATTTCTTTTTTTTTTTTTTTTTTTTTTTAAATCAGATCTCATTTTATCTCAGCATTTTCCACCCAAAGCCAAAATGACTATGTTCTGGCTCACACCACACTGTCCAGAACAGTTTGGCTGCAGCAGTGAGACACCAGCAGGATAAAAGGGGCTGCTCACAACAAATCCAATATATGGAAAAGGAAGGAAAAAATTCAAAGCACCAAAACCTCTGTACTGCTGAAACTTGTTTTCCTATTTGTTTCCCTTTGTTTTACCAAGGGAAATTTATGAGATGTCAAAGCTTGTTAATGTTGTTGATGTTGGAGGAGCAACAAGCACCCTGGGCTGCAAGGCTCCAAAAAAATAAAAATAACGGGGTGAGGGAGGTGGTTGCCCATGGCCGAACTCATTAGCTCCAACAGCTCCTCGGCCAGGCACGGGCCGGGGATGCTGCGGCTGCAGAGGGGAGGACAGGGACCGGCCAGTGCTGGGCACGCAGGATCCGGCCCCGGTGTGCTCTGGGCATGGGGAAATGATACGGCAGTGCCCATCTCCGTGTGGGAGGATGCGTCTGCTTCTCAAAGTGAGAGGTGGAAAAGGAGAGCAAGAGGGAGAAAAAGCACGTGCCCGGCACGCTGAGCGTCTAGTTGGGAGCTTTGTAAATAATTAAAGTCCCTCTCGACATGAAAAATAACAATGTCGTTAGCACGCCCTGTATTTCAGTTGGACTACAGCAGGAGCTGCTCTTTCGAGCTATTTTTTACCATCTGCATCCAGGCTGGAGGACGCGGCCACCTCCCGGAGACACGTCTCGCAAGGGCAGTGCGGTGCTGCAGGCTGGGGGGTCTGCGCGTGAGGGGGGGCCGAGGCACCCCCAGCCTGGCCCGTGGCACCCCCAGCCTGGCCCGTGGCTCTGCCTCTAAAGCACCGGACAGTGACTCCCCCCGCCTTCCCTCTGGGTGAAGGTGGATCTGTGTGACGCACCGAGAGCGGGTACCTGTAACTCCACGGCTCGCACCGGGAGGGGAAAGTTATTCTCAGGGCTGATGAGAAGTATTGCTCTAAGGATAATTAAAAGCCTGGCATTAAGAAACTCCAGCCTGCAGTGATGAGAATAAGCTAGCCTGCTTGGAGGAAAGCTGTGGAAGTAGCGCCAGTGAGACATGAGATGTCAAATTATGCCTCACCGTTAAATTACCTGATTAATTTAACCATTGTTTTGTGTGTGGTTGAGCCCTGTTTCTATGGATGTATCCATTATTCATCAGGACTGTCCTGAATATTTCAAGCAAACAATTTTTGTCCTGCGTGTTCCTTGGTGCTGTCGTGTTCTCCAAGCTGCTGTGTGCGACCCGGGTCCCGGCAGAAACCCGCAGCGCGGCTCAGGCGGAGAAATATTACCTCCAGGCTGGAAATAATCTGCAGAACTTTATCACCTCTCTTCCGTAGGGGTACAAGGATTGTACCTGAAATTGTACATAATTAATTGCACAGTGGGCTATTAATAGGCAAATGAAGAAACCAGACAAAGAGAGGCATGCAAGGGAATCAATTTTCTTTTTAATGCATTTCAGTTCTTCTATTTGTGTGTTATGATAGATGTTAGCCAAAAGCAGATTATGTTAGACACAGCAGCTAATAGGATGACAATGTGAAGACGACAAATATATTCATTATTGCATCATGGCTATAGCACTTGGAAATGCAAAGCTACAGTTTTAGGGTATAGGCTTCACTCCAATGACTTGATTATTTTTAAATGAAACCTGAAACCTTGCAGCTAGCAAATTCTTTTGCATAAGGTATGCAAAGTTTCCGTCCTATTTATTTAGCCGTGATTACCCAAAACATCATCATTATTTAAGTGTATATATTTATGTCTATGATGCGGGGGGGAGGGGAGCGAATATAGCTAATTCTCGTTGTGCTTCATTAAAGCATATTTTCAGCTCCGGTTATTCGTCAGCAAAGTTTCCCTGTGTATAACCGTGCGGCAGATTCCTGGTGAAGCATGTGAAAGGCGAATCAGTCCAGCCCTGGCTGCGACACCGTTCCTGCAGGCGCCTTCCCCAGCCTCAGGGGAGGATTCGGTGAGAACTGCTGTACCGTGCAGCGAGGAACAAGAGCCTCCCCTTAGCTTCTGTGTGCAGGTAACGCAACAGTTTTGTGCAGTGATGGTTAAAGGAATCCCATAGAAAAGCTGTTGGGGTTTTTTTATACATTCTGATAGTTTTTCTCATAGTGGTACCGTAACCCTGCTGCGGAGACGGGCACATCTTACCAAGACGAGGATGAGCCCGAGCACAGCCACGCTCGGTCTTGGCCGCCCTACGGCCACGGCCCTCCTGGGGTCCAGCACCAAGTTATATTCGAAATAGTCCCCAAAACCTGTCCCCTCTCGCCAGGGAAAGTGTTGACATTTAAATTCTTTGCACCTCTGTCTTTGAAGAAAAATATTTTATCCAGTTCTCTGGATAAAAGACACTTGCAAGGTTATTTTGGGAACAGTTTTGCAAGCTGGTTTCAAATTCAGCAGGACACTAGAGGGCTGTGAGCCATGACTTTGCCTTGAGCCTGAATTAAATACGTTTCCAGTTCACGAGTACAAAACAAGTGCACGTCCTAGAGTCACTCAGAGGTGACAGTAAACACTTCCACGGCCCCGTGGAGCCAGACCCCTCCACGGGTGCGTTTGTGATGGGTGTGCAGCGTATCCCACCCCACCCGCCCCTCGCTGCAGGGCAGTAACAGAGCTGTGGTACGCCTAGGTGAGAGAAATGCACTAGTCACGCAATTAACTCTGAAATACTTAAGCAAATTATGTACTGTGACGTTTTAATGATCCATCCACGAAAGTTTGGTACAAAGCCTGTTCCTTTCCTCCGTTTTCACTTGAGCAGCTCTGTGCTGCAGAGCTGGGTCTGTTTAACGTGGAATTGGGCTGTGGGACTTGATTTGCATGTGCTGCCAGGAATAGGATACCGGCGTCTGTGACACACCAAGATGTTTATCAGTAGTAACTGAAAATCCCTGACTGTGTTAACTGCTGGGCAGCTCGCGTGAACGAGTGGAGGGGCTGCAGCAGCCCTGTCCTGTCGATGCCGTGACTGGTGCTGGGCTCCGAGGCTGCACGCCGGGTTATTTTCCATTCATGGTGTAGTGGGGCAGAGGAATTATGGTTTACAAGCTTAATACCTCCACTGTGAAATCTGCCTAAGGGTGGAGAGATTCAGTTACAGGTTTAGATCTTCAGAGGGGAAAAAAAAAAAAAATCAAAATGACTCTTCTTTCCACTGCGCCCATTGAAATGAAACTCCTTGCTGTAATCCTGGCGCAGTGTTTCTTTATACTAGTAATAAATCAGACTGTCTCAGCATCATTTTTTCTGGCCGTGACCAGTGATTCATGTTAGAAAAGCAGTTCTTGTGTCAGTAGCAATGAGCGATGCTGACATTTCCAAACATGAGAGAGATGGCGGAGGCAGCCCCGATGAGAACCCGTTCACCTCGAGCCCCCCTGCTCGGCTGTGCCAAGCTCCGGCCCGGAAAGGTCCCGCAGCCGGAGGAGGCATCTTGTGCTGCCAGTGTTTCACAGAGCAGTAGGTAGAGACAGTTATTAACCAGAACTGCTTCTGGCACCCGATCGGTGCAGACTCAGCCTTTGCAGACTGGCGTTCACTTGGTCACTGTTTGAAATTTAATTATCGCTAATAATATTAATATTGCTTTGATGCAAATAGAGGAGAAATAGAGGAGTCTATATAGATCTGTCTCTGCTGCTTTTTGGGGGGGCAATGCTTTGGGGGGCAGCGCTCCCACCAGCGGTGCAGTGTGTAAGGGACCGTCCCCTGCACGGCCGGGGCAGCACGCTCTGCCCGCCGGCAGCACCCACCCGTGGCAGGAGCTTGTGCAGGGGAGGCTGGTGGCTCTGCCCCCGCACAGGGCTCCTCTCCCGGCCAGCACTGGGCTTACTGGGCACCGTGGCTTGGCAGGGACGCCTGGGCAGGTTCTCCAGGCTCTCTGAGATTTATAGAACAAAAACTTACTGATAAACGAGGATATTTTTTTAAAAATCACAAAGACTGAGAAATGAGAACCCTTAGAAACAGAACATCACTATTTGGCAGGTTCTTTTGTAACTGGCTCCATTAATGCACGTGCTCGTCCGGAGGTGGCACTGGAGAGGAAAGAGCCGAGAGTCGGGGTTCACGGGGGCTTGCCAAGCCTGTCCAAGCGTCCCCTGAGAACAGCTGCTTGCGGGCACGGGGCACCCATGCAAGGGAGGCACTCGCGTCCATCGAAGTGACAATTGAAATCTCCCTCATGCTGTGTTTAGGGCTATTTTGGGGAGCCCGGGGAAGTCCTGCATCTCGATGCAAGGTGCCATTTGTTAGAGGGGAGTGACTGCCGCTGGGCACAGCTGCTGCAGTTGCTGAGCAGCGTGCACTCCTCACCTGCGATTCCAAAATGTGCATAGCAGGGACTTCTATACAGCTGGAAAAAAGACAGCGAAGTCAGATGTGAGTTGTAAGCTTATTTCTAGGAATTATCCTTGGGGAGCTGAAACCCTGGGAGAGCTCAGCTGTGCCTTGCGGCTGTCCTTCCCCTCTCCGAACTGCTGCCCGCGGCCTCCAGCGCTGCTGGCAGCTGGGCCAGATGTTCTGCAGCGAAGCCGTGCCCTGCTTCTGCTCCCCTTCCCGCTGAAGGGTCAGGCATTTCTGCAGCTCATCCAAGCGGCAGCTCGGTGACAGATTATCTTTCGCCCTGTAACGTCTCTCTGGAGGGCTCTGCGCTAAGCTTTCCAGTTCCCCGGAGTCTCATCGGCGCAAGCTGAGCTTTCTCAAGTGGAAGCAGAGCACAGGTAACATCATGGAGAGACAACAAGGGAGATTACGCTAGGCATGCACGTCCTCATCCCTTCAGTGTCCTGGCTGGGGCGTTTCAAGTTTTCCAAAAAAAATGGAGACTCCTTCTCTTGCCCGCTCATGGAAGGGGTTTCTGCCAGAAATGCAAAGCAATGTTCAGTTCTCCATGAGCGCGGCAAGACGCTTCTAAAGGTGGTTGTGTTTGGTTTTTTTAATGGCAGCCCGCAGCACCCTGATGAGCGCAGTGCTCCTCCCTGCCCCTTCTCTTTCTGTAAGTTCAACAAGCTCCAGTTTTCAAATCAGAAGTGAGTAATGAGTAATCGGTGCAGCTGCGGGGAGCGCAGCAGAGCGCGCGGCGGGACACGGCACGGCGCGGTGATGCTCTCCCGGCGGGGCAGTGGGATGCCCGGGCTCAGCCCGGCGAGAAGGGGCTCGCCGAAACGGGAGCGGCAGCGGTGAGGATGGGGGACGCGGGGCCAAGCGAGCTGCGTGTAGCCCGGCGTGGTGGGGGGACGGGAGGAGAGTTGCTGTTTGGTATGGTGCATGGACAGCTAGCACCGGTACCGCGGTGTGTGCTGCTGCTCCTCGCTTATCTAGCACGGCATTTATCATGGTAATTATGGTATGCATTTCCGCATAAGCACTTGTCCTTGAAGGGTGTTCTTGCTGCTGATACTTGGTTTGTTTGCGCGGGCAGAGACATGATGGATGACTCTGGGAGGGAAGCAGCCCTCCTTGAGACGCCTAGAAAGCCAAAGGCATGCATTACCATGAAGGCGCTCCGCAGTGCCTTCTGTTTTGTTTTTATTTCTGTGTATCTTCATTTTGCATCTGATTTTTGTCTGCAGGAGTGTTTTGTTCTCTCAGGTCACTAATGTCAGCAACACAAATATGATTTTTCAGGCTTTGGACTTTGTTTAGATACCCCTTGAGTAAATGCTTCCCATCAGGAGGCTCCCTCAAATCCATCAATAAAAGATTTATTTTTAACAGCGGTTGTCTGGGGTGCAGCAGCCTGGCAGGGCCCGCGGCAGGGACCCATCACGCCAGCCGCCATCGTCACACATAAAAACCACGGGCTCTACCCTGGAGAGAGCAGAGCCTGAGCAGCTGAGAGGGGGAAATGGTGGGTGCTGGGAAGCCCCTGGGAAACGTGGAGTGTCGGTGCAGCAATCACGGTTTGCACATCGCATCATCTCGGGCTGCGTCCACTCTTTTTTTCCGTGAGAAAGGAAAACCTGAAGGAAGTCAGTGTGGCTCAGTTAAATGCAAAGATCTTTGCATTTATCAGGGATCTATCTGTCTTTGACACTATCGTGCCTGTCACTCACAGGCAGAGTATGGAAATAACCATCTTATTTTGAGGATGAAGGTAATTCTCTACTTGGTTGTACAAGAAACACTTAGGGATCCTTTGGAAATGAAGGAGAGGGAGCAATTCACAATATTGTTTTAGCAGAAGGTTTGCTGCGATTCCTTGCTGGAGGTGAGGCATCCCATTTAAACAGTTATTTTCTCTCCTTTAAACGAGGTTGCTGGGGCTCCAGGAATGTACTGTAGTAGTGACAAAATGGGACCTGCGCTTGCTGCGAGACAGGCAGGGAGCAGAGGGGTGATGCTGCACTGTCAGCTGAGCTCGGACACTAAAAAGGAGATAACGTGCAATAGCTTCACGGACCACAGCACCTATTCCCTCTTCACTTACACCAGTACAAATGAAAAGCAGTCACCATGCAGAAAACAGTAACATCAATGTAGAGAAATAAGATCTGGCTGCTGCAGGCAGATTTGCAGAGCTGGGACTGCCTGCTAGAAGTGTGGTTTTACCAAGGGGTCAACTCAAAACTAAGAAAGGATTAAGTTTTTAAACAAGCTGCACATGCAACAGCGGCCTAATTTGTGCATGCAGCTGAATATAAAACTGGGAAGCTGAACATGCAGATGTGTAATTGGCTACAGAAGTGAGTGTTTGCATATGTAAATTTTCTGGCTGAGTAACTGTTCATTCTCTAAAACTGGGTCTTTATTGGGGCTTTAGGTCAAGATGTTTTGCAATGAAGCATTGATAACTGCTTCCTCTAAACTCTGTTTTAAAGACTAACAATAGAAATTATTGTGGATGATACACCAGAGAACTGGTACAGCTTATGCAAATATCTAACATTGCAAATGTAGCCCCCGTCACTGAATGTACAAATTAGACATAAAATTAGTGAATTAGGCACTTAGTTTCTACTTACATACATCCAAGCATACCCTGTAGTCATTAATCCGGGAAAATCCTCATTGAAGCTGCATCACTAGCCGTTCACACCCAGCAACGCTCTTGCAAAAGAGCAAAATTAGGAGATTAATGCTTCCCCTCTTCTGTCCCTGAAACTTCTCCCAGAAGAAATGTCAACAGAACATGCAAAATTATTCAGAAGACACTTGCTCCTACAGCAGCTGTACATTCAGTTATTAATGCTGCATCCCAGGCACACACCTATGTATGACCAACAGACCATCAAAATTAATTAAACCTTGTTTACCATTTGGAATTAGTGAGCTAATGAATATCGTACCTCTGAGGCATCCATCTTGGTCAAATACATTGTGCCTCACAGCTGTTGTTTTCGTCTAGATTAGGTTTGCTCCAGTTTTTATGAAGACGTCTACAAAGTAATAAGCCCTGCACTTATTTGACTCAAAAAAAAAAATTATAAAATGTTTATTAGCTTCCAAGGAATTGGGTTTTCTACTTTTTGCCTGGCAATAAAAGTTGATTTGTTTTATATCTGCCTGATCGAGTACTTGGGTGCTAGCTATTACTTAAATCTAATGACTCTTCTTAAAAGACATTAAGGTTGTCTCCTGTGAGCAAACACACTGGGTTTGTGAAATTACATACTGATTACTCTGTTATAAATGTGGTCACACCTCTGCTATTAAATTTTACCTGCATAAACAATTCCAACACACAGACATACTGCTATACAGTTATTTATACCCACTTTATTAAGGTTATTTTTTCAGCAATCGCACTGCTTTTAAATCTGCCATGGCTTATTTAGTACCAAGTGACAGAAAATTCAGTGTGTCATGCAGAAGCTTCGCTTTTACCCCTCTATCTCTGGCCACCTGGCTTTATTTAATGCTGCGGGTGATGACAGAGAGCAAAAAGACAGGAGATAGCACTCTGTCTTCCCAGATATCTTTCAGGCACTGCTTTTTCCAATGCACATTTTCCTGCCCAGCCTGCATTCCTGGCCAGGAGGCGAGGCAGCTGCCTTCCTGCCAGATGGAAGTTTTCCTTCTTTCTTGCTCTGCAGTGATATCCTGACGTTAAGTGGGGCTCAGGGCCCCATACGGATGTGTCCGCGCTGTGCAGGAGAGCTGCGGAGGGGCCCTGCTGCCGCCCGCGACAGCCCTGGCAGGGCCGTGCATCCCGGGATGCCCATCCTTGGGAGCAGGAGGGATGCCTTGGCACGGGGCTGCACGGGCACTGCCCTCTCCCTTGGGAATGGGCATCCATCACGGCCCTGGGAGCGCGGCACTAGTGCGGGCATCCCGCGGGCAGGGTGAGAGCCCCGGGGAAGGCAGGGCAGCCCCGAGCCCACCCCGCGGGGAGAGTCGGGGACGTGCAGGGAGAGAAACTGCACGTGAAACCCCCGCTTTGCCAAAGCAGCCTCTTCCCTTGAGAAGCCGTGAGGTGAAAATCACAAGCTCTAATCCTGACAAAGCACCCCGGTCAGAGTAATGTGGATTAAAGTGGGCTTCCCTTATTGACATATTGCCTGTCAGAGTGAGGATATATATATATTTTTAAATGAGCATCCACTTCAAGCAAGTTCAGATGAGTAATACCGCTGTCAGCCCCGCAGAGGGGCAGTGTTTTGTACAGAGATTAGCTCTTAAATAAGTGGTCCCTCACCAGATAAAAGCCAGACGGAAGTCCTGATTGCAAACTCCGTGTTGCTTAGCACTTGTTGCCACGCTACAGGAGAGCCCAGCAGCCACACGGCCATCATCCCGCCAGGGCACGGCATGCTGGCGTTGCATTAAGAAAAACTGCCTGGATTTGGAGCAAATGGGCTGGTTTGAATATTGCAAAGGTAGCCAAAGCGAGAACTGCAGACAGGAATTCAGTTTCAGTGCTTCCCAGACCTGGCGGGAGCAGAAGGGGAGGAGCAGAGAGGAGAGAGCTGTGTCAGGGATGTGCTTAACTGTGGATGTGACCTTGCTTTTGCTCTTCTTTTCCTTTGAGCTCCCCAATAAATCAGACACTTATCTCTGCTTATTGCTTATTTATGACTTCATTTAACCTGCAGTGCCAGCGGGGGACGGGGGGGCCACGGCTGCCCCTTGCAGTCGCGTGTAGCTCAGTGCTGTGCGCACACACGCGTGTGTGCACGTCTCTGCATCGGCATGAAAAATGGCAAGTGCAGTAAATGATAACAGAAAGGCCCTGCTGGGGACCTGCAGGCTCCGGCAGCAAATGTTACTCAGCCATCTGTTCAAACCGGTTGAACTCCTGTCCTTTCGTGCATTTTGAGCAGACTTCACACCCTCGCAGACAGCCGGCGCTCAGAGCACGTACCCTGCACAGTGGGTTCAGGTCTCGCTCCCAGGGGCACTTTGTCCTCTGTGCTCTGAGGTCCAGGCTGCGTCCTCAGCTGCGGCTCCTGCAGCCTCCAGCCCTCGACTTGAGCTGCCACATCCCGTGGGGTCAGTGGAGAGCGATGCGGTGCTGCTGCTGCATGAGGATGCTCACGGTGGCTGTGGGTGTTTCTGCAGCACATGGACTCACCTGCATCCCGCAGCAGAGCCACGCGCCACCGCCCTGCACGGCCCTTGGGACGCGGGGCTTTTAAGCACTGAGTTTAATACCACTACACTTCCTGGGGTCAGGGAGCCTAGACCCTGGCTAGACTTACCCTTCAGAGGCAGTCAGTTAAATCGGGACACTATATTCCAGGCAGTCCTGTGCCTGACTCTTGTGGGAGACCAGACTAGATGGCTGCAACGGTACTTTCTGGCTTTAAAATCTATGACTTTCTGAGTTCACTTTATGCTGGATGTAAACCTGATGAAGCACTGCGGGATGCAAGGACTTGTGGATAAATGCAGGGTGGAAGCAGATGGAGGCACACTCTGTGCCGCTGTCTGTGCTGCTGTAGCTCAGGGTGGGAATACACATGTCCTCGTATTGATTTTCTGTCCAAAATGTTGCATCTGGAGTTCACAGCACTGGCTAAAATATATATCTGGAGGAGTCTCACATGCTTGCTAAAGAGGAGAAAATACAAATTGCCTCTGCGCAGCGCTCTGACTCACAGCCAGGGTAAGAACCAGTCCTCTGTCTCTGAGATGAAAGATTATTTGTAATCATATTAGTAAGCAAACTGGAGACAAGCCTCTCCCAGCCTTAATGAAATGTCCATTGACTCCAGGTCTGACCCTGGATTCAGCGTCCATCAGCCTGGCTCACCCCTGCTCGTCCCCACAGCCTGCCAGGCTTCCCATCGCCTGCTTTCTCCAGCTACAGGACTAGGATAAACCAGGTCTGAAGCATTATCGTGTATAAAACTAGTAATAAGGCATTGTCTTTCACAAAACCCCTGGAGATCTAGCGTGAGCAGTGGTGCAGACAAGCTAAATGTGGCTACGGACCCAGACCGGCTAACCCTCCGCTTCCTTCAGTGCAGCGTGGGAACAGCGAAGGAGCAAGCGGGCGATGTCCAGCGCAGCAGAGATGCCTGCCTGCGAGCACCCGTGGGGCTGCGAGCACCCGTGGGGCTGCGGGCTCCGGAGCCGGGCGATGCAGCGAGGCAGGTCTCCGCTCCTCCCTCTGGAGAGGCAGCTCTGCAGAAGTGTCACGGTTTTCTGCGTGAGCTTCGTACACTGGCCTCAGCCTTCCAAAATGCTTGGGGAAAAGGCAGCAAAAATTGACAGAGCAGTAAATATCCCTGTGGCTTGAGGACGGATTTGCGTGGCTGGTCTCTTGCTAGGAAATGCACGGGAAGGTGCTGGGGGATCTCCTCCCTCGGCAAGCACAGCACAGGGACGACCTGGATTAGGACGGCAGCCGGGCTCGGTGCGTCGGGCTGTCGGTGCCGATCCTGCCCTCAGTGTTTGCTCTGAGCTTGACTTCTCAGCAGCCGATTTCTGACACCGTTTGTTGGCTGAGCTGTGCTGGCACGATGCTCTCGAACCCCCTCTCTCCCTAGAAACCCAGCGTCCTTTCGTCCTCTTGCTTTATCATAAAAACTATTTTTAAATTAAGCAGCAAAGGGGACGTGCAGTGTCAGTAAATAGCGTGTTTGGGGGTGCTGCCCAGCGCTGCAAAGTTTGCCCTGATTAGAGGCAGTGGCAAAGCAGAGGGAAGGGAGACGATGGCGAAGCTGCTGCTCTGCCTCCCCCGCGCGCTGGGGCTGTTTGGGGTTCTCTCCTCCAGACGAGAGATTTATCCCAAGGCCCGTGGGAACCACCAGCAAAAGTACAAGAAACCAAACTTTCATTTAAACCCTAAAGCTTCACTTTTATGATCATTATTACTTTAAACTCCCTTAGCTTTTCCTGCGTTCATTTCCATCCAGAATAATGAGGGCCATATTAGCAGAAGGTGATTTAATTGCAGGAACTTTCGCAAAGCAAGGAGTCTCGTTTTCTTTAATCCAGAGCGGTAGCAATTCCCCACATGCTTATGTTCATTTTAAGAATCAATAAAGCACAAACATGTCTAATTACCCTAAAATATTTTGCAAAATCAGAAGTCAGATTAGATTTTGCTTAAGCATCAAATAGAAATTTTAATGTCCGCCAGAATCGATATGTTACCCATGGGTCCTAAGATTTTCACTTACATGCTTGATCATACATTATAATGAAGGTTTGTAATAACATTAAAATCTTCTTGAATGCATTTTCTGTATAATTTACTTTTTTTCCCACTCTCTGTACCACAGAGATTCAAATACAATTACTCGGAAAAATAATGCACAGCTGCTTTTCTTGTCCTGTATTCTGAATTTACTTGCTGATGAACATCAGCCTGAAATATTTTGACTATTTAATTAAGATCTTACTAAAAATACTTCAGCTGCATTGTAATTCTTCCGAAAAGGGGGAGAGCCGCATGGCTGTCCTTACCGTTCTGCGCAGCGCATAAAGCTGGGCAGGAATTATCTTCCTCTGTCCTTGAAAATCCTGTCAGCTGACATCGGTTTCCAGCCAACACCACCATCCTCCAAGACCCCCTTCCTTCCACGGTGCCGCCCCGTTTGCCGGTGTCGCGGTGGGTGACGGGGTGGCCGCGGGGCACAGCCTGTGCCGCGGAGGAGGACCGGGGCCGGGTGGGATGCTGGGCACGAGGGCAGCTCCGCTGAGCTGCTTCCCGACACTGATCATGCTCCGAATGAATGCAGAACTCTCTTTTTCCACGCTTTTCCTGCCCTCTCTGCTCCAGGATGAACTGTGTCGTGGGTGGACGGAGGAAGTAGCGGAGGATGGAGTCCAGACAGAGCAAGCCCCATGTTCTCAGTGTTTCGTCTTTTCCCGAGGAGGGTCTCCAGGGCCCTTCTCCATCCCTTGCCCCGCACACCACCGGTAAGAAGGACACAGAGACTTTTTGAGCAAAGCTGCGATGCCAGGGGACTGGCTGCAAACAGATTAACTGAAGTTTGCCAACACACTCCACCGACCATTACCCTAATTAACCCATGTGCCTTGGCGGCCGTGATGGGATTTCTCCAGCTCCCTTTGCCTCTGTTTCCCCCATGCAAATGAAGAAAGCAATTAAATCTCTGAGTCAGGCTCCTGAAAGCTAGGTGCTCTCCCGACCTCCAGCCCGGCAGGCTCAGCGCCGAGCTGCCTTGGGGGCCGGCGGGGGCTCCCCGAGAAGCACCGCAGTTGCCATCTGCCCTCCTGGCTCCAGCTGAAGCAAAGGCCATGCCCCACAGATGTGCCAAAGGTGGAAACGAGGAGGAAAACCCAGTGAAGATGTAAACAGAGTGGCTGGAGTACAAAGATCAAGCAGGATTGATCCACCATGATTGAATGTTTTCCTCCAGCAGAGGCTCTGCTGTAGCTCAGCAAATAATCCTGCACAGGAGTAGGCTCTGCAAGCCCACGTCCCCGCAGCGTGGCAGAGGTCGGGCTGGCCAAGCGGGGAGCTGGCAGGAGAGCAGCGGCAGACACGTGTGCACAGAGGGAAATTAAAGCGGGCAGAGAGGCTCGCGAGAGCCGTGCCGGCAGCTGCGGGCAGCAGCCAGAATCTCCTCCTCTGCCACTGGAGCTGCCGCCTGTCCGCACCAGAAGAGCTTCCAAACAAGGGGGCTGTTGGCCCATTTTCTTGAACCCCCCCGTCCCTGCTCTTCTCGCGAACGCCTGGCTGCGCGGGTGGGACAGCTGGGTGCAAACTGTCCAAGCAGATCTGGGCACCCACATGAGCCACGAGTCGCTCCAGGGATGAGCTGAGAGCTGACCGAGCATCTGATAGTTGGGGGAGCTGAGACCCCCACCCCGCAGCAGCGGCTGGGGCTCAGGGGCTTGGTCAGAGCACTCCCTTCCTGGGAGGTTTCCCCAGGGTGAGATGGGGAGGACACTGCCAAGTGCCCCAGCCCCGTGGTAGAGGGGATCCCACCCCACACAGGCAACGGAGGGGTCCCCCAGACTCTGCTCTGGGTGCTCAGAGACATTCACCTGACTAATTAAGGTGCAAGTTTCAAGCAGTTTGGTTAAATTGCTTTAAGCTTCAATTTAGATGGTGTTACTTGGAATTAAAGTAAATGAAATCAAGTTAGTCCACTTTAATTCTAAACAAAAGTGTCTACAAAGGTATTTAATGCAATTTGACTAATCCATTTAAAAGTTAATTCAGATTATTTTCCTGATATCCTTGTGCACACAGGCCCTCATTAACTTCAGCAGAACTTGGCGATGGACCAAGCCCCGAAGAGGCCGTGCAGCCCGACCCACAGGGCTGACTTTCGTGACGGAGCGGGAAGTGGTTTGCTGCCATCAGTGTTTATCGTTTATATTTGGCTGAGTTTGGGTTTATTTGTTCATCTGTTTCACAAGGCAAAGCAGTGCAGCAAAACTCCCCACCTCTGAGCTGTGTCGTGCAGCGAGAACAACCGAGCTGCTTCGAGGCGCTTGCACCAGCTTGCGGAGCGCCCGGATTTGTTGCTTCACCCTCTGCGACGGCTGCGGCTGCACCGGCCCGGGCGCAGGCACAGCTCTGCGAGAGCTCCCGCAGGCTGCCCCGATGTGTGCGACAGCCAGCCCGGCTCAGCAGCTCCGGCGGCTCAGGCACTTGCACCCAAGGGTGGTGCCAGCCCCGAGGTGCCCCCCTGCCCTGGGACGTGCCCCAGGGCTTGCACCAAACAGCCCAGCGCACAGACTTGGGTCTGTGCTTAAAGAAGGGCTCAGGAGTCCCGTCCCCCTCCAAAGGACCGGGGGGTGTGCAGGCTCTGGATACTCCCTCCCGCCGTGGCAGGGTGTCAGCAAGACCCGTGCTGCCGAAGAGGCGGCTCTGCCTTTGCCATCCCAAGGATAACCAGAGGGTTACCATCTGTGTCAGCTGAGCACCTCAATTACTTAAAATAAATCCTGACTGCAATGCAGAATTGTAATTTTTTTCCTTCTGCCTTAGGAAAGGGGTAGGATCAAGTAGCTACAGAGAGCGGTCTGCCAAGTGTGCAGCAGTAAGATATTATTTCTTCCAATTAAAAACCATATTAACATTTGTAGAGTACTGTCATTGAGTCTGTAACATTCTCTGCTAGATCTGCTTTACGTATGAATGAGAACATAACAGTCCTTTGCAGACAGATGGAAAATCACTCTTCTTTCTCATCTACCCTGTTCAGAGATGTGTGAGCAATAAAAGCTATAAGCCCCTTCTTAGAAAACCCACCTTTCTAAATCCTGTACATGCCACCAGTGGGAATAGCAGCATTAGCTGCAGCGGGGTCCAAGCCCAGCCGTCAGTGGAATGTCTGTCCCCCAGCATGGAGGCGGAGGAGCAAGGGGGCTTTCTCCCTAACCAGAGAATCCCTGCCAAGAGTTTTGCAGTCTGTGATCATAAGTCATACGCGCATCTCTGTCCCTTAGCAAGAGAGGGACATTCGCACTCTCCCACACACACCATTTGCTCCTTCATCATGTCTGAAGATAAATTGCTGATGACCTCACTCAGAAACAGCAGAGGCAGTGGCCCTGTCTGCATGAATCCCCATCTCGCCACGCGCTTTCAGATCTGGCCTAGCTTCAGAGAAGAGGCGATTCCCCGGCCGTGGCAGGGAGGTCTGACTGCCACCACCACGGGTCCCTCCTGCCCGGGACAGCACCCAGCACTGCCCGGCCTGTGCTGCTCCCACTGACATTTTTAGACCTCGGCTGAAGACGAGTGATCCGGCCCTTGACCTTCATTACTGAAGTCCGGGGACATGAGTCAGAGGGAACTCACAGCAGGCTCCTCTTTTTTCAAGGACCAGACACTGGGTGAGGACACAGGGTGCCCATGGGGGAGATGCTGGCTCCCCGCGGGGCTCTGGCCGTCACAGCCCCTGCAAGGCAGCAACGCCCAAGCCCACCCTGCCCCACCGTATGGCTACAGCTCCCTTACGTGGGGAGAACACTGCTTGAGGCATGTAAGAGCTCATTGCCTTTGCGACCTGCATATTTTTTCCCTTGAATGCTCTGCCTGCTTCTGCTTGACATTATTAATCAGAGGACCATATGGCTCTGCTCAGTGCCTGCAATCCCTTTGGTGTCCCTGTATATGGCATGTGACATAAAAATGCTAATTATTTAAATTTGATACACTTGTTAATAAAGGGCCAGTGAATTTAGTTGTGATTGATTTAACCCTTCCTTGGGGATCTTCCTTCCAGGAGGTTGAGCACGACCGAGAGGGAGAGGAGCCTCCCTGCCCTGCTGGCTGGTTTCAACGGCCGTAGGAGAAGCTGGGGCTGGAGAAGAGTTAGGATTTTAAAATATCCTTGTATTTTGGCTGAGTGGGCAAGGGCTGTCCCAGGCTTGGCAGGAATCCCTCTTGGCCAGCTCTACAAAAGGGAATGCAAGGTGTCTGGAGCAGCACAGGTCTGTCCTCCACCTGGAAGGACAACTGTCGTGTTGGGCGTGGAGGAGCGTCCCGGTGCTCAGCCCCCTGCCTGATTCCACTTGCGGAACCCCGAGAGCAGGAGTCAGACGTGCAGAGAAGCCTTCCCCGCTGTCAGCACCCCGGGCAGGAGGGCTGCAGCCCAGCCTGCCGGTGGGCACGCTCGGCGGCAGCCACACCAACAAAGCCAAGGGGCAATGCCACCCCATCCCGGGCTCTGATCGCTGTCAGGAATTTGCACGGGCGAGAAGGGGGGGACAGGCAGGCCCAGGCACTTCGGTACGATGGAGAAATTAGAGGGCTTCCCTGCCGTGCGACGCCTTGGCTGCTGCGGACGCCGCAGCTCCAGCTGTGGGTCTCGGTGCCCCGAGCTCTGCTCGCCCGCGCTGCAGCGGTTCAGCCTGCCGACCCTCGTTGGCAGAGCCCGGGGCGCACTCCCCGCTCCTGCCGCTTGCAGGTCTCCCTCTCCCCAGGAGGCTGGGTCACGCTGAGGTTGGTTACAGGGCAGCGAGGTTCCTGAGGGCAGCGGGCAGCTGCCCGTGAAGCCACCAAACGGTGCCACTCCGAGGGGGACCGGACTGCGGCTGCAAATGCTGTGAACGGTTCACAGAAAACCAGTGGGGAGGGGGAAATCGCCAATCGGTTTCTTCCATCTTGGCTGGCAGAAGCTGGCACTGCCTGCTCTGACCCTGCGAACCCATCCATCACTGCTATGGGGTCTGAAGTTTTCTGAGCATCACTAAGAGTCAACTCCCAGTAAGTTTTCTCCAAACAGTGCAAATGAGCCTGACAAATACGACTCGTCACAGACTTTTGTTTCAAGGTGCTTAATTAATATTATCGAGTCCATGGGTGTGAGTCAAATTTGTCCTGTCACTGCTGATCTGGGGGAGTGGGAAGGCTGTGATTCACATCTCCTGAACTTTTGCTCTGTGTAAGTTTAGTGCAGCCCAATTATCACCAAATGAGTTGTAACCAGCTATTCCAGCCTAATGCACAAAACCATGAACTTTCAGGGCTAAAGCTGTAGTCCCAAGTGTTTTCTGTCATCACCCTCAATATCGTTCCCAGAAAAAATGTAAGCAGTCACGTCAAGAGAGCCTTTGCCTCGCTGTCCTTGGACTTGCCAAGCTGTCCACAGTTTAAGAGATAACTAAATGTTGTGCCGGTTTTCTGTAAAGTGTGAGTGACCCTCATTTCCACATCCCTCCTTCCCCTTAATTGCTTCATTCTCTTCCAACTTCTCAGCCTGTTAAACCCAATGGTTTTGCTCTGTACATCACACACTGTTCCTGTTCTTAAAAAGATTCAGTTAAATGCCTTTTGCTGCTTTTGTATTGGAAATTTATGCAAAATTTATAAACAAAAAAGTCCCGAGCAGAAATCTCACTTTTTTCTTCTAAAAATATTCAGAACAGGACTTGTGGAACATCAGGAATAATGATTCAATCCAGCTAGATTTCAACAGCAAGGAGAAAAAAAGAACCTCTTGAGGACGGCATATTGAGAAATGACTACATTAAATATAAAAAAGAAAAAGAGTGTGTAAAACTTCCTAACTTATTAAATTTCCTGCCACAGATCTATTAAACGGGACGTAAAGGAGCCAGCGAGTCCTCACGACTTCCTCGCAAACCCCTCCTCTCGAACGAAGCCACCGGGAAGGCGTCCGCCTCTGTCCCCGTGGGCCAGTGGAGGCTGGGGCTGGTGGCCAGAGGAGGGCGAGGGGCCGGGCGTGTTTCTGGGCAGGGGTGCAGGAGGCAGGTAGAGGCGACCCGCACACGGGGTATTGTCTGAAACCATCACAGGCGAGCCGAGGAGAGGCTACGTTGCCCTGCGGGGAGACACACAGAACGCTGTTCGAACGGAAGAGGAATGCGCTTAGAAGCAAGCTCCGCTTTTGGGCCAGCACACGGGATCGATAAGCCACGCACCAGCCTGCCGGGGAGCAGCGAGCCTCCTCCGCGGTGCCGCTGCCGGCATTAACACAGCTGATTGCCGTGCCGCCGTGCCCTGGCCAGGGCATCACTCGAAGCCGAGCGCAGGTGCAGGGGGAGGCAGCTGACAGCGGGTGAAGGAAAAAGACGGCTTTTGGCAGCCCCCGCTTTCCTTCATCACCAAGCCCTACGCGTGCCTTGCGGGGGTTCACTCCCCTCGTCCTTTGGCCGGGGCGTGAAATCTCTGAGGGCCAGCAGAGTGAAAGGACAGGGATTTTGTCCCAGCTGCAAGGTGGAATATTACATAGAACAGAACAGAACAGAACAGAACAGAACAGAATAGAATAGAATAGAATAGAAAAGTTCAGTTGGAAGGGACCTACAAACGATCATGCAGCCCAACTGCCTGGTGGTGCTTGGTGATGCTAAGGTGATGCTCTTAGAAACGTGACCCAGACTAGCCGTGCTCCAGCATCGCAAAATGGTGCTTTTTAAGAAGAAGGGACCTATGTTTCTACTGCCTGGCCCATGGTGGCACTGGGTGGCACTTGGCGCTGGCATGAAAGGTGACACAGGAGGCAAGGAAGGCGAGCGGGAGCTGCCAGCTCAGCAGTGAGGTGCCGGCTGTCTCTGGCAGCAGAGAGATCCTTGAGGCCTTTCATTCCTCTTAGGAAGAAAAGAGCAGAAACAATCCTCTCACCAACAGAAACCATGTTTAAAACCAGGACTTATTTAAGGCAAAGATCAACTGTGCGCTTGCAATTCATGAACTGCTGTTTATGTCTAATATTACCCTAAGTGCTCTATCTGCTATATTTAGTTAACACGACGAGTGTAAGATGACATACAACAGGAGCACCCATTTAAAACCCACAGCATATTTCAGGACCGTGCCCACCCACGGCGTGTGCTCGCTGGAGAAGCAACCGGCCGGGAGTCCGGTGCAAACCTGGCGACACAAAGCCAAGCACCGAAACCCAGGTGCACCCGTGCCCTCGTGCATGGTGTGCAGCGCTGCGAGCTCCGGCACCGGCCGGCCTCGCACGGGAGCTCGGCGCCGTGGGCACGCCGAAATGTCCTCCAGCACAAGGCGCCCGCGGGGCCGATTTCTCGGCCGCTCGCCGAGCAGACGTGGGTGCTGCCCGACCCCGGGGCGGTGCGGCGGAGGGGGTGCACGCTGCCCTCCCCCAGCACCCTCGCCAGCGCCTCAGTCATTTGGCTCCTCTACAATTACTATTAATGTGTTAATTAAAATGCATTATTTACCTAAAATATAGCAGTGATGGCCTATTAATTATAAATAATGTCTCTCAGTGGCTAATTATTTTATACCCTGTCCAAAGCAGGGGAGATGTTTTTCAAACATTAAAAAGCCTGATTCTTGATTTTATCCCGGTGTCCCTTTAGGTTTTAAAAGGCTAGTGCCAAAATAGGCAAAACATGCAGAAATGGGAGTGGGGCTGCAGAAAAGCCAGTTAAATCCTTCGTAACTAAAAGACTCTGGAAAATCAAACACCAGCGATCAATTAGGTATGCTTTGAAATGTTGCGATTTTGCAATGACACAGAGAGGTGAAACCCAGCAGTCGCTCTCTGCCTTTCCTGCCTCTGACCTCCAAGTGATCTCGGCCAAAAAAGCTCGCCATGGGCCCGATCCTGCCAAGACTGCGTGGGCAGACGCCTGGGCACAGGCAGAGCCGGCTGCAGGAACCGTGGCTGTGTCAGGCACCAGGTCAGCCCAGGGTTTGTATTTTCTGTAGACTGGTGGTCAGGGGCTTGTGCCCCGCTGAAGACGTCACCGTCCCTCAGCCACACAAGGGATGTCTCGAGCAGAGACCCTCAGACTTCAGAGATCTTCATCTGGAACCTGAGCAGTGCCGTGAACAGATCCCACCTGGAAAATAAAAGAGGATTTGGGGCTGCAGGATTTTTTTTCCTTTATGGCGAAGCATTACTTGGGGCCAGTTTTTTAAACATCAGAAGATTCAGACAGGCACCTAATAGAGTTTTCAGAAGTGCCTGACTCGCATTGATTTCATGCCTATCTACACCTTTCAGGGCTTAAACACATTTAAGAATCTGGCCGGAGGATCTCTGTTGCAGCATATTTTGGCAGGGCTTTCACTCAAGATGTCGGGCCAAATCCTCAGCTAACATAAATCACTGACACAAGTGGAACTATGCTGATTTGCACCAGTCACAGACTTTAAATTAAAATTTAATTGAAAACTTAAGCTGTCATTAATTTTCAATGAATGGCTTTTGCAAGAATGCAGCCAGATCTCCACCAGTTCAGTCTCCTGCTTGGCCGTCTCTAACAAAGGAATAAAGAAATGCTTATTACGACAGCCATGTCTGATGTATTCTGATCCTCTGTCTTTACCTTTCCCTTCAGTACTGTCTGCCGGCACAGTCTGTGTGATCCTTTGTATCAGGAGATCAGTTATTTCCATGCAAATCTCATTAGTTATCGTCACCCTCTCCTGCAGTGTAATTGACTTTCTGGGACCTTGGCTGTATCATGGCTTCCCCAGCTGGGGCTTCTATTATGTTGCATCTTCTATTAAGTGTTGCCCTAGAAATGAAAGCAAAAAGCAAGAATTTACAAGATAGGCGCTGTGTGTGTGTGCGTGCGTGCATACGCCTGTATATGCAGGGACATACACACAAATATTTATGTATATACCAGTGTATTTGTTTTAACAGTGTAATGAATTGATTTTGAGCTTGGACAAGGGATTCCCACATACTGCTTATAGCATGTAAATATTTCACTTGGATTTCTTTTGGAAGTAGCTTGCAGTCCAGAAGAATTCCTGTCTACAAGTAACAGAACATCCACACCTGCTTGCCAGGCTGACTCACTGTATCAATCAGGTTACGTGTCTGGGACTCGCCGTGTAAGTACAGGATACTTTTCTTCCATAGCGATAGGATTTCCTGACTTTTAAACTAAAGAGCAATCACATGATATAAGACACCCACACACCAAACAATGGCAGCACATTGAGCATCATTATCAATTGGTTTTGATTTAAACCAGCTGCCAAACATGAAGGGAGAGTCAATAAATCTAAGGCTAACAGCAAGACCTGGTGATTTGGGGCTGGTCACTGGGAGCCTTGGGGAGCTGTTGGGCTGCAGCAGTGCTGCTGGGCTCAGCTGATCTGCACTGCAAAAGAGTAAGTTCTGGAATCAAAAGCTTTTAAAGAAAGATTTATGTTGCATCTTTATCTGTACTGAAAGTATGAAAAAACTTTTCTGTGATTCTTAAGTCTTGCAAAATTGTTTCCTCTGTGTCTACACCTCTTTTGCATTTCTGTGCTGAGAATATACTAGTGAGCCAGTCTGCTAGCAGGGACATTCATGGAAACAGAGATTATTTTATGAGTGGGGATAATTTGCAAGCAGTTGCACATGCAGGTATCTTCACTGAGTCTCAAGGGATTACTATTCTGCGTAAAATTTACTTGCACAAGTAAGAAAACACAATCCTAAGGGATAGGTTCATCCCAAAGAGAAAAGGCACATGTCACAAAATAGAAGTAGTTCCTATTTAAAGCGTAAAGACTGAGCAGCAGAGCAATTGCATGCAAGTTGTAGAAAAGACTCAGACATTGAGATAACTTAAACAACAAAGATAGCGTTAGAGGAAAGCACTGGCTGTTAGCAGGTGGTCTCTGAAGAGAAAACTTCAGGATTCAGGTTATTTGCTGCCAGCCACCCCTGCTCCACTCGGCAGCACCGGCCCCCCAGCAGCGTCCTGGTTGCTGGTGCCCAGCTCCTGCCACCCCGCTGCAGCAAAGCTATCTAGAGCATGAAGTAACAGGGAGTGCACAATGATTGATGTAACGAGTGATCTAATTTCCCGATCGGTTAATCCCAAATTAAAATCCTTATGGTAAGATTTAGGTCTTTGCGTAGCACGAAGCTGTGGTTTAAAGAAGAGCCCTTCTTATAATGAAGTGACTCCCATTAGCCGGGGACGGCAGCGCACAGTATCCCTCATTAAGCAGTACCACTGCTCCTGCAAATGAAGAAAAATGCTTTAGACAGGATGTAATCGGGCATGGAGAGGAGATGCACAGCAAAGGCGCCAAAGTTAAGATGACTTCAGAGAGATGCAATTCCGTGCAGCAGCAGCACACAGAAACTGTGCTGATGAGGCTTTGAAATAACACAGAGAGAAATTTGTGCTGAAATTTTCATAGGCGGGAAGTATTTGTCACCCCCAAAGTCCGTGCAGGACTAACTTAATGTTAGTATAAGCTTCAGAGAAAGATAGATGTTGAGAGGCAGAGGTCACGGGGAAGAGCTCGGAGATATGAACTGTGAGGATAATTGGAGGAGGGGAAGCCGACAGCCGGCTCCGGTGAGATGCTGTGGGCAGAGGAGGGGTTTGCACTGGCACTGCCGAGGCAGTCTGGATGGATGGAGGGGAGGAAGCGGCGAGGATGTCCCCAGCCTGCTAACGGGAGGGCCGTTAGGATTTAGGATTCAAGGGATATGGGGAGATGAGGCTCCCCTATTTTATCGGCTTGTAAAATGTGCTGAATTATTTAATTTCTAATAATGTGTTGGTTTGCCTGGAATGGCTTTCCAACAGCTGCATTTACAAACAGCAGGCTTGGTCTCTGTCATATGGTTTTGTCAGACTTTTTTGGCCCAAGAAGGCAGATTTTAAAGATGCTCTAGAAATGATGCGGGGGGGGGGCCAGGGCAGAGGGGCTGCGGTTAGCAGACAGCCAGCAATACCCTGTTAGAGGCTCGGTGTCCACTGAGAGCCCAGTCTAAACCCGTCCTGTGTGCTGGTCTGGCGAAGTTTTCCAATGTGTGATGCGTGAAAGTGGACCCTCTGTGTCAGCAGCTCCCCGTGGGGTGGTCCGGCGGCGGGCGAGACGGGGAGGCTTTTCCAGCGGGTTTGTGTTCAGTTCCATCCCCAGCTGTTTAAAGCTATTGAGCGAACAAACTAGCAACTGCAGCGAAGTATTAATTCTGCAGCTTGGCTGTGAACTTCAGATACTTGTCTTGTGAGTTCCACTAGGAAAATGCCAAAGCGAGGGTAACCTTTTGCAAGTGTCAGTTGTCTCAAAACGTGACTCTGCTCCCCTTTTACAAGAACAAATGGCAACACGATGCGGGCAGGCGAAAGAGCAGACCTTTCATGCCTGTCCTGCAGCGCGGTGCCCCGCTGCCTGGCTCTCCATCACCCGGGGCTGGACCGCTCTGGGCGAGGAGCCGCTCAGCAGATCCTGGCAATGGGGCCCAAAGGCGGCCTCGGACACAGAACCCGATTGATCAAAAAAGGGGGGTTCTGTCAACACCACGAGCAGTGCGGTTTGGTGCGTGAGGGTGCAGTCGCAGCAGCCACTGGCACTGCCTCTGCCCCCGGACCTCGCTGGAGGGGGACGGGGCGTCCTGCGGGCTCGGGGAAATAACACAGAAACCAGCTCCAGATAATTACAGAATGTGTGAGAATTGAAAATTATGCCAGGGCAACCTCTCTTCTTGTTCCCTTCTTCAATATTGGAGTTGTTTGAAGTGAATCATTTATACTGAGACTTCTGTTGCCAAATTTAGGTACCTCTGGCCAAATTTGCTGTAGATTGTGCCTGGGCTGCTGTATCAGTGTGTTCATTTCCAGCAGGAATGTATTGTCTAATTGTATTGTGATTTAAGTCTCACCCTTCCTTGCACAGACATCTTTCCCTTTTTGTCTTCATTCCTTGATTCCTGTTCCCACACTTCTTTGTCCTTGTTCAGTCCTGAGCTTTCCTTGTCCCCGGCCAAGCACTCCTTTCTTGACTGCTCATCAGAAATGCCCGTCTGAGCTGTTCTGCTCTCCAGGACATCACAGTGATTTTCTAAAGGCTTCTGTGTGTGATGTTTACTGTTTCTAGCGTAGAGGAAGCACCATCACCCAGTTGATTGATAGGCTGATGGGGTTCAGGTCCGGGCACTGGAGGTCCAATCTTGGCCTTTCAAAGTTCAGAACAAGTTTATTGCAAACAAGATCTGTAATAAGTTCAAACTCACTCTGGCTGCCTCTATACCTGGAAAATGTGGAAATGCAGGAAGTGAGCACAGCCTGCAGACTTCTTTGTTTCCTCGATGACAGGAAGTGTCTGCAGGCAGGCGTTTCTCTGTGGCTTGCCGGGCGATCGCGGGCTCTGTGCAGGACAGCAACTGATGTCAGATGGGCTGAGCCGCCAGGGACTGTCTCCTTGATTCATACTAAATGCAGAGGAATCAAACATGATAATAGCCTTAGAAAGTGCCGTGTCACAAATTGTTTAAAATACATTTCCTTTGGATTCCTTTTCATGCACTGACAAGATAGGGTCATTGAACTGACAGCAGCAGTTTGAAGCCAGAAGGCGATGTGCCTTGGCTGACCGTGCTCCTTCCAGGCTGGTCCGCTCCTCCCCTGGCTGCAGCACCAACTCCAGAACTGCAGCGACCATCCCCAAACGCACGAAGCCTCAGTCGCTCCCCGCAGCGACCGCTCGAGCACAGCGAGTACTTCTGTCTCCCAGCTCACGCTGGCTTTTCCATGCAATCCGTTTTCCACTGGTGCCCACTCCAGAAGGCAGCTTTAGGATCTTCATCATCGGAGACAAACTCTGTGCTGAAGTATATCCGAGAGAGATAAAATGCTGTTGTCTCTCCCTTTGATCACCTTAGAGGGACTGAACTCTTTATAAACTGTCACTCACTTCCTCGTGCTGCTTGAGAAATTCTGATGAAATGCCTGGAGGTGCTACCAGGGAGCTGATGAATGTGGGAAGCCAATAGCTTGGCTGCTTTTAATGCAGGGATGAATTAGGACCTGGTAAATGAATGCCTATTTCTAAAACAAAAAAGAGAAAAATAGGGAATGAGGAAAGATCTGCATGCTCCACAGCATGCTATGAGCATTAGCTACTGGTGTTCAGCACAGCCTGGAAGCTCGGTCTGGATCAGCATTTCCTTGCAGGGCTGTATGCACAGAGTCACTTTACCCTCTAAGATCTTCAGGGCAAGGACAGGCTCTAAGAAATCACATTACATCGAAGGGAAAGTGGGGGTCCTAGCTAACGACCTCCCAAAAGCACAGCGGGAATGTGGGGCAGAGGCAGGAACGGATCACAGCATTTCGGAGTCTGTGCAGCTTCCCAAGACATCACTGTCCTCCGTTCTCCCTCTGCAGATCTGCTGTGCACAGCCTCAGAGCCTAGAAACCCTCTGTGCCACAGTGTTCAGGCTTTCTTCTCCTCCCTTAAATTCATGGAGGCATTTCAGCTGTATTTCTAGCGATTTGACTGTCAGTTTTAATAAACAGATTAAACAAACAGGCACGTGCCAACCACCCTTAAAGCCTCTCGCTTGCTCAAACAGTTGGCAGATTTGAATATTGGGCGATGAATTTAAGTGAAGCGTTTCTGCTGATTTATTAAGCACAGTTGCTCATGAAATAGCTCGGCTGGAGCAGCAGGCAGGTTGGAGGGGGGATGCGCAGGCAGGGCAGGCTAGCGCGGGGGCTGCGAGGGGTTCTGCAGCCGTGGCTGGTGCTCTCGGATGCTTTGCCCTTTGCAGACGGACTGTGCAGCTCAGTTCCTCCGTCTCATCAGTTGCAATCAATAATGCAAATCTGCAGGGACCCCAGTGATGGATCCCCATCCTCCACAAAGACTGGGACTGGTTTTACTGGTTTGTGGCAGTTGGTGTGGGAGGCCGTGGGAAGCGCTGTGCCCCCCTGTACAGCTCCGCTGCATACCTCTCCGAGGTGAGAGTTGGTATTTGGGGAAGGGGATTCAGGGTCACAGTTCAAGCCAGCGGGGAGCTGGTGTTTCAGGATTATGTATAAATAGCTCAGGGATTTCACCCGAAGGTGGTGAAGCCTGTCTAGCTCATTCTGCATAACCTGAGGTATTTAAAAGCGGCAAACATGAGTCCCATGAGATCGAGATGGATGGTCAAGTCCGCTGGCAAAGAGGACTGAAGAGGGAGGTGACTGGGAGAAGCGGGTCAGGATGGGATAAGATCACATCTACACTAACGCAGAACTTAACGTGCCGCCTCCTCGTGAGGCTTGCAGCTTGTTTACTTTTCAATCAAAACAGGCCTTAAATTTCATGTTTATCTTTTGCAGTACATTCATAAATTGTAATCTGAGATTTCTTTTGAATAATTTATAGAAAGCGCAAATCACATTAAGCAGTAATCACCTATGTGCTAGGAAACGGCATAAGGAACGGGGGATACTGAGTTTAACCAAGACTGCGGGTACAGAAGCTGCGTTTCAGAGCCCGTGGGAGCCTTCCTGGGTGCTATAAATGCGGATTTCTGGCCAAAGGCACGTTATTGCTCCTGACGTGCCAGTGAGAGGCGGCCAAAAGCTCCTGGAATTCCTTCAACTGGCCCAAATACCTCATTTAATAAAACAAGTGACCAAAACCAGAAGTACTTAAGTTGTGAGGCTCTTGAAGCGCTGTGTGCCTGGGAGTCTCTCTTTAGCTCAGTCAAGAGCAGACAAGTCTGCAATAACCCGCCCGGCAATATGAACCATAACAGCTCTCCCGGGAATGGGTTTTTGATGTCTCCTAAACTCTTGGTCCTTACGTCCTTCTCCTACTGCTTGTGCGAGTGGGCTGACGCTAAAGGGTCTCCCAAAACCCTTCTGCTCCGCAGCCCGTTATGCGTTGTATAACGGTTATCCACTGCCCACCATGGACCGGAGAGGCGGCACGCGAGGCCCCATGCAGCTGGAGGCGATGGGGAAGGATCCGTCCCATCGCCTGCGGCCACGTACTGCAACATTGGCTCTGCATCTCAGGAAAGCCCGTGCAGCAGCGAGGGGAAGGGCTGGGAGCCGATGGCGTGTGCACTCCTTTGCAAAAAGAAAAGTGTAATAATATTTGGCTCAACTCCGACTTGGCCTGCTCTTAGCCCTTTGCGGGGAGAACGCGTTCCTTCCTCCCCTGGGACAGGCACTGCTGATGTGCTGGGATGGTGATTTCTTGCTCCGTCCTGCCATGTGCAGCCCAGCAAGGACCCAGCGGAGCGTCCTGGCTTCTACAAATGGTCTTCACCGCTTCCAAACCAGGCTTCGAGTCACAGCCTGTTCAGTATGCTTCTCTTGTGTGAACCTGTTTATAGGCAAAATTACGCTGTCCCAGAGTGCAGATGCAACATGCTTTTCCAGCATTTCCTTGGGTGCCACATTTACTTAGCAAGCTTAGAAAATACCCTGTCAGGCTGAGGTAGAAGTGCAGCTTTTCCTTCAGACTGGAGATGTCAGCAGTCCTCAGCACAAACATGAAGAAACCCAAATCCGATGGCTTTCAGGGTAAAGTCTGTTCTGTATTTCTCATCGCCTCGGCACAGTCTGGTTATTCACCGCAGCTTGTTAGGAGCAGCAGTGGTGTGGATGAATTGTACCATGAGGTCAAGGGTGCTGATTTCCAGCTTGAAACCAGTGTTAACTTTGAAAAGATTTTTCTAATTCAGTAATTTTAGGCAGAAATTGATTAAACAGTCTGGAGAGACAAAGAAAAACAGCAAATAAAATAGGCAAGGGTTAGGGTAGACCATTTATCCTGGCCTCCTGCTCTGAGAGGTGGTCAGCCCATCTCAGGCAAGCCTGAGCAGACATGTCCAGCTAATTCCTAAAAGCCTGCCCTGGCAGGCATCCCACAGCTCCCCCACACCAGTTGATCTGCGTTTAGCGAAGGGGCGAGGCGCGGTGGCTCGAGCTGGCCACGGAAGCTGCAGGGCTGGCAGAGGCGACCCACGGGGCCCCGCAGCCGAGAGCAGCCATCGCCCGTGCGCAAGGATGCTGCCAGTCAATACTCATTAGCAGGGAGATTGTTATTGCCCTCTCCTTAGATGCCAAATTCTTGCCCAAACAATCCAGTTATACTTAAATTGCTTTAAAACCATTAGAGATAATCAATTCGCATTAAAGATCTGCAATTCTCGGCAATCAATTTACTTGTCTGTCTGCAAAGTTTTCCCGGTTTGAGGAAGTTCCCTGGAGCCAGCAAGTGGTTTACGGGGTGAAATAGGTTGGTGGTGTTGGCCCCAGTACGCTGGTGAGGGGCTCCTCGCCCGCCGGGTGAGCCCCGGGGAGCTGCCAGAGGACGGGCGAGGGTGACAGCGATGACCGCTGCTTGGCCAAAAGGGGAGGAAGAAAAGGAAAAAAAACAGGGGAGGATGGAAGTCGAAGGAGAAGCTGTTGTTCTCTGTATGTTTGCAAGAGGAAAAGAGGAGAGAACTGATTTATCCATCCAGCAGGTAGGGATATGAGGAAAAAAAAATTCAAATTGATCAAAAAATTAAATATTCATAGGACATTATTCATTAAGATTCATCTTGCCAAGTGGGTGAAATGAGGCAAGGGAAGAAATTAGCTTGCTTGAGAGTGTCAAAGTGATTATGTGATTAAACTGCAATTTGTAATTTCTCCTTCAAAAATGTTACTCCTTGATTTGTGTTTCTGCCCCCTCTCTATTTTTCTTGAAGTCTCCCATTATGTGTGTATGATCAGTAAATGCATAGGGCTTCTCTTAAAGAAAAGCCTGCAGACATCTTCCACGTGCACTTGTGCGGGGCCGGCAGACCCATGTCCCTAACATACGTCCTCTGCCAGCTTTTCCTGTGATTTATTTTTCCTAGAGGCTACTTCCACATCTCGTGACCGGCCTCCCCCACCTCCCCGCAGATCCACGGCTTCATTTACCCATTGCACATGCTCATCTCTGCAGTTGTAGGAAGGCAGCAAGCCCTCAGCGTCTCAGACTGTTGTACAGCGTAATCCATCCTCACACTGGATACGCGAGGAGATTTGGTGCAGAAAACCAGTGTTTTGGTGCTTGCTTCTGTGACCCCCCCCGATGCCGGGGAGGCTGCAGCTCAGCCCCTTCCACATGCACAAACCTCACTCCATCAGCACAGTCCAGACGTGCTGAGCGCAGGCAGCAGAAGCAGGGAAAAAACTTGTTCTAATATTTCATTCTCATTTAAAGAACGCAGCCTCTCGTTGCTGTTGTTGTGCCTAACCTAGAAAGGGGAGCTATTTCTTTTTTGCTGCCCAATAAAGATTTAGTGGCCTATGTTGGCCGTTTCAAAAAATACAATATTAATTCATGGCTTGTTTATGAACAGCGCAAGGCTTGCACAGGTTAATTAGTTGAGGCAGGCTTTTCTTCAAGTGAATGAGCAGGCATGGGGTTTATAGCTCTGTCACCCAGTTTATTTGTTCACTTTCTGTTTTATTTGGAAATACACTTATACAACAATAAATAAAATCAACCATGACAAGGCTTATGTCTGCAGCAAACATTTAAGCCCTGCCAAGGTAGTAATCCGCAGAACACTTGCAGTTATCAGCCCCGCAGGAGCTGGGTGTCTCTCCTAAGCGGTGGGAGAGGTGCTTGGGGGAGACGGGAGCTGTGCCCAGCGACGGGGAACGGGGGGATGGATGTGAGAAATGAGAGTGCGGTGTGGGCTGCAGAGACACCAGCAAAACACATCGGCTGCTGCTTGTAGGGAGAGAAATCCTCATCCCTGCGCCGTCTCTGTGGGCTCTGCCCAGTACCACTGAAGCTGGTTAATCTTTGCTAGCAGCCACCCTTCTCCGATCAAATGTTATTAGTGGATAGATGGGCCGCTTCGCTCTGAGGAGATGAAAAAGAGTTAACCTTGGCTATTAAGCCAAGCATCCAGCTCGTGATGAAATGAAACACTTCACCACTTGCGGGCAAACATCCGAGTGAGAGCTGGAGCACCGCGATGGAGGGAGCAGCAGGGAGGAGGTGGTAGAAGGGAGTTAGAGGGGCTTGGAGAGCTTGATCCCGGCAGATGCTGCAGGGCTCAGGGTAGCTGCTTCCCTAGAAGAAACAGAGGTGCGAAGGGGTGTAAAATATCCAATATTTCCAATGAGATGCAAGGCTTCTGAAAGTCTGCAAATCTCACGTACAACGGCTGCTCCCGAATCAGCCGTCAGCAGAGAATATGTGCTGGTCGGACCCTGCCTGCCTGAACTAGGGGGCACGAGCCCTCTCTGCAGCAACGGCTGGGCCAACATGCAGGCATTTCAAACCAGACACAAGGCAAACCAAACACCAGATCACAGAAAGAGCAGAAAGCCCTGCTGTGGACAGGCAGTGCTACACCTGCCTGCTGCAGAGCCCGGGGAAGCCCCCTGATGTGGGGTGCAGACCCAGCCCTCGGAGGGGATGGGCTGGAGGAGAATCTCTGCAGGAGCAGCTTGCTGTCGAGAGGAGCATTGCTCACTTGCAGCGACATTTCCCTACCCCTGGTTAATAGCATTGCTCTTGTAATTGCCATTATTTTAATCACTATACTGAGTCCCAGAGTATCCCCCATTTATTGCCAAGCCATTGAACTGCCAAGCCGATGGCAGAGAAATGGCTTTTTCTGAAGGAGACCATGTCCTAATCTAGAAACATGTGCCACTGACCTTTTGCAGTCACCGTCGTAAGAAAAGTATTACCTGCTAACCTGAATGCTGTTGTCTGGGGTTGGAAGAATGACAACACAGTGTGAAAATGTACAGGCTGGTCTCCTGCACCCAGGACAAGGGTACGACCGGTGAGCAGAGAGCTGGAAAGGAGGAATAGCTCCAGCAGTGCCGGGGAGGCTGGCAGCATGTGTGGAGGGCATCTTCTTGGCAGCCACAGAGATGTCGGGGTCTTCTGTTGCGTTTCTCCTCCTCTCACCTTTCCCCATGTGCACGGACAGCACAGCGACTGCGGCACGGGGAAGATGGCTGAGGAGCAGCCTGGGTCAGGGATGTCTGGGGTCAATGCCCCACGGTCATTTTGGGGGCAGCGTGTAACTCGTTTACCCCTTGCTTCCCCTTCTCTTATGCCTGAACTGAAGGCACAGCAGAAAGGGCAGGTAACGGAGAGAGGGAGAGAAACAGCCTGCTGTGTCACTGGATCTGACAGCAGAATGCTCCCCAAGCGCCCAGCATGGAAACCCAACAAGAATATCTAATGAAGTGCAGGTTTGGGCTGATAAAGTTCAAGGTAGAACATTGGAAAGGCATGGAGCTCAAGGAAAACTCAGCCCGATTAAACTGCTTTAAATCAGTTTACTTGGTTGTTTCTGCTTCACTTGCAAGACATTGTTATAATTACTTGGCATCGGCAAGCCATTACTCAGAGGTTCTGGGCCAGGGTAGCAGAAGACATGATTGTCTCATAAACCTAATGAGCCATATTGATTACTGGAGGATAAGGACTGAGCTATAAACAGCCCATATTCTTTATTTGTCTAGTTGTTAGATCTGTATTTGCAGCCCGGACTTGACAGTGAGTTATGCGGGGATGCTGTGTGCTGTTATGTTACTTCTGACATAAAGCCCAGTTGAGCATTTGCATCCCCTTCCCTTGTAACCAAAATCAATAATGGATGGAAAGTGAATTTGGACCCTGCTTCGAATGCTGCCTCCATCTAAGAAGATGCTGGTGAGCAGCACAGCCCGGTGCGTTCATGAGCTAGTGACAGCGGCAGTTCAGGAGTTATGACGCTTCTGAAGTCACCTGCAAAAGGAAGGTCCACCACCAGTCAGTACAGCACGGTTCTGCCGGCCTCTGCCTGTTAAAGGAGAAAGTGTTTGTGGCGGGAGTGAGTGCACGTCCCTGCTTTGGAATTCGATGTCTGCTTTCAGGACAGGAATAAATCAGTAGAGAATTGGAATTAGTTCAATTATTAAAGTCGTCTAGCTCAGCCTGTCTGAAGAACACATGCCCCGATTCCACAGCAGGGCTTTGGCATTGAACCAGTTGCTCCATTTCATGCTGCAGCACAGCTGCCTTGTTAGGGCCATCCAGCGTGGTGGGTCCCCAGCACTCCCAGTTAAACCCTTCCAGTGGTCAGCTGCTAACGCTCTCCTAACAAGAGCAGAGCATCCAAATCGGCTACTGAATATTTCCATCCTTCCCACTGCACCCAGCCCAGATCCCCTGCGTGGACCAACATCTGCACCTTGAGACATCCACCCAACCCGGCAGCTCCGTCCCGGGGGTGACGTCCCCTCTCCTCCGCCCGCGGGCGCCTGGGCAGGGGGGTTTGCTCGGTGCCCGACGAAGCTCGCGCCACGCCGCAGTGCTGCTGACACCTCACGCGAGCGCAGGCCAGAGCCTCCTCCCTCCTTGGCCGCGTTGCATAAACCTCCCAGCTCCCGTCGGCCAAACCCTCGGACATCAGCTCCGCGCGGGCCGGGGGTGCCGTGCCATCAGTCATCCCACGCCACTGCGCGGAGAAATTGGTTTTCTGAAAACAGAGGCGCGGTGCATCTGTGTGTGTGAAGCCCGGATTAACCCGTTCCCTGCTGGCTTCCCTGCTCTTCTGCTGAAGCCTCCGTGCACCCCGAGCAATGGGAACAGCAGGGGAACCGCTGACGGCTGCTCTCGTGCTGCAGTCGCTGCCGCGTGGTGCCTGCCGGAGCCGGCGGGGAACGCTGCACAGCACACCATGGCCACGTTATTCTCTCATTGGTACTTTTGAACGCAACAGGATTTTGTTTTTAATTTTCCTTGCTCTGATGAATACGTCAAACCTTATGAGCGCTTCACTCCCTCAGCATTCGGGGTTTGATCAGGACTTTTCTCCCCTCTGCGCCTGGCAGTTGTTAGCACCGCGCCAGCCTGTGCTGGAGGGTGCCGGTCGGGGCTGCCACAGCTCCGCCGAGAGGAGCCGAGCACGGCGATCCCTGCAAAACCAGGACAGATGCATTTTTCATTCTGCATCCAGCACATTTCTGCCTCTCTGCTCTGAAGGAGGCACGCTACATTTGGTGTTGCTGGAAATTACTTTCTTTTTTTTAAGCTACCTGGATGGAAGCTGAAAGGCATTAACTCTTCCTTGCTAGTCCTGTGCAGGAGCAGGAAAATGGCAAAAGCGTCTCTGGGTACTGAAATGGCATTCTTTAGCCACGGAACCTTCTTCCCCAAAAGCATTCAAAAATCCTCTGTTTCTGCAGCGGAAGTTTGGCTGGGGGGCAGAAGGGGTGCAGCAGGGCTCCTCCTCTTCTCGGACGCCCGGAGCAGGATGCTGCCCTCAGCCCCAGGGGCCCCGCACGCCTCCCGGGGTCAGTTTTCTGGCATAAGAGCTGTGGCTCCGTGAAGCTGATGTTCATCTGTCACCCTCGGATTCCCACCTCTGCAGCTGCACAAAACTCCCAGTCCCTCCTAACACTCCAGCTCCTCGCAAGTGGGAGGTTTTTTCTGTAGAGCTTTTGCGAACCATCTACGCAAGAGTGTTTTTGTTGTGGTTTTTTTTTCTCCCTGAAATCAAGGAAAAAAAAACCTTCTGGAAAACCTCTGTATTTTCTGTCTGTGCTACGCTGGCTGCCCACCTTGAACTCCGAGGGGCCCGTGGCGTGACTTTGCCTGTCTTGTGTGGTCCAGCAATGATGCTGGTGAGCAGCAGAGCGTGCAGGAGCCAAGCGCCGGCAGGGCAGCGCCGGCTCCGTGGGCTCAGCTCTCCCCTGCACCGCAGCGCTTCCAACTGGGAAATGGCTCTACCGTTCCTGCTCTTACCGCAGCTCTTTTTTAATGGGGAATGACTCTGAACTGCCTTACTCTGCATTTTATACCTTCAAATGAGCGACCTTTGATGTTGTGTTGATTAATTATTTGTGTGATGGGAGTGCTTTGCTGCCCCAGATAGTACTGGAGTACGGGGGCACTCGGGGGGTGTGGGGATCCTTGGCCAGAGGACCCTGCAGTCCCCGCTGGAGGTTGGAGCCGCAGGGTTACAGCTGGGGCAGCCCCGGCACGTTGTTCTTCACTGAATCCCAGGGTTTGGTGGTGCCGAGAGGAATGGCATCGGTTCGGATGCTCGAGGGACACGAACGAGCCGCAAAGCGCCGAGCTCAGCCTGGCCAGTGGCACGGGGCTGGTCCTCACCTGGACCCCAGGGACGTGCTCAGAAATGCTGGTTGCACAACACAGTTGAAATGAGGCAGTAGGAAATTAAATATGCTTATTAGAGCTAAAAATAGCAGCTCTGTTCTTTGGTGATGCATAAAAAAAGCCCCTTGTACCAGAAAAATACTTTGGGCCTCTGCCAGGCAACAGACGCAAGAAACCTTTTGCAGCCTCGCTGGGGGAGCTGGTGGCGCTGCCTCTGAACCCTCGAGGCCCTATTTTTAGCAGCGGATCAATGTAGGCTTTTCTGCCCGTGAAGGAAAAGGCAGGCTGTCCAGCCAGCATGGCAGGTGTGAAGAAGCCTGCGTTAAATATTAATTCCTGTTAGACAAAGAGCCGTTTCGTCTCCGTCACTCGGGCGACGCAGATGGAAAATCCATGCGGGCTCTCGAGGGCGGCGGTGACGAGGACGGGCTCAGTGCAGCAGGGGCACCTCGCTGACCTGGCAGCAGTAAGCCACTGCCGTCTTTGAGGAGTTCCCCCTCCTCGAGCGAGCAATAAGCTGAACGCTTCGTTGTGTCGCACTGATGATGGGTCCATGGATTAGGTGACAGACGTGGGTGGAGACGGCGTATTCTCGAGCAGGGCGTTGGGTATGAATCCGCTGTCTGAGGACCTCAGTCCAAAGCATTTTGCAAGCTGATATTAATTAACCTTGGCAATGTCCTTGTTCTTGCGCTATCAGCCAATACTGCCATCCTCGTACTTGATGTGGGGAAACTGAGGCAGGCAGGGATGACACATCTCTTCTGTGCCCTCCAAAGAGTAGCAGAGCCGGTGTTATCTTAGTTACCAATCCAGTCATTTAGTAAGCATTGCTCCTAAAGACTTGTGTCATTCAGACAAGCTACAAAGCTGCTCTTTTCCCAACAGCTGCTTTCCTTCAGATGCAGCTTTGAATCCCATTTCTGCCCGTGCGAGAGGGAGCTGAAACGTTGGCAGAGACAAACCAGCTCCATTCCCCGGGGCAGAAGGTGCAATGCTGCACCCCTGTGGGAACTGGGACCCTTGGACAGCAAACCTGGGATCTCTGGGTGGATCTACATGAGCTTTCTGTGATCTACAGCATCCCCATCTATGTCTATGTGTGGCCCAGGCACCAAAAATGGGGGAGAAAAGGGGGTCTTGGGCAGGCGTTGTATGAGACTTCTTTCTCAAACCCCTGGAAGTGGTGGTGGTGCAATTCCCTGTGACAAGGAATGGAGACAGCTGAGATTTCTCCAGCTTGCGGGGCTCCTGGAGTTGTATTTTGTAGATAACAAGCAGTCAGCATCGTCGCTTCTTGCAGGCAGGTTAATCCTCTAAACTTGAAATACGTTTCATCTGGAAGTAGGTATATTTGATCATAGAAGGGGAAGAAAAAATTAAATAGGAGCCCCATGCAAGTAGGAAATTATGCAAATCACCTTATATATTAGACTGATAAAGTTTGTGGTTGCTATTTCAACTCACGTTGCCTGAATGCAAATTCTAAAGTAATCTGCTAAATGTGAGCAAGTCTGACATGCATGATAATATCAGGCCAGTTCCCTTGGTCCCCTGTGCTGTAGGGCCTAAGCATTGCTCTCTGCACGAGCGCTTGGCTTTTTGCAGCAGCTGCTGAGGTTTATGGAGTAGCCTCCGCACCCCCGACGTCCTTTCTTCTTGCTGAGCAAATCGTCACTTCAGAGACCACAAAGCCAAGCCTGGAAAGTAACTTCTTTCATCCAACAAAATAGAAACAGTGACGCCATCGACGACAAGCTTTCCATTCAAATTTCTTCCTTTTCCCATCCCAGCCCGGGGCTGACGGGGAGCACGGAGCGCCTGCGAGCTCCATCCACGGGGGTGCTGACTGCGCCTGGGGCAGCAGGGAAGCCGTAGCAGCTCTCGTGCTCCAGGCACCAACCGGTGTCTGGACAATACGGTATTCAACCGGTACACATCTAGGCCTGGTTTGTACCAGCAAAGGGCTCTGGATCCTCTCTCGAGTCCCAGGGACCGGCTGGTGGGCAGCAGGGCACGGCAAGCATCCCACAGACCCTCCAAACCGCCCGGCAGGACACAGCACTCGGAGCTCTCTCATCGCATTAGGGCAGCGTGTGGCCTCTCTGCTCCACGAAAGATAACAAACGAGGAGCATCACTTCCAAAAATAATCGCCCATTAGCAATATGAAGGATCTTGACCAGAGAGCACCGCTGCTTCCCTTTGTGCTGAGTGGAGCAAAAATCTCCATTAGCCGCTGTTAGTTCAGTTGCCTCCAATATTATAGATATTATAACAATATTATACATCCTTTCGGACATTTTCCTTAACTGTCCCCCTGCTCTCTGCCTGGGAGGGGAGAGCTGTGCAGCACTGGTGGGGGAGAGTTTGCACACTGGTTTGCAGGGACCATTCGCTGCCTCGACAGCGGCCCTGAGATTTACTTGCGTTGGCTTTATGGAAATTTGTCCTCTGAGCTCCCTTTTGCACTGGTGGTTTTTCAGGAAGATCTTTCACACGGCTGCAGCAGAGCTGCCAGCATAATTCCACATGCACGCTAGCAAGCCTGGGGACTTTCAGCACTGAATTAGCACAGACTGCGAGATGCAGGCAGGCTGGCCTGGAATTAATAGGGGTGGCCACACAAGTGTCCTCTCGTTATTAAACTGAATGAGTCATTTTTTCAATAAACTATTATATGTGCTAGAGAAAGAGTTTCCTGGGTAATAAAACCTCAGCTGTATTTTCTCAGCAGATGTAATAAAATGAGAACTTGACCAAGTTCTGGAGCAGCGTCCAAGACGCAGTCCATCACCCGTGAAGAGGCTCGAGCTCCCTGTTGCACAGCAGCGTTTGATGCTGTAGTTGCTTCCCCAGGAACCAGCGATTTCCTGAGCCGTGTAAGAGGGCTCGAGCCCGACTCCTCTCGCGCTGATTTAATGCTGTTGTGACTTTGCTGAAGTGCAGGGTGATTTACGCTTTCTGGGAAAAGAATATACATTTAATGAGAGAGTTTTAAACCTTACAGCTACCAGATTGAAACAGTCACCCCATGTCTTTCCCAGGTGTTTCTCACGCGTACCTGTGATGCATTAGCCCATTCCCTGCGGCGTTCATATTTCAACAAGGACTTGCCCTTGTGTTCATCTCCTGCACTGACATCTTGCTGGAGCCATCCTGCCGCACCTCTGCTCCTCCATCTGTAGAAGGAAAGTAATCTTCACCAGTCACCGTATTAATTTTTTAAGATCTAAATCTGAAGAGTAAGAAATATTATTGAATGTCTGGCCCTGCTGCTTCCTTCTGCCTTTGTGTTATTAAATATGTTAGGGAGGGAATACCAGCCTTGGGTTTTACTGCTGCCCAGATCTTGTTTGGGTTGTTTTTTTTCAGAAATATTCTCCCCCCCCCGCCCCGCCATTGTGAAAATAGCAAGTGCGTGAGAGAGGAAAACTAAACACGCTCCTGGTGTTTGACTATTGCTTATCTTGCTTTTAATCTCTTTGCGGAGTGCGCACGTGGAAGGGCTCTTGATTTCCCTCCCGTTAATGCCTGACAGCTCTTCGCAGTGACTGTGCCCATCTGCGTTACGCTCGCAGGGTCTCATTTCCTAACTGGAAACAGTTGAAGGCGTCAGCCCGCGCTGCTGACAGACGCCGAGCTGATACAGCCCGGGGCTCGAGGAGCAGGGACGGGCACGCCAAGAGCGGTTCTTTAACAACCGCAATGCACCGTGTCGGCAGTCCTGACTGAACACCCAGGTGCAGAAGTGGGCGACATTTCCTGCCCCATGCCGCTCGCGCTCACTGTTATTGTCATTATTTATCGACAGTGTTTATGTCTGAGGCCCGGCTGGCAGTGGGAGTGGGCTCCTCGCAGCCTGGCACGACTTGGTGGTGTCCCACCTGCAAAGAGGGGAGGCTGCAGGGGACAGAGCCAGCGGCTCGGTGGTCCTCAGCACGTCACTCCCAGCAGCGGGTGCTGGGGATGTGGGGTTGCTGCCCATATAAATGTCCATTTTCAAACGCAAACTGCTGAGCTGCTGCCCCACGCTCCCTGGTAGGGTGTACATCCACCTGAGCTCATCTCTGGGGGAGGCAGCATCTCTGGTTAATGGATGAGAGGTTTGATGAGAGCACAACCAATTTGTGAGGAGCAGAACAAGAGGACACAGTGTTAAAAAGCATCCGTCCGTTACGGCACATCCATCGCGCCGTGGCTTCCTGCGGGCAAAGATGCGTCCCAGCCCTGGCAGCACCCGGGAGGCGGCCGGCGCCGGGGAGGGCTGGGGGCTGGACCCTCCAGCTGCACTTTGGGCTGGTGGGACTCGGCTCCCGGCTCCGCTGCACGGCTCAGCCCTGGGCCCGGCCGGGGCGTGCAACCCCCTCCCCGCTCTCGGGGCGTGCAGAAGCGCTGGGAGGCGGCCGGGGCATCCGGGTGACCCAGGCACGAGGACACGGGGACCCCGGCCGTCGGCAGGAGGGGAAGGCAGCGGGGGCACAGGGGTCAGGACAGCGGCAGTGTGCGGCTGCCTGGGCTGAGGGCATCGCTCCAAGGTCAGATGACGAGCGAGGGTTGCAGATTATCTATATTGGCAATTTTAGAATAAACTGCTGCTGGAATCCTTCCCCGCGAAAGGCAGAGCCTGTGAATGTCAACCGTTTCTGAAAGTCAATAACCAGAGACATATCTGCTCTAGGCCTTCCCTGGAAACAGGGGGTGAGAGGGGAGAAATGTCAGATGAGCAGCTCTGATCTCGCTTCCCCACACTCGTGTCCAACTAACCCCTGATTGCCTCTCATCTGTGGGAGCCCGTGCCGGCAGGCTCCAGGATGGCCGGGCTGGGACAGCTGGAGCTGGCAGAGAACTCCGTAAAAAAAGGAAAAGAACCTGCCTGTGAAAATCTGCTTCTTGCTTTGTGCCTCGTTGAAATGCTGAGTGTGAGAGGGGAGAGCCAGATCTCTTCTCCCTGAGCAGGAGCCTCCAAACAGCCAGTCCGGCTGCAGGTGAAACGCCACCGGCAATGTTGCTTTGCCTGCTCTCACCTTCGCTTACGCTGCGGCATGTGCGGTGCTGGGGATGGTGCACGGCTCCTTCCCATGCCGTCCGGGACGCTGGCGGGGTGAGCTGGGGGTCAGAGGAGCTGGGGCAACTGGGTGCCCCCACCTTGCTGCCAGCCGGTCGCACCCAAGCCCGATTGTGCTGAGAAAGCACTTGTACAGGGTAAACACATAATTAGTAAATGTTATCGGAGCGTTACGTCTGTGAGCGGTGCATAGCAGAGATCGTGCTTATAAGCAGCCTCCAGGACTCTGTGCACTACGGTTTAATCGGGTATGAAATCACATTGATCTCATAGCTGCCTTCCATAAGTTATTTCTAAGTGAAGTTCTAATACGGACTGGGGCTCTTATTATTCCTCCTGACTTGCCTCATTGCCCGTGGCCTTTAAAATGTTCCTTTCACGTCTTCTTCCTTCTCTTCTTCCATTCCCCCTTCACCAGCTCAGAAATAATCAAAGCAGGACCCGTGTTCTCGGCTGACTTCTGCTTCTCTGTCAGAGCCATGTTAGCACTGGCTGATGTCTGTCACGTTCCTCGGAAAAACAGGAATCTCTCTGAGGCTCTCGGGACAAGAGATTTGCTAGGGGCAAGGCAGGGGAGGGAGCCTGGCACATTAAATGGCTCAGAAATGCCCCATGTTTGCTTTAACCTCTCCAGCCGGAGTCTTAGGGAAACGTTTCCTCAGTCCCGCAGTGTCCGCAGCTCTTCCCCACCCGCCCCTTCCCTGCAAGGACGCTGCTGAGAAACATTCAGAAAATCCTTCCAGGCAGAAGTAAAGTTTCTGTATATTCTTTCACATTCTCTCCATTCCAGGAGACTGCGCGTGTTGTGGCTGAAGTTGCTGTTCCATGCAGATACGGCTCGGGAGGAGGGGGCTGGGGGGCAGCAGACGGGGCTGTGTCCCTGCTCTGCCCCCGTCCTCTTTGTGCTCCGAGGTGCACGCAGCCGCTCCGGAATTCAGCCAAAGGTCTGTTTTGTTGCAGGATGTATTTGTTGTGTATATGTGTTAATGATGTGGCTCATCAGTCAGTATATAAGTTGGATCAGCAGCAGTCTATCACTTGCCGTGGCTGCCCTGGCCTGGTGGTGTCCATCCCGCCCCGGGTCGGGACTTGCACTGCGAGCGTCCCCGCTTACGGAGCGAGGTGTGGGCAAACACGAGCTGTTTTGCAGAGGGGCAGAGGACGTGCTTTGAGCAGCTACGAGGAGTTAGGCTGGAAGGCATGCTAAAAGTGCTGGGGGTTATTTATTCTCAGGTTTTTTGCAAGTCTTGGCTTTGAGAAGGGGCTGCAAATTTTGAGGCAGTTCGCTGCCTCCCAGGCTGTGGGTCTGCTGAATCTCCTCTGCCTCTTGTTCCCAACCCCCAGCAACTCTGCATCTCAACAGCACTTCATAGACGAGAGGAAACCACCTTGCGGCACACTCATCCTTGGTAGCCACTAGTGAATTAACCCAGAATTTCTGGCTGTGGTATAATTTTCCCAGTTTGGGGGAGGGAGGAGGACCAGCACAACAGCAGCTGGTCACGAGAGGCTGCTGGAGGACGGATGCTGCAGAGCGCTGGCTCACTGTTTTCTTTCTGCCCCATTGATCCCCATTAGGAAAGCCCTCGGTGCGGTGTTGCCTGCTGAGAGAAACCCTTCTCAGCACATTAACATAACAGCAAAGCTGGCACACAAATAACCGACAAAAGCCAAGAAATGCAGAGTCAGAGGGAGCTGCTTGAGGATTTTGCCGTTGTTGGCAGACTTAGTGTGGAGAGCTCAGAAACGCAGGGGCTAGGGATGAGGCAAGGGCCAAATTTCTGTGGCAGCGGACACTCCATGAATGTGCAAGTGGATAATCTGGATAACGTGACATCAGGATCTGAGTCACACCCGGGAGCAGCTTTGGAAAGCCTGGACTCCCAGCTTTGCCTGGGCTGTGGCAGCAATTTAGAGCTGAGCAAGAACCTACCCTGTGTCTGGCAGATGGCTGTGCACAGCACCAGCCAGGGTGGAGAAGAAGCAGAAAGACCCCAGACTCATGTGCTCTTGCAAAGCTGGATCCAGCCTCTTCCCAGCACTATTCCCCCTCCCGTGACAGCGGTTTCCCAAGGACTCGTGTAGGGGAGGCTCGGGAAAACTGATTTCTGGAAGGGGCTGGAGGAAAATCCAGATCTTGTGAGCTTGGTTTGTAAAGCCCCGTATGTGAGGTTTTCAGAAGAGACACAAACATACGCCTCCAAGGGCAAGTCTGGGATGACAGCGCTCTTGCTGCCGAGAGGAGAGGTCCGAATCCTGAATTTATTTCTCGTGGAGATGCAATGAGGTGGTTTTTAAAGACATATTTAAAGTGAGGCCACATATATCATTAAGGATGTGGGATTTTAAGAGGCTTTATTATTAATTAACATTTATATTACAGTAATGCCTAGGGAACCCTCAATGAAATCAGGGTCCCATTATGCTAGAGCTGAACAAACATGCCGTGCAGTGCGGTCCCTGCTCCAAAGAGCACACAAACCAGATCGACTGAATGGGCAAAGGAGGCAAACCGAGCCGGAGACGAGCAACACGACCGAGTCTGGGGCAAGTCCTCAGTAGATGTCCCAAATGGAACATTGCCATGTCCTGTGCGATAGCCTGTATGGTTTCCTCTGTTAATTCTTTATTGATCACCCTGTGCATTTGAAAGCATCAGCCTGTCTGTGGAGCTGTCCTTCTGTACTGACCTGCCCCGTGGAAGGTGCAGGTTGTCACGCGTGGCCCTGCGGTGCCAGAGCTGGCTGTCCTGGGCTGGCTCCTCCACTGCGGGACGTGGGCCTGTGACCTTCTTAACCATCAGCGTGAATGGCACTTGGCAGCGCAAGAGCCCTGCTACCCATGGGGATGAATGTCACTGAAACATAAGGTTACTGGTGTAGGCACCAGCTGTTCATCCCCTCGTTTTGATGAAAAAAACCAGTGAAGCAAGGAAACTACTGGCTGCTGTCCTGCAAAGAAAATATACCTCTGCATCTGCATTGCAACGGAGGCTGAAATGTGAGCAGTTCCTATCCTGGGTGTTATTTTATCTGGTTGTGTTTCTGCATAAACCAAGACTTAGCATTAGCATTTTTTTTTTCCCTTCAGTGATAGATTTAACACATTTTGCAAGCTGTCTGCAGGAGCATTTTCTGTTTCCCAGATGAAGTAAGATGGAGTGCAGAGTCCTCCCCGTGCTCCTACAGCGAGCTAGGCACAGGGCAAGGAGCCCAGAGCCATTGCTGCCTGTGCTGCAAGGTTTGCTCCTCCTCTGGAGAGGCTCCCTCCTCTCCAAAGGTGCAGAGTTCTCCCTAAAGATACCGAGTTCCTAGAGCAGCCAGCATTTCTTATTTTCAGATAATACCCATAGAAAATAAAGCTGTTTTCTACTGACTTCCTCTATACCCTGTGATGCAGCGTAACTTCTAATTTTCGCATCCTTGGTAACTGACTGCACGCTCTGTCTGTTGTGTTACCAGAAGACGTATGGTAGGCGAAGCACTTCCCCTGTATTCCCCAGATTCAGCTCTTTGCGGTGCTGATTCCACCGCCGGCAGTGTTTCAGTAGGTGAGCTGCGTGCTTCAGCAGGTTCCTTTTCTAGAAACTTTTCTGCTCTGTGATCCCCGTTCAGTGCTCATGAAATGGCCAGCAGAGCCCTTCACCCCGGGCTGCTGTTTGCTCCCGAGAGCTCCTTGCATGCAGGTCTCACCCGAGCCAGGGGCCAGAGACGGGCGAGGAATGAGGGGAGGATGCTGCCTGCCAGCGCCGCAGCGCGCAGGCTGCAGCCTCGCCGAGCACTGAAAAGCCACAGCATGCAGCTGGACTCCTCCACCCGATCCTCCTCGTGGGATTCAGAAACTCAGCAGTCCAGGCCCCAGGTCCAAACCTCCGTTCTGTGAATTTTGCTCCTCCATAGCGAGGTCCAAAGCAGAACAAACGTGCACGTTCGGCGAAAGCTGTCCGCTCCCCGCAAGCGGGGCTGGCAGTGCTCTCCACGTAGCGGGGTGCCAGCAGCCTGAGTTTTTGAGTTAATTACTTCCTTTTGAATGTTTGTGTGTTTGGTTTAATGCTGTTAGGTGTACTATGCTGTAGTACGATTAATCAAGTGTCAGGATGCTTACAGCCCTGGTACAGACATCTTTTAGTAACTGCTATTTAAATTGAGATCGCTTTGCTCATTACAATGGGTTCGACCAAGCCTCCCCATTGCAAATCTCCGAGCTGTGCAGTGAGGCTGGGAGAGCTAACCCTGCATGTGAATGTTGCAGAGGGAGGTTTTTTCCTCCTATTTTAAATGCAGGAAGAGATGCTCCAAGGCTTCAGACAGTAATGTAAAATAATAAATGAGTTTCCATGAGGGAGAAATAAAACAAAACTAACCGGCTTGCAGGCGCAGCGCGGCTCAGCTCGCCCCGGCTGCTCTGGACGCAGCAGCAGTGCAGGTCACCCACTCTGAGGCTTAGCTCCGGCTCAGCCGTGCCGCTGCCGTGGGGTGCAACGTGCTCCTGAGTGGGGGCGAATGCGGGGTGTGGGGCCGTGCCGCTGGGCGAGCGGGCTGCCTGATGGCCAGCAAACACAGCCCACACCAAGAGTGTTTCCAGATGTATCCCAGATGAAAATCCAGGCTGGGTCCTTACCCCAGGGAGCATCCGTCTGCAGAGGATGAATGGTGCAAAGCCCTGAAGGGTTACCTCGGCTGTTCATTGCTGAAAAACACCTTTGGCTAGAATATTAGTAAGGAAAAATGTTAACGAGTGCTCATCCCAGCTAGACGGTGCCCCAGTGCGGCGCTGCACTGGTCCCGGTGGGGCTTGCAGGGTCTTTCTGTAAAGACTGCGGGCCCCAGCACACGCTGAGCTTATTTTCTCATCATAAGCCTCTAGATTAAAGAGGAGGAAAAATCATTGTGATTGCAACGTCCAATTGTCAAATATGGTCAGCCTGGAAATCAATCCAATAAAAATGGAAAGCAAGGTGCTGGGGGCAGGGAGGCTGGCAGAGGCAGGAAAAAGGTTTTGCTTGGAAACTTTAATTAAAATGCCGTAAGAGGTTTTCAGGACACACAGCAGCTCTTCCTACTTTGGTGAAGAGATAAAAGCATCTCAGTAAATGCTGACACACTCAGGAAACGCTTTACTGCTCCCAGGACAGTTGGGAGATGCTGCTTGCAGAATCCTCCTTGGGGCTGCGGAGGGGCCTGGCAGCCGGTTACACTTGTGTTGAACGTTTTAGCACCGCTTTCCCGGGGAGGCGAAGCCGCAGCATCCCTGCAACCCGCAGCCTCTGCCTCCGCGTGGGAAGGAACCATGGCAGTTGCAGGACACAGAGCCTGGCAGGCTGGGGGCGGTTCAGAACTGGAAAAATAGGGAAAAGACAGACAGACACCCTGGCAAGGTTTCCAGATACTCTCGTGTAAGGTGAGCGGGAGCCTGGTTTGGATTGCTGTGTGCTCAAGTGGGCAGACCCTCGCTAGCTGGCAAAACCAAAGCGATCGTTAAGGCTCTTACTCAGAAGCCAGCCAGGGTGTGCTCTGGAAAAAGCAACTGGTGAACACCAGAAACCTTAACGCGACTGAGTCTGTTTACTGCTTAAGCCCAGCTCTGTTCCTCACTAAGCCTATACAGTCTGAGAGCTCTAGTGCTTAACTGGAGAAGCTGTTGATATGCATCTACCTTTAGACGTATCATTGGAAAACATGAACGTGTTTTCCTGGTACTTGAGCAAATGTACTTGTGCCTGCTCAAACCGTCACTATCCAGCTACCAGAACTAGAAAAATGATGTTAAATAGTTCCAAAACCTCCTCCATACAAAGCAGGTTTACAGGGATTTAAAAGTTATAATAAATAGATTTTTTTTTTTTTATATGCCTGAGGTGTTTCATCCCTGACACATGGTGAAGGCAGGTAGTTGGGACACAGGAGAAATACAGCCTGGGAGCAATGGCAAGAACAGGTGCCACGCAGAAATATATTGCTCAAAAACTGACTAGGTTTAAATATTAAAATTAAAAATAAGGTGAAAAAGAGAAGAGACCACGTTCACTATCTGAAGTAACTAAGGTCCAGGGCCCCAGTCAGCAAGGCAACACTCTACAAAACAGAAACATTTTTTCCCCCAGATTACTCGGTAAAGTAACAAAATACAGATTTGAATAACCTGTGAATACTTCACCTGTCCTGCAGGTACTTACTTCAGCTAATAAAATCTTGTGTTCTGCATAACAAGGTGGCAACTGCTGTGTGAAAGCAAACAGAACTCACTCAGTTTCGCATCATTCAGAAAGAAATGACAAATCCAGAGATGGTAAATACGTACACTAACTGCCACACCTCAAACTGCGCATCTTAAAGGTATGATTTTCATCTAGGTGTAGAAATTGTCTAATGAAGCATGCCTAGTTTTGGAACAGATTATTTTTAGTATCCCTCGTGAATCAGGCTCGTTGTCAATAGCGCAGCTACTCGGCACTGCCGAGGCAGGAGGCTGTTGCCTTCTAGCTGGTTTAATGGCGGGGCTCTTCCCTCCACTTAAGGCCCTCCTGTTGTGTATTTGGGACCCTGCCATGAAAGCCTCCTCTGAGCAAAGCCAGGCGTTGCCTAATCTCAGCGGTAGGCAGGGCGTCTGTCTGAGGCTAAGTTATGCTCCATGAGCCACCTCTGCTGCTCCTGAAGCAAGTGGTGGCAGGAGCATGCCCAAGTCTCGCTTGGAAAAAACGTATTTTGCCCACATATAAGAAAGTTTCTTCACGACGCATCGCCCTCCCAAAGCATGAAGGACACGAGCTCTGTGACCACCATGTGCATGATCCTGCTCTTGCTGAAATCCCAGGGAATGTCATTCCCAGAGCAGGGGGAGGTCTTCCTTCAGCCGCCTGAGGCAGAAGAAAAATGAGTGTTATAAAAGCGAGGCAAAAGGAGGTCGTGTGACCAGACCGAGATGTCATCTGTAGTTTGATGCTGTTGCTTGCTGTTGTGTTAGGCATCTGACTGTCTCCTCCTGCCTTTGTGTCTCAGGGAGAAGTGCCTCCAGCCTGGCCCAGCAGCCTCCCACGTAAATGGGCTTCACAGCCCTGTTCCCAGTCAAGCTGCTGAAAACACCCAGACCTGTGGCCTGACTCAATCCCTGCAGGACATGCTCCTTGGCCAGTGCCGTGACCTGTCCTCTGGGAAGACCTGCAATGGTGCTGGACATCCTCCCCTAGAAGGGAGAGAAAATACCATAGCAGAAGATGACCTTGCGCTCTACATTGGCTTTGCTGGCCTTCTGCACGTGCCTTGTACCATTGGTCTGAAGAGTGTTATTTTTGAACAAATGGCTTAGAAATTGCTATATGTTGGACACAATCGTGCTGTAATCTTTCCAGAGAAGGAAGTTTATCTTCTGCGAGCAACACACATCTATTCAACAAACTGTGCAGAGTTTAAGCTGTAATAATAGACTGGTAGAAAAACATGTAATTTGCCTTCATCTAATCAAGAAATCAGGACAAAGTTAAAGCAATATATTTTTTTTACCCAGTGACAGTTGGAAAAAATTGGAGCTTATTCTGTATTGTTTTGGCCTGAAAATAGGCTGCAGAACCCTTCTGCAAATGCTTTACCATTAGCAATTAGCTTGTGCATCTAACTGTACTCTGGAGAAGCTATGAGGTTTGCATGTAAGCTGAAGGGCTTGCATCTCACATATACTGTATGTGGTATCAGTCCCGCCTTCTCAGAGAAAAGCTCTGCACTGAATTAGAAAAGAGGCAGAGAAGGGCAAAAATAGAGATAAGATTTATGGAAAGACTTCTGTATGAAGACGTCTTAACTAGATTATGACTGCTCAGCTTGCAAAGGAGATGCTGGGCAAGGGAAATACAATAGAAATGTGCAAGAAGCTTCAATATTCACAAATTCAGATTCAGCAAACCTCTCCAGAAAATCACAATTTGGTATGGTCACCCCTAATCCTAGCTACAACAGGAAGAAACTTTCTGGAAGTTTGGACTGGCCGGGGAGCTGATGCTCATAAGCTTCTTTTGCCTTTTGGAATAACTTGATTTAATAAATGCCTTTCACATCAACTGAAAGTAAACTGGAGGACCGCTGAAGAATTTTCTCTTCCTGGCTCTGTCACTGTGCAGAACAGCTGGATTTCTTCCATTAGGACAACCTGCTTCTAGACTGTGGCTCATGTCACCTCTGGCAAGCTTCTATCTAAGTTTACTGTCACTGCTGGCTAACAAGCCTGTTCTGGACATAACGTAATCTTTTATTTCTTTTTCTTGTGTGGTCCCTTGGCAAAATGATCCATCCTAGTCCCGGGATTCCCGTACGAGCCAACCCTGACAGATGAGCTCCAAGGTTGCGTTTCCCTAGCAGATATCTGCCGTCGCAAGGATGGCCTCGCACGGGAGGGCTGCGGGAGGACCCAGAATTGCTGCGAGCTTTGAAAGTGAGGACTAATTTACACTGCTGCTGCCCGTGAAGCTGTGTGAGCACCGCACAGTTCCTGGTCTTCCCCCTCCTTTCCACTTAGAGGGGTGATTAGAAAACATCAGCCAGCCAGCCCGCTGCTTGGCCAGTTCAGGGAGGATTTGTCCTTCTCATTTCTTGTCCTGGTTTTCACGCTTCTCTCCTCTCTGCTCTGCTCTCCCCACTGCAGAGGCACAGAAATCAATCAGGGTCCCAGGGCTTTGGCAAGCAATCGTCCGTCAGAGAAAGCAATTTCCCAACGCGCGGAGCATAGGGTAATTCAAAGAAAGCGAGACCATGGGCTGTGTTGTTAGGTGAGGGTCATTTCCAAGTATATTTCTGTTTTCCACTTCTTTTATGCCCTGGTCTGGTAAGAACAGTATTATGTGCTTTGCAGAAAGAGCCCAGCATGGTAAATGAGGTGGCAAACAAACTCCTGCTTCTTATCAAAGCATTCAATCACTGTCGGGAAAGTCATCCACTAAACCAGCAGCTCCTAGAGTGCTTTTTCCTGGTAAATTGCTGAAGAGGTTCAGGAGAGCAAAGTGACATTTCTTCTCGCTGCCTGTAATTAATATTTTAGGTGCAGCAAGAAGCTCCCTGCCCGGGCCGCTCTGGCTGTCCTCATCCAGCAAGGCTGGAGAGCCGGCGAGCTGAATGCCACGTGCTTGGCAGCAAAGGCTGTGGGATGCACGGACGGGCCCCGCGCTGCCCCGGCTGCTCCTCCAGCCTGCCCCTCTGCTCCTGGCAAAGTGACATTACATCTGCGGGAAAGGCCAGTGGATGAATAAATGCTCGTGGAGAGACAGAGAAATTCTCTGAAGAGATTAGGAAGCCTGGGCTGGTTCCTGGGCTGGGTCTGTGACAGGACTGGGCGAGGACTTCATCCGCCAGCTTCACGTGAGACAGCGTGTGCAGAGCAAAGCTGGGCGCGAACAAATCGTTACTGGAGACATAACGACCAGTTTGTTCAGCTGCAGAATTACATGAATGCTGGCAGCGTCCTGAAGGGTCTTTACATTTAAATATGTACATATGAATACATATGATATGTACGTATAAAGAAGCAAATTTTATTTCCTTTCAGCAGGTACTTCCATTTATCAGAAATATCAACAAAACTTCTTCTAGTTTTTCTGTAGAAAAAATTAGTTATTAGATCAAAGTTGCGTGAAGGAGGCACCGAAGCAGTCATTTGGTAACAACAAAGAATCCGCTTCCCAAATGAGAAATCTCCCTCTTGTGTCATAAAAAAGACATTTCTGTATTACCTTTGGAGAAGTGATGGCTGTTAAATCATAAGCCTTTCTGAAGTGCTGAGAAAGCCAATTCAGATGGAGCTAGGGTGCCAAGGAATGAAAGGGAAACACTTAGCAATTGAAATTGCAAATTGCCTGATTGGATAAAGGGTTTTCCAAACATCCTTTGAACTGGAGCTGCTTCTTAGCTGCTCTAATACGCTCGCTCCTGTGCTTCGCATCCTTCGTTGAAAGGCAGAACACTCGAGAGACATAAGCAGCGATAGCCCGGCTTTGCAGGCAGGGAAACCTTGGCCCAGAGGAAACCTTTCCTGCTGAGCCGAGCGTCTTCTCTCACAAGGTCGTAACGGAGGCTGCGAGCAGCACCGACATCTCCCACGTGGGTTTTGCAGTGACATTTGTACGAACGGTGGGGGCCCGCAGCTGCGGCCCCTGGGGCCCAGGCATGGAGCCTGCTCCCCCCGTCCCTGCAGCCCTGGCCTGATGCTGGGCATGGCCGGCCCGTGCTGCTGGGGATGCCAGTCTGGCAGCACTTGGGCTGAGACCTCCTCGGGGACACAACCAGGGACCCAGGGCTGGATCCAGGGCTCCCGCGGCCCATCGGCCCTCCCCGAGCGAGCCGATGCCGGTCAAAGGACGTGCTGGTGCCGAGGAAGGGCTCGTGCTGGTAATTCGGGTACCGCAGTGTTCCCAAGAGGGTGTATTTACTCAAGGGATAATGCTGAAAGAATTTTCCCTTTTTTGCACGCTTACTTTGGAAGACTGAGGCTTTGTTTGCTTATATACCATATATTTTTATGAAATGCTTCATTCCTGTTTTCCTTAGGTGTAATTGGATTTTTCTCAATAAGCAACAAAATAAAAAAGGAGTTTATAGCATCTCTTCAGCATTGACTTGTTTAAAAGCAAAAAATACCCCAACGCTTAAAATCAAGAGTGCATTTTTAAAAGGAAGGCAAGGCAGTAACTTCTACTTTAAAAAGCCCTACAAGTTTTATGAAGCTATTTTACACGGCTCCAGAGTTTCAGGAGAGAAGAAAAAAACACTCAGTCAAAAACAGAATATATTTTTATAGCAGCAAAATTTCTAGAATGAGACTATAGATCTTCTGCTAATATGGGGAGCCTTCAGAAATACACACCCACATGCCAGCACAAACAACACACAGCTATAGAGATGGATGTCATACAATATTTAAAAAGAAAAAGCATATAACTCCCAGGGAGGCAGGGCTGGCTCTTTTCCCAGATGGATTCTTGTTCTGACAGTGTCACAAACATGACAGATGTGTTTCCTTCTAATTGTTCGTATTTGTGGTTTATCTCTTGCCTGTGATACTTCAGGAGAAATCTCCTCTCTCCTACCATTGCGTTCCCTCCTCTTTGGCGTTCGAAGCTTTTTGAGTTGTTAATGTTCCCCAGTGTGACACGAGCCCGTGCCGTGCTGGCTGTACCCCGGCCCGTTTCCCGCTCTGGGCTCCCCGCAGAGCCGAGACCTCCCGCTCCCACCCCCTGATCCTGCGGGACCCCCACCCCAGCCAGCTCACAGCCCCCCCCGCACACCTCTTCCCAGCCGCTCGCTCTTATCTGTCACCCGTGTCCCACACCGTGAACAGACAGAGGCACACCAGGAGCACCGGCACACACTTGTGCTTACCCTGACCTACGGGCAGGTACTGCAGTGATCTGTACCTGCCCTCACCTTGGCACTTCTCCGCTGTTTCCTTACATCCGAAATCCACCCTGCACGCACTCTCAGGCAGGCACCTCATTTTTCTGCCCATATCTGACACACTTGGCGATCAGCTGCATGCTAAAAATAATAAACAAAAAGAAGGTGGCTAAACAGCCTGGAGAGAGCTGGCTTCCAGACCTGAAAAGCCTCCTCCTCCTCCTGTGCAGCTGATTTATTTCCCCCCAAATGCAGACCAGCATTTTTTCTGCATGGGCATATGGGCTCTGCTAAGAAATGTTTTTTCTCTCATCTGTACGAATTTGCCGGGTTTCAAGGCTGCAGTTGTTTAGTTTGCCCTCCCTGAGACCACCTAGGGCGTTCAGGACTCTCAGTCCCTTCAGATGTTTGCTCTTCAGCTGTGCCGGGTTCATCGAATGTCCTCACCAAGCCCCAGAACAGCGCAGCTTTTGGTGCCAGATGTTCCCTGATGTAACTCATGCATCTGTGACCTTTACATGCTCAATTCATCGCCAGTCAGTCATCAGCCTCACGCAAAGCTCTTTCCGCACAAAGGTCTCCTTTCTCCTGCGTTTCCAAGAGTGGGACTGGGCAGTGACAGGAATGTTTGCAGCAGCGTCAGGAAAGCAGCGACCAGCTCGCAGCCGTTATCACGCAGCCAGCCTGTGCCAGCCTGGAAATACAAACCCTGCCCTGCTATTTTCAGAAGCAAACACAAATAACGTTTTAGCTGTATTTTGTGGTATTTGGGAAAACAGTTCCAGTGCAGCGGTTCTCAAAAAACCAACGCTCCCGTTCCGCCCCTTGGCCGGCAGAGCCGGCTCCCGCCGTGCAGCGAGCGCTGCGGACACGGGGGGGAGCTGCAGCCACGCGAACGAGGCAGCGGCCCCCACATCCACCCGTGTTTCTGCTGCAGGGGCTGCCAGGCAGCCTGCTGCCCCTCGGCCGCGCTGCCCTGCGCTGCCCTGAGCCGCAGCCGCGGGCGTCCGCCTCCTTCTCCGAAAGCCTGGGAAGCTTTGCTGGATTCCCAAACGCTGTTGCCTTCTTAAAGCCAGTGCAGAAGTGCAGGGGGCTGGGAAGGTCCGCACCAGAATGGATGTTCATTCCAGTGATGAGCGAGCGTGAATCCCCGGCCTGGCCGTCGTGGGCTCTCAGTCTCTACCCACTTTTTTCCCTAAAGCCCGCTTTTTTTCAGGGAGACGAGATGCGATGCCAGCTTACAGCCTAGATCTCCCTGGCAGGCTCCATGTCCTGCACTCGCAGGATGCAGCGAATTAAGTCAGCTTTCGTTTTGTCTGACTTCCTTCATTTGTGGCACTCCACTAGCCCCCTGCCCCTTTTCTCCAGCCGCAGAGAGCGAGCGACCCTCCTGCAGACGGCAGGCCTCCCTCTGCCAGCAGCCATCTCTTCCCCCGGGGCTGCCTGGCCTTCTCAGAGCATCCCCCTCCTCTTACACCCTCTCCAGCCCATCCTTGCTCTTCCAAGGGCTTCACCCAGCACCATCGCTTCTCTAGTGGCAGTGGAAAATGGTGCGTAGGAAGTAAAGCCTGTGAGCAGGAGCCTTGATACGAGCTGCTACCATTTTTCATGGACGTGATGAAAAGACGTCTGCCCTAAGACCATATTCCAAGGATTAAAGAAGAGACAACAGGTGAAAAGCAGAGAGCCAGGAGAAGCACAGTGTAAGAGAAACATAATCACAATTAGAGCTCTTAACGTACCAGCCACTTGGCAGTGCTACAAGGGCACTTACAGCCTAGCACAGCTCAGGAGAGGTAACCCACATGCTTTTTTTTCCCCTGGGCTCTGAGATTGCTAGACCAGAGGCACTGCAAAAGTTCCAGTATTTATCAAGGCTGGGAAATAATGCTCAGACAACCCTGTCTAGACAAAACCATCTTCTTCTGAATGTACTAGACAGGAGACTGCAATGGTAAGAGGTGAGGTTCATTGCTGGCATTGTCACTGTGTAAAGTCCTGTCACTATGTGACACTACTTTTTGTAGTGGGTTCAGAAATTTCTACTTCAGAAACCGCTGGTTTCATAGCACATGTCACCGTCCGACAGTGCAGGGCCCCGTGCTGCAGCACCGTGCAAACCCAGCGCTCCCCTGCAGTCAGACTCCTAACAGTGGGAAAAGCTGTTAAAAACTGTTTTCAGCTCTTTAGAATTGAGCGCATTAGCAATGCCGAGCACATCTCGTAGGAAGGTCAGAGACGGAATGATTTGCCACATTCTCCACAGAAAGGGTTAGTTCTCGTTTCAGCTGCCACGCTGGCTTAGCAGACCGCTGGGTAAGCGGCTCCGACAGCGAAAAAACCTGCTGCCCTCAACAGTGTCAGCCGCCCAGCAGCGGCCCCGCTCCGGCTGAGGCACCCATGGGTGACGTTCCCTCCAGCAAGTCTCCAATGTATTCTGGGCTCTTTCCTCAGCTGACAGCAGGTAAATAAATCTAAATATGCTGAGCTTTCATGGCACTTCTGGGCAGCGCCTGCTTCTGCCATCACAGCGTCGCTCAGCGCTTGCGTAAGATCATCAGAGGAGAGTTGTGACAGACGGTAAGTAACGTGCCCGCACCGACGGCCTGCCCAGGTGAGTCACGCTGCAAAACAGTACATATTACAATACTCCTTCACAAGGAAAACAGATGTATTATAAAACGCCCTCGGTCTCGAGAGCAAGGCCAAGTTCAGGCCGGGGTGTCCCGAGGGGAGCGGGCCCGGGGGTGTCGTGAGGGGCGCAGGCCTGCCCCGGGCACTGCGAGGGGAGCAGGGCTCAGAACCGTTCTGAGGGACGCAGGCCTGCCCCGGGCCGAGGCGCCGTGAGGGGCGCAGACCTGCCCCGGGCCGAAGGCCCCCTCCAGCCCCACCTGAGCCGGTGGGGAGGCACTGCCCCTCTCCCAGCTCCGGGCTCGGCGGGGGCTCCCGCTCGCTGGGCCGCCCGGGATGGCCGCACTCGCTCCGGACTCACAGCCGCTTCCCGCCGCCGCCGCCCGGGCTCGGGACGGCATCACGGGGCGGCGGCGGCTCAGGCGGGGGCGTCGGGCCCCGCCCACAGCTGAGGCGGCCACACCCCTGCCCTGCCCGCCCGCGGCGGAAGTGACGCGCCAATCACAGCCACCCGCTCGCCCCGCCGCCGCCGCCGCGAACAAAAGGGATTTTCAGCCCCCCGCCCCGCCCTCCTCGCCCCGGTTCCGCCGTCTGATTGGCTGCCACTGCCGCCGCCGGCCGGCCCACGCCCTCGCCCCGCCTCCCACGCGGCGGATTGGGCCGCGAGCGCGCCCGGCGGCGGTTCTGATTGGCGGGCGCGCCGTCCCTCAGCAGGCGGGCGCGAAGGGGCGGGGCGGCTGGATGGGGAGCGGAGCGGCGCGGTAGTGGCGGCGGCGCGGGCCAGGTCGGTGGGGCGGGCGGGGGGTGCGGTTCCCGGTACGGTGGCGGTGGGGCCCCGCTCCGGTGCGGCCGGGCCCGGTCCGGCCTGGCGCTGCCCCTGAGGGTGGGCCGCGGCAGGTGCGGGGAGGCCCGGCCCGGCCCGCGGGGGCTGAGAGGGGCGGTGGCGGGGCCGAGCCGAGCCCGGGCGGGGGCGGCCGCAGCCGGGACCTGGGCGGGCGGAAGCTGGGGTGGGGCGTTACCGGGGGGCGCGGAGGCTGTGGGAGCGCGGAGGCCGGGGGGCGTTACCGGGAGCTCGGCGTCGTCGCGGCCGTCGCTGCCAGGGGCCGCGCCGGGCCTGGCGGGTGGGTGCTACCGCGGGGTGAGGGGGAGCAAAACGGCGGAGTCGGTTGCTGCCCGCCGGGCCCGTCCCGGGACCCCGGTCTTGCCCCGCAGCGGCCCCGGGCGCCGAAGGAGGGCTCCGGTGCGGTGTTTCCCTTTGTTGGCCGCAGTTGTACCGGGCCGTGGCAGGTCGGGAGTCCCCGACCGAGCGCAGCCTGAGCCCGGCCCCTGCCACCCCCCTCCCGGGCCGGCCGGTGCAGGTGCCCCCAGTAGTGACCGGGCAGCGCCGCCTCTCCCAGCCGGTCCCTGACGGCTGAAGGAGCTCGGTGACCCGGGGTGACCCGGGGTGTTTGCTCCGTCCCTGAGCACAGACGTGCTCCCGTGGCTGGGTTGTGAACGATCGTGTGGCGGGAGGGGGGGAGGCTCGGCGGCACGCTGGCTGTGTGGGTTCCCCCTTGGTCAGGGGTGCACTGGGCTCCTGCACCCTGACTTCCCTCGGCCGCGTTCCCCTCCGATACCGTGGGGTCTGAAGGTTAGAGGAACTAGGTGATCATTATTTTAATTTTCTTTTGAGGAGCTGCAGGTGCCGCACCGTGATTGTTCAAGGACTTTAGCAATATATTGAACATGAATTTTATGTATTTGCTTCGTCCAAAGTAGTACTTCAAGAACTAATGGGGTGAGAAGGATTTTGGGGGGGTAGATGTCCTTTCTCTCTTTAGTTCTGAGATACAGAGGTGGGGTATTTAAACAGTGCTCGTGTTCACCTAATGCTCTACAGTCCTGATGCAATGCCAGGTAGCATTGTGGATGTGCAATTATAAAGTGCATGTTAGGTTTTTTATTATATAAACATATCATGTAATTATTTTAACAACTCAAACATCACGCTGTACGTGCAGCAGCATTTTTAAAAACTTGTCTATCAAGAGTTTTCAAACTAGTCATTTAGGTTCTCATATGAATGCGATTACGCGACTGCCCATGCAGGCTCCTGGAAAATATCAGTTCCTCTTCAGGGACAGGAAAAAAAATGAAGCCGCTTCAGGATTATAGACATAGAGGCATTGTTGCATTGGCGTAGCTGTCACCATGGCTTATGGAAGGAAAGGAAATACCCTCCTTCAGAGGAAAAAAGGAACGACAAGCTACGTTCTTCACATTGTTTTTAAAAAAAGCAGAAGAGTTTTGAGCCAAGTGCTTGCACAGTATCTTGAAGCTTCCACTTGACAAACTCCCCTGCCTGCGCCTCGGGCTGTGCGCTCCGGCGGCTCTTTGGTTAGTGCCCGCTGCGCAGTGACTCAAACCTCCGCTGAAGTCGGTGGGTGAAGGTCTCTGGCGCTGGCAACGTTGGTTAACTTGGTTCGTGCTTAGATGTATGTGAGCCCAAGCGAAATGTAACTGCTAATGGTTTCATAATCATTGCAGCGTGATTCAGTGCGTGGCGGAGCTGCCACGCTCTAGAAGCTTATCTCTTTTGTTCCTGAAGTGGCGCATGCCAAAGATAACTTACCCTGGTTTGTTAGCCTGCATGGTTGTACATACGCATAAACTGGTCCTGGTATTTATTTTCAGTTAAATACTGGGAAATAACTTGCTAAAAGAAGAGTTTTATCTCTTTCATGGGTAGGTATGGGTCTGCTGAGGAGACTCTTTAATGGTCCGTAGCATGGCTAAAAGGAAGTTTACCTTTAGGCAAGCAGTAAGTAATTATCTTTGTTTATGCTCTAAACTCTTGCTTGTTGTCCAAAAATGGTGGTATATCTCAGAGTCAGGGAAAATATTTATACCGTCAGACTAAATAATGAGGTCCTTGCGGTTTGTGATCTGTGTGATTGGACTCGCCAGCATATTTCACTGAATGTAAAGGGGTAATATGCCCTGGGTATTTCTAGATCTTGTTTCTAATGCTGTGAAACTCCATCACTTGAAATAATGGGTCGGGTTCCCCAGCTGACGAGTACGGATCTGTTTGGCAGAATGGGGCTCTTTGCAAGGGGGAGAACTGGGTAACTGAATAAGGTTGGTATGATCTTTTATTAAAAAGTGGGACAAGGGAAGGCACAGGGACGTGACAGAAAGGAGTCTTGGAAAGGTCAGCTCAGGAGCCTGTGACGCTGGAGGGCCAGGAGGGGATTCGGGTTTGGATAGGGGAGGAGGAGCGCAAATATGTGCTTATTAGCTCTTTGATCCAGAGATGCTTCTTGTTCTTGTAAAATAATAACGTCAAATGAATAGAGCTTTTTTCCATTTTTCAGCTCCCTAGTATTGAGTGGCCCTAAAGGGAGCGCTTGGGATTGCTACAGATTCAGCATAACAGGTATCTGCCAGGTGTGCTCTAAGGCATTAAGAAGTTCCCTGTAAATCAGTGCAGAATACAATTTAGCGGGGTTTTTGGGGTAGTGACTTTATTTGTAGCACCTGCTCCCAGTCTGTTGCCTCAGCAGCATGGGATAACCTATGCAAACAGAGCAGTTCAAGGTCTTCTGTAGCAGCAGGTTGCACACAAGGAAGCCGAGGATGTACCACATATATCTTCAATGTTACCTGTTGTTGTTGTATGAATGATTGCTGTGCAAACTGGCTCCTGCTCTTTATTTCTGTAAGTATTTTTACCCGTATATTTTAGGACAAGGCTTGTTTATGTTATTAAGCTGATTAAAGACTATAGCCATAGAGGCATGTTAAGAATAGCATGGCTTATTTCTATAACACTGTGAAGTACAAGTCACAATGGGAGTACTTAGAATATAGAATAGAAACGATTACTGTCCAGAGTAATAGCTTTAAAATATCAAACTGCAGTTGGTAGCTGTCCTGGCTTTAAGAGTGTGCTGTTTGGTAGCTAATGGAGAGATGCAGCTGCACGTTTCCATGTCGTCTCTTTTTAAGAGAAAAGCACAGGCGCAGTCACATTGAAAGTCCATGTTCAAAACTTACTGTCCTGGGTAACGGAGTTAGATGATACACTTTGTCCTAAGATCGCAAAGACCTCCTTTTTAGTTCTGGCTAATATATATTTTTTCTGGCTTATAATGCCACAAAACTAATATAACTTGATGAGTATCTGGCAAAAAAAGTTGTTGCTATTTCCTGTCAGTGCTGATTCAGTCTTAGCACTGAATCAGTGAATTTAGTCTGAGCGAGGACTGAGATGGTTTTGGAATTAAGCTGTGCATGTCCTGAGCAGACGTTCAGATGTTCCAGATTTAAAACCTGCCCAGGGAAGTGATGCAGCTTGGACTTAAGTACCAACATAAGCATGGTAAATGTTAAAGGCTAAAACCAGGCCCCCTCTTTTCTCACCCTGTATGGCTACTTATTTATGTTTTAGCATTAATTTGCTGCTTCTGTTGCACTCTCTCCCTTTTTATGTAAGATGAACAAGTTGTAAATCACACTCCTTCCGTGCGATCTCAGCTAGCCAGGCTCCCCGTGGCGACAGAACCTTCAGCAGATGTACCTGAAGCTGAGTGAGATGGTCAGGTTCACATCCTGGACAACTCTCTGTAAAGGTCTGTCGGCTGATCTGAAAGTGTAGCTCTTGCTGAACAGTGACCAACCCTGCCCTGGCCCGCTGAAATGTGATTTGAGTCAATATAGTGAGTTTCCTAAATTAGGCTTTTGTGTCAAGTCTTGATCAGGCTTTTTTGAAACTGAGACAGATAAGGAGACGGTTTGCCAAAGATTCCACTGCAATACCCCAGCCAGTCATGGTCACTTCCACTGAAGTTGCCTTGAGCAGCCCATGCCAATGGTAGGGCAAGCCACAAAAGTCTGTAAGAAACGTTGCTGCTTTATGGAATTTCATGTAAAACGCTGCGTGAAGCAAGAATGTGGCTGCATGATGAGAAACTTGCCTGCTTAGCAGAGGGGGCACGAAGTAGATTTCTAATTTCTCATGCTGTATGAAGGCTACCCACTCCTCTCTGTAAGCAGAACTTTCTGTTCCCAGCAACTGGAAAACTGCTTTGGCATAAACAAGACAGAACTTGCATTGGTGCATAATTCTCCAAGGCACAGTTATGCAAATCAGTTGTAAAGTAGCAGTGACTTCAGAAAAATTAGAGTTCAGTTGAATGTTTTAGCTGGATAGACTTTTCTAAGTAAAGGTTAAGTTAACCCTTTATCACTCACCAGCGAAGTGGAGTTTGATATCTCTGAATAGCTTCTTCGTGCTGTAGCATTACTAAGAGTGGCGAAAGATGGATGTGACTTGGACTCAGAAAAGTATATTCGATTGTTGCACAAAGCACAAGACTATATCAACAGGTATATTTGCATCCGAGGCAAGGATTTAGTCTGTGAAATTATTTCCATCATTAACAAAATAGTGTAATAAAAAGGCTTATTACTAGGCAATTTTAAGTGTATCGGCAAAGATGCAGGGGGAAAAAAGCTTTTTGTATGTGCAGTTCAGATGATGGATCTGTGTTCTTACGTGGGCAGTAAAATTATATTTAATAAATGATGGTGATATTGAAACAGTTTGAAAGAATAGTAATTAAATGTGTGGTTTTTGTGGCATTGATTTTTGTAAAGTGGTTTGGGCCTGTTCCATTAGTAATACATAATGCCATTCCTAGGAAATGTATCGTAGCACCGAAATGTTAACTTTACCATTGAGTTTGTGTAGGTGGCCCAGTTTGGACTGCATTCATCACAGCTCTTCAGTCTCGTTTCAGTGATGTTTGCAGCTGTGTGATCCAGATGTGTAATTTACAGTAGTACGGCTTTTAAATATCCATGTTTTTCCCTCTCCTGTTAACTTCGGCTCCTTCTTGGTGAATATGATACTGTCATGTTAGCCCGTACATTCTGCCTACACCATCTGGGTGTGCATATGTTCATGACCCCTTGGGAAAAGGTGAAAAATGCATCTTCTACAACTGGTCTTAGAAGTTGAAGAGAAAATGTTCGCTTTGTGTATTGCCCCCTTTCCCCCCAGAGCAATTTGCAGTCCAAAAAACTGGAAGCTGAAGTTAAATGGAGATTATATGTCATAGCTTAGAATACTGACTTTAATGTACAAAGAAATACCTAGTAAACTATGTTCCATTTTTTCAGGTTTTCAGGATGAATCTGGAAAAACTCAGCAAACCAGAACTACTGACGCTGTTTAGCATTCTTGAGGGAGAATTAGAAGCAAGAGATCTTGTCATAGAAGCCTTAAAGGTATGTTGTAAGTACCATGATAAGAGACAAAAATGACAACAGTACTACTATAGGTTCTGCAAAGCGCTTGCATTCAAGGTGAAGTTCAGAGGCAAAGATTTATTACTGGTTCAGAATCCCATCTTAATATCACCAGTATTAGATAATAAATGCTGTATATCATTCTACGTCTTGGAATTCATTATTGAAAGCTGGCTGCAAGAAGCATTTCAGTGTTGAAATACAGTGTTATGCATGTGCATTCATCCTTTCTGATAAACAACCAAGTGTTTCTGCTATCGTGAGAAATGTAAAAGGTCTGTCAGACTTTCTTTGTTGGTTTTGTTCTCCTTTCGTAAGGAGGGCTTCTTAAAGCAGAAACTCCTCTCGCCAGGAGGGATCACAGATTACTCTTTTAGGGAGAATAATGTCACACTAAGAAAAAAGCATCCGTGGCTTTGTACTGTACTAAACCAATATAAGCTGGCACTGCTGCTGAGAGCAGCAGACCTGTGTGCTCCACTACTTATTCTTTCCCTTTGCTGGCACAAGCATTAGTGTAACCTTCCAGTGAGGTAGATACCAGCTAAAACTAACCCATCAAAAAAGTTAGTTTCAACCTGTGTCAGTGCAGCTGACGTCACGGTTGTGTGAGCACTCGTGATGGGACGAGGCAGGGGGTGGTGCTGGAGCAAGTGGGACCTCTTCTTGCAGGGATAGCTCATGCTGCAGGAAAACTGGGCAAAGTGATGTGAGCGTATGTGGTGTTAGCTCTGTGCTCCTGCTTCCCTTGTTCAGGTAGTATGGGCTCTGGTACTCTGTGGCCAGTTCGGTGTGTTAATGTGGAGCCTAGAAAATATTTTAAAAATACATAGTCCGTGTGTAATACTGCTGCTTTTTGAAGGATGCCTAGTTGGCACTCAGCCTCAGTAACGTGGAAAAAAAAATAGTGGTATAAATGATGGAAGGGGTCAATTTTTGAAGAAATTAGTTGTGACAGGCTTGAATATTGAAGGCTTTTTCAAGCTGACCTGTCGCTGTTCATGTGTAAACTTTCAGCTATTTCAAAAGAGGAATGGCAGCTTGCAGGCCTGAGAGCTGCAGGGACTTGGTTTTCCAGCAAAAGCTTCTGTAGCTTGATTCCAAATACAAACACCTTTTGCAGGGGTGAAGGGAGATCCTCCTCCAAAACAGTCAGGATGCTTATGTGTTAATTGTTTTTGAATTTACACAGTCTTTTTATTTTGGAGGAATATTGTTACCCTCTCAAAACTATCGATCGGGTGGAAGGCTTGGCTCCTCTCTTGGAACAGACTTGCAAATTTCTCCTCTGTCCTGGGATCAGTCTTCTAATTCTGTGTGGTCAGAATGCGTTACCAAAACAAGCATCACTTTAATATTGCAGTGTGAAACGCATGCAATGGAGCACAGAGAGACCGATGGGAAGGAATGCAGCAGCTCCATTGCAAAGGCTTTTTATCATGTACCTTCCAATAGCATAAAGCAATTATCTTTTTTCTGTTGAAATTTAACCTGCAGTTCCCTATTGCATGAGGAGATTAATATAGTTAGAATACCCTTTGACATAATTTGTCAAGTACTCATAACTGAGAAGAAATTAAATGAAATTGTAACCTATACTTGATAATTATGTAGTATAAAATACCAAGCTAATCAAAGGTTAGCGCTATTTTCCCCTTTTTCTGTAAGGGATACACTGTAGTGGTTCATCTTAAGAACACGAGGAAAGCTGAAGGTAGTAGGAAAGGGCAGTAAAAGCTTCGCATCAGAGCTGGCTCTTGCTGCCCGCAGCCCTGCCGCCTGAGCGCGACCTCACGGGAAAATGAAACCCCTCCACAACTGGGCTGTGCCTGCAGCAATGGCGAGATGCTGTAGGTCTCCAGCTGTGCCGTCACTCGGGTCCAAAAGCTGTGTTCAGTAATGCCGCAGCTCAAGTCCGGCTTCCTGCTGGCAGGAGGCTGCGTTGCCCTTTTGATATGTGGAAGGAAAAAAGTCATGTAACTACTTAATCTGGTGGCTGGGCAGAGTTTCAGAAGCAGAAAACTCCCAGCTTTGCTTTGTCCGTTTATTTGGAACATACAGTTAGAGAAATTCTGGCCTTACTGTGCTTTTCTTTTTGTTTACTTATAGTAACTGTGGTAACAGCTTTACAGTGCTTCACCGGCTGAAATAGTTTTATTGTGTGTGACTGTAATAAAGGAAAACCCACCTTGCTAATCTGTTTACTCACGTTTTGATACATATAAAAATGCTGCCCTGAAGAAAAAGCCTTCTAAGACTGAATTAAAGACTGAAACTGTGAGAGCATTTAGTTTGACTTGCATGCATTGGACAAATGGAGCTGTAGCTTACACGGAGAGGGGCCGGAACGTCCAGGGCTGGTGGAAGCCTTGGTGGTTCCACGCACAGAGGAATCGCCTGACTGTGGGCTGGCGGCTGCCTCTGTTCCTTGAGTGTTACGAACAGCGTATTCTGCCTCTGCAGTCAGATTTCTTTGGAGGCATGATAGTTTTATATTAAGTGCATGTGTATGTTGGAAAGAGGTGGAGTGGAACCTGAACTTTGTTAGAGGATTGCATGATCTTAAAGAATGGCGGTGTTTTTCTCCAGCAGTTACATTAGACACGTAGATGTCAGTGGTTAAAAATCAGAGGTTTATCTGCCTATTTACTTCCCGTATAGTAAGAAAAATGTGTTTGCCCTCAAGGGCTAATTTGACTTCTAGTTCAGATTTAAATGCTTCTGAACTCTCTGGATGTTTGAGGCAGATCCTTTGGTACGTTATAGCAAAGAACAAGCACTTGCAGAGAAAGAGTACCTTGATTTGTAAACTTGTAATTTGAGCATAGTACAGTCTGCAATAATTGATATTCCTGCATGCTTAGAGAAAAACATTTAGCATCTGGCATTGAGCAGAGAGAATCCATGCGCACAGATGACAAAGCCTAAAATAGTTTTCTTCTCCCTCATGATATCAGGCCACTTGTTGGCTGTCACTGGCCCTGTTTCTCACTGTGTCAAAATGGAGCTTCTGAGCCTGGCCTTCCAGAGACCACTTGCTTAATTTGCTCCTTCACTTTCCTCCCTTCTCTTCACCTCCCCTCCCCAAATCTGTACCCTTTCTTCCTCGCTGCGTTCTCCCTGGGTATCTCTTTGTACCCGGCCTGGAGGCAGCATCCCTCCTCTGCGTGCTGGAATAAAAGCTTTAACTCCCAAGGTTTGTTTGTCTGGTGCTCAGATTCATATTATAAAGAGCAGTTGTTAGGTCACCTCTAATTGATGCCTCTAGCATATTATGACTTGCCCTTGCTGACTTCTCTCCTTCGCTGTTTTTTTCTGTGGTTTACTTCTTTTCTTGTGTATTGTTTTTAATTGAGTGGTGGGTGTTTGCGATAGGGACCATCATCTCTCCCTGTGCATTTGCAGTGGACCTGGTCTTGACTTTTGACGTCCATTTCAAATTGCAGTGTTACTTCAATTCAAACAGGAGATACTAGCATAAAGGATTAAGTGAACAAATTTACTGTATTCAAAGTATTCTTTTCCAGTGCTTCAGTTTGCTTCCTCTGTCTTAAAACCTCTTTGAAAAAAAGATTTTTTTTTTTTTTTGCCTGAAAGTAGCTTCCTGTCCACTACATGCATCTCAATGTTCTCCTCAGAACAGACCTTAAGTCTCACTTCTTATTGTGCTCCTTTTCCTGTAGTTATAATTGTATTTAAATCTTCCAAAAAACCAGATGCTGTCAGAGAGTTGCATAATACTAAGGGCTAGATTCTCAGTCCTTATTGCCATGTAGAAAGGGTTGCATGTGTGAACCACAGCTTAGTCTTCTAAGATAGCACACTGTGACTGGAAACAATTCAATATTTAAATGGGTCTCTATTGCTATGTTAGAGCACTTTGTTCCCTGCCCCCTGTTCTTTAAATGAGAATTTTCCATACATTAGAAATGAAGTTCTGTTTACTTTTAGAAAACAGGAAACAGCTTTCTGGCTTATTCTTTTATGTTAATAAGGCCTTAGGCAATTTACACTGGAATAGAAACTATCTATTTTGTGTTAATGACTGGGAGCTGGTATTCATTGCTTTGCTTCTGAATTCAGTGATTCACTCTATAAAGCAGTATTAGTACATTGCAAAATTAAGTGTTCATTTGTCAGTGGATTTAGAAATTAAGTTTACAGTGCAGTTGCAAAAACTAAGTCTACCTCTTGTTTAAATTAAAAAAAAAAAGTTCAGTAATATAAAACCTTACTGCAGATGCTAGTAAATCTTTCACAGATGGGGCAAAATGGGCTTTTGCATCACTTATGAAGCAGCTTAGATCTAGCAGTGTTCCCATGGGCACTATCCTGCTGGAATGCAGGCTTTTCTTACAGCTTTTCTTGCAAGTTTGGGGAACTTTTTATTTCTTGCTTGAAGCAGCGCTATTTGCCAGTATCTTTTGAAAGACTGATTCTCTTCATCTTCTCAGTACGCAGGTAGGTGCTGAACGAGGAGCAGAGAGGTATGGGAATGGCTTCCACGCTGGAATGGCTCCAGCTCTGAATTTCAGCCGTCCGGGTGCCGTCAGGCTCCCTGTTTTAACGGTGACCAAAGTGCAGTTCGTGAGCACGGTACAGTTCCCGGGCCATTGTCACAAGTGTGCTGGGAGCTGTGCTCGGCCAAGCTCATACTGGGATTTGTACTGTCTGCGCTACGGACCAAAAGTTCCCAGGGAAAGAAGCTGCAGTTTTGTGCTGCATGACATTTCCTAAGAAAATTTCTTACATTTTTCAAAGCTGATAACAGGTCTTATGTGGGCAAATCTGGGTAGCTCTCGTTTATCTGGTTTGTTCACTTGATATAATGATGGCAATTAAGACAGATACTGTATTTGAGCAATTTAATTTCTGCTGTGTGGCTCTCTGCTAGGCATTGCTTCAGAGCTGGAGCTAAAGTAAGACTCGGAATCCCACTCCAGCATTTTGACATTTATTTTCATGCAAAGCAAGTGGTCCCCACCCCCATTTCCCTTCTCTCTGTCAGCGATTGCTGTGACCTCAGCTTGTCTTTATTCCCAATATCTGTCTCTGGGGAGAGAAGCTAATAAGGAAGTTCAAGGCAGTAAGAAGCTATTTAAAGATTATGCCACTCTCTGCAACATAGAGGAGGAACTTCTGCGCAAATTATTTCTGGAGAACTGCATACGCAGTAGCTACAGTAAATTAACAGTGTGTTTGTGTTGTGCCGAGGGTTAAAACCTAAACTCTAAAATTACAGGCAAGAGCAATACTTTACTTTGTGTCCAAAAAAATACTTGCAACAAGTCTTGGAAATTCCCTGTTTGATGTTCCAGTAAAACAAGTTGTAAAGATTATTGAAGGCAGAGAGAAAATGCTGTCACATAAACAAGGTTTCAGTAAAAGGAAATCTTTTATACAAAAAAAAAAAATTGCACAAATAGGTTATGGGAAACATTCATCCCAAAACAGTCTAGAAATCCCAAGAGGAAACAGTAGCTTTTCCCTAACAAAGTGAAGCCTTTGCTTTGCCTGCCTGCACAGGAAACATCTCTTCGGTTGTGTCAGATAGTGCTTCTGCTCCGTAAAATCAGAATTATCTCTTTCCAAACGGACTAGCAGTGGTCAATTACCCTAACTTGAGCTAAAAGCCAGCCAGTTTAAAGTGGTACCCTCTCTGCATATGCCTAATTCTTCTGATCGTCAGGACTTCTATTTTTAAGAGTAGTTAACATGCGTAGCTGCTTCCTTTTTTTAAGAGCAGCCCAAGCTTAAATGTTATCTTTTTTTCCTGTTGGGGGAGGGCGATTTAATAGTCTTCAAAATTGCCGAATAGTCCATTTAGTTGCTTTTGGAGTTTGAATGTTTTGATAGGAAATTCATAAGTCTGCATATTTGAGATGATACAGGTGGAGGTACTAAATTAGAAGATCTTCCAATTGCGGAAGATCGCATCTTCTTTCAAAGCGCAATTGATGTTGTTGGAAGTAGGTATGTCATCTCTGGTTTTCCAGATTAAATTTTTCTACTCCTAAGTTAACAATGCTTTTTGTAACCTTATTTCCTTATTATTGAAGCTTGGTTTCCTGTGGATTTATGTGTTTTAATAGGTTGATGCTGGGATCTGAGATCTAAGTTGATTTTTCCACTTTGGGCTTACTAATAGAATATTCCTCTTCCATCATCAAGTTGCTTCTGTTTTGAAAGTTGAACAAAAACTGTATTTAAGACTGAATTCCAGTTCAGACAGGACGAAATCAAAACTGTTTATAGGTTGACCTCCAGCGATAGTAGAAGTTGAGCTGAAGAGTTGCCTCAGTGAGGAGCATAAGCCATGGGAGAAGTCACTCACGTATGGGACAGTTCAATACGTGTATAAAATAACCTGTGTAGATGATGGCACTGTGACTTAATTTTAGAAGAGCTGTCCCAATTATTTTAGCGACAGAGGTGGCTGCTCAGTGGGACCCGTAGCACAGAGGTGTCGCGGACAGCAGAGTGAAAAATCCGTAGTTGCATTTCCAAGTGTGTCGTGGCCCAAATGCCAAAGTACTGGATTTGTTTTTGTAAACTAGATGTGGTCGGTGTAGGATGACCTGTTTAAGACTTTTCCTAGTCTAGACAACTTTAATTAAATGTTTATGCTCTGCTGGCTACTAAAGAAGAATAGCTGGACTTCAGAAAGCTGTTAGTGTTATGATAGTCTCATCTGTTTGTCATGCTAGTTCAGGAAAATACTTAATTGCTCGAAGTAGCAAGGAAGAACTCCTTGTTCTTTCCCAGACAGGAAATAAACCACCCCACTAAATTCAACAGAGTTCAGAGCCCAGTGCTGCGAGGAGCAGAGGAAAAACATGGCTTTTGTTATACCTTCAGTATTGCAAAAAATCAGAGGTTATAGGTAGTGCATGTGACCTTAATCCCAGTTCTTCAAGCTTTTATTAGAAAGAACTTGCTCAAAGTAAACTTTTCAAATGTCCCCCCGTTTGCTTACACTGTTAAAGCACTGGTGCCTTTCTGCAGGGTTTCTCCCGTGTTCTTGTGTGGCTGTAGAGTCACCGGCACCGGGGTGGGTTGGGTTTAAAGGAAGAGCAGTTCATCTGTCAAAGCAGTTAGGCCAGCTGGATGAATATCCCAATTTGTATTTACAGACTTTTTAATGCTTGAGTAACTTAGAAATTCCCTACACACTTATAGTGAGGTTTGGTTGAGTCATTTTTCCAAATTCTTCAGAATAACTGAAGATTTCCTGCCCCTCAAAAAAAAAAAAAAAAGCCTGTAGGTTTTCCTGTGATTCATTAAACCAGGGGCAGCTCATTATCCAGGGCCACCCTCCCATTTCCAGGGCTGATCTTTTCCTTCCTCTTTTTTTTTTTTTTTTTAAATGTAAAGTTAGAACAATGTCTTAAGCTCTGATCAAAGGTATCCACCGTTCCTGGTGCATATTACTGATAAAGAGGGAGGGGTATTTGTGAGTGTGAGCTGTTCCTCTGTGTTTGTTTACTGCAAGGGTTAAAATACAACTGCAAACCAGTATCACAGGATGAATGTCCCTAATTGGGTTTGGTCATGGAGGAGACGGAAATAAAAGTATTTTGTTTTGGGGTTTTTTATGCCTCTTGTCAAGGTAATGCATACAGTTCCCCCTTTGAGAGCAGAGATTGACTTTTATTTTTTTTTTTTTTGTGCTGATCACATGGTTGCATCTTAGAATATAGGAAGGGCCAGCAAATCTCGTCAGCTATTTGAGTAAAGCAAAGCTTTATTCTTTATCTATCAGTCCTCTGACCTACACAGCTCAGTTACAGCAGTTTGCTTTTCTATTTGAGTGTATCTGAACCACTTGGTGTGTGGAGTGGTGTCCAGAGCATCACTATTGCTCTTGTATGCTTGAGGGAAGTGTTTGCATTTTCGATACAGTTTACTGGGACATCAGAAAACAGCCATTCCAATAAGTACTGGCTTCTAAGTTGTCTTTTCATTTTAGTCAGACTCAGTCTTTCCTATCTAAAAGATGTCCTCAAGCAATCCCATAAGAAATGGGTAACAGTTTGCCATTGACAGTTTGCCATTCTTGTTAGCTGAAAGGGTTTCTGAAGAAGCGTGCAGTGAGGCTGGCACAGTTTTGCTCTGTATTCAAAGCAGATAGCTTATTTTCCACCCTGCGACAGCGGAATGCCATTTCACAGCATCAGCAGAGTGGGGCTTTGTGGAGCTTGTGCTAAGAGCCCTTCACCAGCTCTGAAAAGCTACTGTGTTTAATGTGGAATGGCTTGCTTTCTGTTTATGCTCCTAAGGATGCCCAGATGTGAGCAGTGCATACATAGGAAGCCGAAGCACACCTGACAACATGCAGGCAGCATTTGTTTGGAGCAGCCTCTCGAGGCAGAAACACGTCGTGCGTGTGCTCTGTCAAGCAAAGTGCAGCTAGTATCATAACTTTCCTCTGTAGGTCACGCAGTGCTTTGCTAGTTAAACATGCTAAAGTATGCTTTAAATTAAACAACTTTAAAGGTGATAGCACACTGGGGAAGAAGAATGTGGTTAAAGGTACTGGGGCTCTTGCATTTCAGAGAAAGATGTTGTAGGTAACCGATGCAGAGGAAGGCCCACATCTTTCTGTATGGCCTCACTAAGAACGTGCCTATGCAGAACAGTACATAACCATTTATATGCTCTAGAAAAGTAAAAGTATGAATTATCTCGTAAGGACTGGTTACCATGACTATAATGAATCAAGAAGAATCAAATTTAAACCTCATATTTGGAAGGTATTCTTTCTTGGCAGGGTGCATCAGCTCTGCTGTGCACGGGATTGTGCTGTCAGTGATACACGCTGGAGTGAAACACAGGTTTCCACAGATGCATAGCATTTAGCCTGTAACCGTTTCAGTTGAAAACAATGATTAAATTTCTTGGAGGCAAGATAGATGAGCTCTGAGGGCTCTTTTGAATTCAGGTCTGTTTTCCCTTGTATGTCTTCTGTTGCATGGATATCTGTTTTCATATGGTTTCTTATCATCGTGGTAAACTTGTAGATAATATTTTAATATCTGTGTGTTTATGAAATTTTGTTTTGTTTTTTAGAACTTCACAGTAGTCGTTCAGTAGGATAAGGCTATTGGTATCCTAACAAACAGATTTCCAGCTGGAGTGGCTGATTCTAAATGCTGTAAATGTAAAGCCTAGTACGTGTGAGTTTCCTTAATTCTTACATGTCACCAAAAGAAACCTAATAATTCCTATCTTGCTTCTTGAGAAACTAAATTTGTTTAGTCTGGATGAGAACATTAAGGATTTTATTAACAATTTACGGATTTATAGGCTATTGCGAGAATAAAACTCTTTAATTGCTCAACATGAAATTCTTTGATGGTGACATAATCAAGGAAACCACACAACTGCACTTCCACCGATACTACAGTAAATGATTAAATCTTTTGTTGAGCAAGAATTGATACTTACCTTCTTTCCTTTCGCACAGTTGTGGAATGTAAGTCATGGACATAGATAGCAGGTAGCTGTGGTATGAGGATGTTAGTAGACTGAATATATTGTGGAGGTGCTGTGTTTTTAAGCAAGACTTTCCTTTGTTTCTAGTTTGTTTGGGGCCACTTGGTTAAAAGACACTGTTCAGCTGGAGGGAGAGTGAGAAGTTAATCGAGCACATGCTTCATATAACCTCCCACACGCTTATTTCTGACTGCCTGTGAATAGTATGCATTTGCTTGTGTCCCAGCTGTGGAAATGCAAGTGGTTTTTGCAGATTTTTTTCAAGACTCGAGTATCTTGCCTGGAGAGCAGGTGGCTTCTAGGGGCGGCTGTGAAGCGGGGGGCACATCGGGCTGGGCGGTGCTGATCCAGCCTGCGAGAGCTGCGCTCGCTTGCATATATTTAATCTGTCTAGATTTTACTGTCTTTATTAGTGGGGGACCATCAGCTTTTGCCCATTTTAAATGTATTAATGAGGGGTTTTATTAGCTGGGAGCACAGCTGAAACCGTAAATGTTGACAGTTTAAAAATCCCTTCTGACGATAGAAGGATTATTGTCCTCACCATACACTTAACTTTTCATAGTCTTAACTTACTTGATCAGAGTCTGCCATTAGAGGAATAGTATGTGCACCTAGTATGTGAAAAACATGGTGTTTGTCCCCTTGTTATTGGCCTGATCAGAAATGGCAAGGTCCAGGCGGGCTTTGGAGATCCCCCAGGTAGCATGGACTGCACCGCTGTTCAGCGGGTAGATCACTTGACCGGTTTGTCTCAGGAATTACTGTCTCTTTCTCGTCTGTTAACCAAGGACCTGTAACATGACGCACTTGTGTGTTTTCCTGTCTGAATACTCTTACTCTTATAGCAGGTAACAGGATATGAATCAGACTGTGTTAAGATCTCTCTAAGTGGAAAACTGGGGAAGAGGAATATTAACTACAAATTACTTTCTTCTTTAGCTAGTTTTCTATTTTAAGTATATTGAAATGCAAATTTGTTTTTGTACTGCAGGCCCAGCGTAGAGATACGTTCATTGAAGAACGCTATGGGAAGTACAACATCAGTGATCCATTAATGGCTTTGCAGAGAGATTTTGAGACCCTGAAAGAGGGAAATCATGGTGAAAAGCAACCAGTATGCTCCAATCCGTTATCTATTTTGAAAGTGGTGATGAAACATTGCAAGAATATGCAGGAAAGAATGTTATCCCAACTAGCTGCTGCGGAAAGCAGGCACAGAAAGGTAAGTTTTGCTTCAAATAAGCTGTGTAGAAGTTACTAGTTGCATTTTGATAATACGTTAACTTCAGCAAAAACATTTAAATGCCTTGAGTTTTGGTAACTGAAAGGGCTTTGCACCTTTGTTTAAACTTCTCACTCAATACAGTGCAGCCGGCAAGCTTATTAATTGTAATTCCAAAATTTGAAATATGTGCAAGATGTTTTTGTTAGGACACACAAAAAAGGAACTAGCTTATTCACAGCTGGGAGGTATAGTGCTTACCAGAATGTAAGAAAGGATTTCTGGAAGATTGAATTCTCAGCAGACATATTGTTGTTCTGCTCGTGACTTGTTCTCAGTGATTGTTGAAGAGCTGGTACCAGGTACTTAGGGGAGTGCACCTCCTTGTGCTTTCCTAAGAAAGTATGGCGTCACCAAAACTATTTTTCATGCTATTTGGCCTCTTTTGTAAAGCACCTATTATTCTTCATATGTAGCTTTAACATATATTGACACTAATGAAGTGCTTGGTCCACGTGTCAGACTGTACTTCCACAGAGGTTTGCTCCTCTGGCATACCGTAGTTTACTAGAGGAGCATAAAGCTGCACACAAGTCTGAAAGCAAGAGTCCACTGAACTCTGCTTCTTGGAGTCTTGCTACAACATATTCTCTTTATGTAACTAGTTAGCTTTTAAAAAAAATATGTTCACATGTTTGTTTTGTCCTGCAGTAAATTTAAACAAGTCAAAATGATTAAAGTATTTGTCCCTGCTATGTAGTCAGGGAAGAGAATAATTGCCCAAGAGTACATCACTGGAATCTGCAACTGGGAGGAGCTCTCTGGAGCATCCCTGCAGTCACCTGCATTGCAGCACTGTGTCTTAACCTCTTCATATACCTCTTTTCCATCTTAAAAAAATAGCTGGGATTTTTGCTTTTACTTGAGTCAGTGCAAACTGTGAGGTGATGCTGTTACACTGGTGTCTAGAAGCTCTCTTTTACAATGTCAGATCTAGGTGTACTTCTGGCTGGTGCCTGTGCTTGGGCCAATACCATCCTGTATTTTTTCAGGTATGTCACTCTTGCTTTGATTAAAACTTACGAAGTCATGTACAAAGTTCTCAAATACAAGTAGTCACATTCTGTTTCTAATCAAAAGGTTCAAAGTTAAAACCTCTGTTTCATTGCTCATCAGCACGTGGGTTAAAGTTTATTTTCCCGTAATCTGTTTTGATGGGGATAAGATAGAGCAAGTTCCTTTCAGTCTGTGAATAATCCGAAGCATTTCTGTTGCAGAAACCTTACTATGACATAAGCAACCAGCCAGCTTGACTTTTATCACAGACACTATGCTTAGGGTGGGCAGCTGGAGGTATCTTCAGCTTTAGGTTTGTCCTCTAAGTCACTGGAAGTAACAGCAAGGCTGTGTGTTTCACTTTTCAGCCAAGTATCTAGCTAAATCATGCTATAAAATCAGATTTTTTTTTTTTCCCCCCTTCTCCTTCTGTCCTTCCTGTCTCCTCCTGTAAAAAAGTTCTTTGTGTACTTAAAGATATTTAAGCATTGTTTGGAAGCTTAAATTTCAGGAAGACTGAGAAGCTGCTAAATTCATGGTGAGCATGTGTTGGGAGAGCCTAGAGTTTTGGTGGTGAGATACAGCAGAGTCTCTTGGGAAGTTTGTATTCTGGCTTTTTTGTTGAGTTAATAGAATTTCAATTATTCATGTAATTCAGCGTTAAAGCTGAAGGAGCTCCTTAACTGGGTCCTTATGGCAAGCAGTTTCATTTCAAGAGCTCATCTTGTTCTTAAGTGGAAGAACAAATTAATGTTCTTTAAAATAAACTTTGCACTGCAGTCCTCAAATCCCCTGTAAGAAACTGGGGGAGAAGCCTGTATGCGAATTACCACTGGAACCGTAGCGAGGATCGTCTTGTTGTAATTGTTAGTGCCCTGTGTCTCCTGGATGCGCGTTCTCTGAGGCAGTGCCTCTGCTCCTGCTGGCGTTTATATTAATGGCCCTGCCAGGAAACTCTGATGAGGGCACCAGACAACCAAGGACGGATAACGTGAACTTCTCAAGGCTATTCTGCAGTCTGGAGGAGAAGCATGCAATTTAGCTATTTAACAACAAAATGAAGATACATCCAGTGTGAGGTTTTCCTCACTTCTTTCACAAACTGACTCAACTATACCAAATAATCACGTAGTGTAACTTGTCCAAAAGCTGCTTTTATATGATTTTTTTTTTTTTTGGAGTTGAATTTGGATGTCTGAGGCTGCAGGGGTTGCTCTCCCGTGTCATTTGGCTTTGGACCGTGTGCGAAGGCGCTGCTCTCTCCCTGCTTGTTAAGTGTGCCTGGGCATCGAAGTGACCGGTGTTTGTTTGGCAGGTGATACTGGACCTGGAGGAAGAGAGGCAGCGGCACGCCCAGGACACGGCGGAGGGGGATGATGTCACCTACATGCTGGAGAAGGAGCGGGAACGGCTCACCCAGCAGGTATGCTTTGGTAGCTGGTAATTACCCAGCCCACAGAAACCCCGGGCTCCTGGGTGGTGAACTCGGTAGAGATGTCTAATTGCACCTTCGTGTTGAAAGAGTAGTAGGGACCTCCCTCCTCTGTAAGGTGCTCCTAGCTTTTATCATTTCGATATGAAAAACAGCCTTAACTTTTTGGGGTGTTTTGGTAGCTCAAGAACAGGGTTGCACTTACAAATGATAGGGCTCTCTAGTACTCAACATTCAGAATAAGTCATGAAAGATCTCCTGGGAGGGTTATTCAGAGATGATAATAAATATTTAAGCTACTGTTTTCTGTTACTCAAGCGCTGTAGACTTTATTAAACATACATAACACATCAGCATTTTAAAGTCTAAATGCCTTTAAAAGGCAAACTGACAAAGTAGTAGATGAAGGGGAAGGAAGCTTTGCTCCAGAACGCTTGTTCAATCAGTGCATGGCAGACTGGGTGTATATCTCACTAAAGGTCAATTGAATTTCATACATGATAAGAATTATTACTTACTAGTAGTTTTAGTACGTGCAATCAGAGTCATACAAGACTGTCTTGCAGATACCTGGGGCAAGAACCTCTTTCTTAGCCATTGCCATCTTTTACCGTGTAATTTCTCCAAGATACATAGTAACCCCATTCCCTTTTGGGGCATTATACTTCATTTACTTTCAGGAGGTTTTGTGGTTCCCTTACAGTCTGTTTTTGTTCTTATCACCCAGTTGGAGTTTGAAAAATCCCAAGTGAAAAAGTTTGAAAAAGAACAGAAGAAGCTGTCAAGCCAGTTGGAGGAGGAAAGGGCACGCCACAAGCAACTGTCTTCCATGCTTGTAGTGGAGTGCAAGAAAGCCACTGCCAAAGCAGCTGAAGAGGGGCAGAAGACAGCAGAATTGAGCTTGAAATTGGAAAAAGAGAAGAGTAAGGTGAGTAAACTGGAAGAGGAGCTGGCATCCAAGAGGAAGCGGGGTTTACAGATGGAAGCACAAGTAGAAAAGCAGCTCTCAGAGTTTGACATTGAAAGAGAACAGCTGAAAGCCAAGCTGAACAGAGAAGAAAACCGTACAAAAGCACTCAAAGAAGAGGTGGAATGTCTCAAGAAAGCCCTGAAAGAGCTGGAGGCTTCTTGCCAGGAGCACAGTCCTACCGAGCCTTTGCAGCCAAGTTCCTCGGTGATGTCCAGAGGTGTTGCAACTGACAGTCCCACAGTGAAGTCTGTGTCTTGCCAGACAGAGTGTCTGCAGGCAGACCGAGCAAACCCTGCCAGCACAAGCAAAGCTGTACACACCACGTTTCCCAGCCCTACTACACCTACTCATTCCTATGCCAAATCCAATGGTCATTGTGATACAGATGTGCAGCCGGGTAGTGAGCTACTGCAGACAAATGCAGCAGAGAACCAAGTTCAAAAGGAGAAATCTGCTGGTGCAGCCTCAGAAAACGCAGTTGAGAATGGAAGTTCTCCTGTAAGAACAGAGTCACCGGTGCATCTGATGTCCCAGCTCCCTTCTAGTGGCATCTCCCTGTCTCCCAGCAGCACAGCTGCCTCCTCTCTAACACCTTCTCCCTGCTCCTCACCAGTTCTGACTAAACGCTTAGTGGGAGCTTCAGCAAGCAGCCCTGGTTACCAGTCATCCTACCAGGTGGGGATCAATCAACGTTTCCACGCAGCTCGGCACAAGTTTCAGTCTCAAGCTGAACAGGACCATCAGTCAAGTGGTCTGCAGAGCCCACCGTCACGGGATTTGTCTCCTACTCTAGCAGATAACTCTGCCGCCAAGCAGTTGGCCCGCAATACAGTCACTCAGGTCCTTTCCAGATTTACCAGCCAGCAGGGACCTATTAAACCTGTCTCCCCTAACAGCTCACCTTTTGGCACGGACTATCGAAATCTGGCAAATGCTGTGAGCCCCAAAACCGAATCTGGTCACTCTCCAAGCCCTGGCAAGGTTTCCAGTCCACTAAGCCCGTTGTCTCCTGGAATTAAGTCGCCGACCATTCCTAGAGCAGAAAGAGGGAACCCTCCACCCATTCCTCCAAAGAAACCCGGCCTCGCTCAGTCACCTGCTGCTCCTACTCCACTCACCAAAACCTCTTCCCAGGCATCCTCTCTGGGTGCCCCCATGGACGTGGCAAGTAGCTGCTCTAACAATACTGTAGTGTCAAATGGCAAAGACATTGAGATACTCCTGCCAACTAGCAGCTAGTCTCCAGAAAATGTGAATGTGACATTCCATGGCTTAGCATCCTAGAGCTAAGACACTGTTTTTCCACTCCATGTTATTTATTTCCATAGTAGCAGATTCTGTCTGTATAAAGCATTTAGTATATTTTTTCTTTTTCAATAGGTAGGAAAATATTTTTGTTTATGAAGAAACCTTAACTACAGCTATACAGTAGCCTCAAAATGTCTCATGGCAACAGTCAAATCATTAGAGATAACAAGAACCATAATCACATGGTGGGACCTAACTATCAAACTCTAATGGAACTGAAATGCTACTTTTAAATTATGCAGAAATAACTTTTGCAGACTTTTTACTCCAGATGAACATTTTATAAAAAGTGCCTGAACTAAGCCTGCAATATGAATGTGATTCTCTGAAAAAGGTGAGGAGGGGGACCATCTAGCTGCAGAAACAAATTCTTCTGTGAGTCCTGAATGTTGAAACCAACACTGTTTTTCTTTTTAATTCTTTCCATTTGCTAAAATAAGTTAGCAAATGTGCTACAAATTCTGTGAGGTGACCACCAGACTGACGCAGCCAGCCACGCTTTATCCTTTAGGACATAGCTCCTAGCTATTTGAGGAAGCACACATACGTTTCTTGGGGTAAAATTTAGCCGTAATACTATCCAGATTACTTTTCTCTCGGTATTCGTTGTCCATGTAGTTCTTGCTTTCCTGTAACACATTCTGCAGAGATGCCTGTGTGCTTTAAATGGCTAAACTCTGGTTTCTGGTGTGTCACCTTGAATTTTCAAGCTCTTCAAGCATTCTACTGTTGTGTGTAGAACTTCTGAGAAAAGGATCTTGCTATTACTTGACAAAGATCTCGCTATTACTTGAAAAAAATCACTAGTTCATATGATACAGGTTTTTTGCAACAGTAACATGGGATCTTCTACTAAAAACAAAAGCAATAATTTTGTTCCTCATCTCTATCAGTTGTGTCCGGCTGACCTGGATTTTACCGACTGGTTAGCTATGGGATCTTGCTGGCTTTCCTTGGCTGCAAATATGGAACCAAATCATTACTGTCGTGTAATTGAATATGTATGTATGTGTAAGTAGTTTCACACACATACATACTAAATACACAGTGTATTAGGAAAATCTTTATCTATTCTTGATGTTCTGCCTAATAGGAAGAAAATGTGGGAATTCATTGAGATTTCAAAAATCACTTAATGAGGAATTGCCTAAGTTTGAGGCAAATCATGTGTGTGAAAAATTATTTGGGCCCAAGAGGGGAGAAGCAACTGATTCCTGTGCAGAAACACTTGCTGCAAGAAGTGTAGTCCTCGCTGCAGATGTGCTGCGTGTGCTGCCCATCGTTCAGCGGCACAGCACGGTTGGTTTTCTGAGTCACTGCGGCAAGAAATACAAGACAAACGCACCACAGGTCAGTGGCAGAGGCCGAGAGCACAACCCTGAGTTAATTATCTCCGTGTTGTATATGAACGGATCCTAAATTTAGAAACTGGACTTGCTGCTCGGTGTCGCTCAGTGTTCAGCATTTCCCTCTGCAGCAGTGTCACATTTACGCAGAGCGCAGCTCCCCACTGCCAGAGACGCTTTCTCCTTTGTCATTTTTCAATATTTAATTAGAGAAAATACATCCACCTTTATTGTAGGAAAGATCCCTGCGGCAGCTGGGAGGATGCACTACTGTACACGACCTGATGGGTTCCTTCTAGCTTTGAGTCTCGTTTTGTACGACATCAGAGCTCTTGTGCTGCTTTGAAGTGGCTGTTGTCTGAAGTGACCCCGCTGTTCTCTCCTGCACAGCCGTGGCAGGTATTTAGACTAGAACAAGAGGTTTTTACAGACCTTTTAGTAGCCTTTTAAATTGTGGTATTACGTGCTGTTGTTCCTAATCCGGTGGCACGGGCTGTGTACTAACAGTAGGGAGACAGAGGCAGCCTAGAGAGAAATGGGCAGTGACTCTCGTGGAAGCACATTTATTACTTTTTGAACTTTTAAGTATCCACAGCAGATTTTTCCTCTTGATGAGAATAATTGTAAAAACTGATGGGCAGATGGATTTTGGCCCATGTATCACTTCTGATTCAAAAGTGAGGCTTTTGTATACACTGCTTTAATGTGTTTCTTTGCTTTTACATTAATCTAAATGGTATTATCCCCTTTCTTTATCAATAGCTCTATAGAGAGAGATATACTATGATGAAGTCTATTAGGAAATGCACTGAGTACCGTTTCTTCTAAGATATAATATGGGAAGGGGGTATGCAAAAGAATGTATTTTTGCTAGTAGCCTATCTTCTGAGAGAAACTAAGCACAAGATATTAAAATGGATCCAACTAATTCAGTAAGACATTTAGAGTTAGTATTTAACTGTTGATGTAGATTCTGTGTGGAAGCAACTAAATATTTCTTCTATAACTCACATCTGTTATAAGCAGACATTGTTGCAGAGTTTGTCACTGGCTAATGAGATAATGAAGTGCAAAATGTATACACTAGTATTAATTCATTAACACTTGTAAATTTGTAAAGCCAAATGTACCAAGCTGAAGTCTTTAATCATTTTTATAGCTGATGGCATTAAACATGTTAAACATTCATATTATCAATAAAGGATTTTATTTTTAAGATGTGCAAATTGCTCAAGAAAATGCTTGGAGTCAGGACTGCGTGTGGAGCGAGGCTGCCTGGCAGGAGACAGCCCAGGTGGTGACAGCCGGGCGCCTGTGTTCACGTGGAAGCTGGAGCTTAAACGTGTGCTCTGAAATGTCAGGAGAAAGCAAATTTCTTCGGAGTACGGTGGACTGGCTGGCCGCAGCCTGGGCTGCATCGCTCGTCCATCTCCCCCCGTCTGAAACTGGTGGTGCCATCGCTTGGGAGGTTCTCTGCGGCAGCGGTGTGCTTCGGGTGCCGCGGCACAGCAGGCTCCGGACAACCGGGGCTTTTAGGCATTTTTAAGTAAAAACAGCTTTCCTAGAGTACCTCTTTGCCACAGTGTTATGGTATTAAACCGATAAGACTTTGGGGGTATTAAACTAATAAACACTTTGGATTTTTGAGGGGAAGTAGGTGTGCCAGTGCCCTGCTGATTTTTTTTCAAGCGGTATACAGAACTTCTCATGGAATTCCCTCAGCAGTGTCAGCACTCCTCTGCCACAGAGGAGCTCGGCTCAGTTATGTCACAGATGCAGCTGAGAGTGTCCCAGCCCAGTGAAGGCGCTGGCTACAGGAAAGTCTCATCTGCCCGGGGTGCAGCGTGTCCGTGCAAGGAACCAGCGTGCTTCTTCTGCAGAGCTGGGGGCCGCTCCAGGTGCCTCTCGGCCCAACCACGGGGAAGAGTCTACAGCTGCTCTGTCTCCCTAATATACACCTCAATAGTGACCTGATTTTCTTATCTTTACATCAGTTCAGTTGGACAGGTTTTGCAACAACCTGGGAAGAAGCTCTTTGTTCATCTCTTCAGGCTTGATGGCATTTTGGAGGAGTGCTGCATGAGTGATGGTACCTGCTCCTGAGCAGCCGAGAGCAGTAGCCACCGAACAAGTGCTGCTTCCTTCCTGTAACCATCTTCTCCACTGACGCCGAAGCGAGGAGCCCTGCCCAGGCAGGAATGGGAACTGGTGTGTGTGTCTCAGCCGCAGCCCTGCTTGCTTTTTATAGCAGCAGAGGTGGAAGGTCCTTGCCCAAGTCTGGAATGCCTACAAACCCTTTTATAAACGACGCCGTACGACATTTCTCTTGCCCTCTGATACGCCATGCTGTGTACAATGAATAAGGGCGTTAATCCGAACTCCAGCTGTGGGTGAGGCTTAAGCCCATTTACAGCGCGATGAGCCGATCCCGGCCCTGTGTCCCTGCTCGCAGCCATTTTCTGTGCAGGAGAGAGTGAGTCAGTTCCTCAAACACAAGGCATCTATTCATCCCCCCAAAACTCATCCACGCGAGCTCTGCCTTGCTGTGCCCCAGCTGACGGGGACGCGTGGCTGCGTGTGCAGGGCTGTGTTGTGTGCGTGGGGCGGGGGGTGAGAAGAGGGGCCGTGGGGCTTTTTGACATCTCTCCTTCATACAGCTGGTAAGCGCTGCTCGGTGGAGCGGTGCGGCCACGGTGCGATGTGCACGGTCATCCCTGCGCCTTGGCAGTGCTGCGGTTGCATCCCCTGACCCCCAGCCATCCCACGCCGGCTCCCGGGGCAGGCCGGCCGGCTGCCCTCCCTGCTCCCGCCCCGCGGCCGGGCCTTGCCGTCCCGGTGCCAAGCCGAACGTTACGGAGAGGCGGCAGAAGCCGAGGCGCGGTTTCTCTCCTGCCAGCGTCCTCCCGGCTCCTGCGCCTCGCCATCTCCCAGCGCCGCCTGGCCCCGCCGGCCCCCGGGCCGGTCGGTGCGGGAATGCCCGGCTCGTACACGCGGGTGCGGGCAGCCCCGGGCCCCGCGTCCAGGGCTCCGCCGGCGGCGGGAGGTGCGCGGCGGGACGGGGCCGCTAGAGGGAAACCTGCGCCCGGGAACCGGCCGGGGCGGCACCGGGGAGGCACCGGGGAGGCACCGGGGCGGCACCGGGGAGGCACCGGGGCCCGCTCCCTCCTGCCTGCACTGCCTCGCCCGGCTGCGTGCGGCCGCTTCGTCCCGAGTCTGCGCTCGACAGCGGCAGCGCCGTAGCCGGGGAGGGGAAACGGAGCTGCGCCTGCCCTGCCGCAGGGCATCCTCCATCGCAGGGCATCCTCCATCGCACGGCATCCTCCATCACACGGGCACCGCCATCGCAGGGCACACCCCCATCGCAGGGCACCCCCATCACACGGCACCCCCATTGCAGGGCATCCTCCATCACACAGCACCCCCATCACATGGCACCCCCCATCACAGGGCACCCCCCATCACAGGGCACCCCCATCGCAGGGCACCCCCCACCACAGGGCACCTCCATCGCAGGGCATGCCCCACCGCAGGCTGTCTCGCCAGGACAGCCATGGATTTACTGTGCTGTCATGACACGGCAGCTATTCCCAGTATTCCCAGCTGTCTCGGCAAGAGCTGGCTCCCGCTTCGTCCCCAGCAGGGCTCAGCCCTGGAGGAAGACTCCGGCACCTGACCGCTGTGCAAGAAAACGTGCCGGCTCCCCAGGGCTGTTCCTGGCTGCACACTGCGAGTCCTGCCGAGGCGCTGGCTTCATGTGCCAGCTCCCACCCTCCTGTCCCCGGCTGCAAGCTCCTGCAAGCACCGATGAAATGGCATGGGACAGAGCCCGAAAGCAGTGCCTGCGCTGCTGGGGACACGGGCTGCAGGACCATCAGGATGCCGAGTGCTGGCAGGGCCATGGCTGCCCGGCAGGGAGGGCAGGACGGCCCTGGGCTGCTCGGCCAGGAGCAGTGCCGCTGGCTGGGCTGCCAGGGCAGCAGAGCTGTTGTGCGTCGCTACTGGCCTTGCGCTTGGCAATTTTCCTCCGAGGAAAATGGGTGATCACTGACCAGCTGATCCCATCCGCACTACTGTTGTCAGCATAATCGCAGAAGTGCCAAGAGAAACTGTAACTAAATCGGCTCAGCAAAACCAATCTAGTCCTCCCATCAAGTGCCGGGAGCTTTCGTTTGCTAAATTAATCGGCCAAACAGGGATGGGTTTGCTTGGGCCCCGCTCACACAGGCTCGGGGCAGCAGTGTGTCCGCACCGCTCCCCAGGGCCGGGAGCTCGCGCTGCAGGGTCAGCCAGCAGCCCCAGTGCACAGGCGTGTGCGGTGCCCGGCTGCGCTGCTCCAGAGCATCTTATGGGTGAGAAACACCCAGGGGTGAGCAAAACCCTGGAGCAACAGCGGGGCAAAGGACCACACTGCCAGTGTGAAAAACCAGCTGGGGGGCTTGCGGTGGGGCGTTGGGGGATGTAGGGTGCTGGTGAGGCTGTGTCGGGCAGTGGCGAGAGCGGGGCCGGGGTGAGCACATCGTGTAACTGCAGCTCCTGGGAGCATCCCCTGGGAAGCGTGGCTGTCCCCCAGACGCTGTAACCTGCAATTCTGCCAGGAGAAAGAGCTTTTACTTTGGTGTGCATTCACCCTGTAGCATTGGCTTCGGGCTGTCCTGGCTGTGGTGCCTGCGGACGTGGTTTGTTTGCACAAACCAGCCCACGAGCCAGACCTGGCTCTCGCCCTCCGCCGGGGTGCACGCAGCCAAGGAAGGCTTCAAGCGCTGAGTGTTGTTGTGAAAAGTTTTCATGCTACAGGTTTAGCACAAGCAAACACGCCAAGAAGCTGAGGTCTGCTTACCCCACTTTCCTGCCCTGCTATTTCAGCCTCGGCCACCGCTGCTGATAACCCCTGGGCGCCGTCCAGGCGCCGCAGTCACCACCACGGCCTCATCACCCGTCAGCTGCCGGCCGCGGGCAACAACCCACCACGGCCATCGGAGCAGCAGGTTAAAGGGTCCGGGAAAATCAGTTTGGGGGCCGTCATCTCTTTTGGGATGAGGACAGAGAAAGTAGCAAACACAGGGCTAGATTCAGAGGTTGAAATGCCACGTGCCTGGGTTTCAGTCTTCTACTTCCAGTTTGTGCATCCTGCTGGTGTGTGTTTCCCAGTGCTGCCTTGTGCCGGATCCTCTGCTCGGCCCTGTGTGTCTGTACCTGCTCAGTGGTCACAGGCGGCCCCTGCCCTGTAGCCGCAGGGTTGCAAACTGGCTTCATAAAATCAGTGTGCATGGCTGCAGTGGTGTTTGTAGAGATGTAATTGCAACACAAACCAAATTCGGTTCAGCTAATTAGGAATCAGTGGATGTCCAGCTGAAAACATATTCCCCCACGGCTGCACGACTTCGGCTCCACTGGGCCACGGTTCCCACGTACCGTGTGCCTTGAGTCTGCTCTTGGCTCTGGCTGAAAGACCCGTGGCTGTGAGGGGGTGGTGAGGGGCCAGCTCTGCGCCGAGCGAGCCGGCGCGGTGGATCGGGCAGGTTGCTGAGCCCCCTGGAGAGCCGTGCTGGATGTGCCCAGGTGATGCTTTGGAAGCTGAAGCCGGTGCTGGATCCGGGCTGGCTGCTCTGGTCCCAGCTTGCTCCCAGGCCATGCGGGTCTCGGGCCACGCAGGGCTCGTCCCCGGGCAGGGGGCTGCGGAGCGCCCCGCCACAGGCTCCAGTCCCCTGCGCCGCCCTCCCACGGGGTGAACGGTTCTCGAGGGCCGCGCGGAAGAGGGAATCCAGCTGAAGAGCTGATTCTGATGGTTTTCATCCTGCTCTGAAAGCAAGAGGGGAATTTGTTTCATGTGGAGTCCAAGAGCTGTTTACATGTTAATGAAGCAGCTCTACGTGCTGCTCGCGAAGAGCTGGAGGAGCAACACGTTCACTGGGCCTGGGCACAAGCTCATCTTGCACCCACACGCCATGGGCAGAGAACCCCCAGAGCCCCCATGCTGCCCAGCAGTGCCCAGTGCTCCCCGCCTGCCCCCTGCCCCGGCCCAGGGATGGATCTGCTGCAGCCGGCGTCTACAGCTGGGTGCCAGAAATGGTGAAACGTTATCCAATTCATGGGGGCCGGCAGGGCTGCAAACCCCAAATACATCCTGGTGACTTGGAGGGCAGAGAGCAGGGTCTCCAGGGTGTCCTGGAGCCACAGCTGCCCACGGCCACATTTTGGGCCAAGCAGGAGTGCAGCACTCAGGGCATTTAATGCAAGGCGGCATGGTGACAAAATGGACCGAGGCAGACACATGGCCGGCCACGAGCGAGCGGGCGGCAGGACCGGCCCCCCTCTCTCCCCTGCTTCCCAGGCAGGTTTCTGGGAGCCCCTTGGTGTGCAACCTGCCCGGACCCTGCCGAGCCTCCCGAAAGCACGGCCCCACCACGGCCCAGGGGCATCCCCGTCCTCCCCGGGCACAGCGAGGACCAGCGGCTCGGCCGGCGCGGGAGCCCGGCTCTGCCACAGCTGCCTCTTGTCTGCAGGAGCCTCACGGGCAGCGCAGCCTCCGCCGGGTGATTAATCTTTTGTCACGGAGGAATAGGGAGAACCAGCGATTAATAAACCCCTGGCTTAGGCAATAACACGGCTCTGCTGTCCCCACCGTAAACATCGCCCTTTTACTGACTGTGACTCGGGATGTGCCGACTGCTGGGCACGGGCGCAGCGCAGATGTTATTGTAGGGGCTGCCCGCGGGGACCGGGGTCAGGGCTGTTTGACGAGGAGGAATCGCCATCGGGAGGATGTTTGTTTTTGTAGCAGCTGGATGTGTCTCGGGGAGGGATGGGAACGTCTTCTGTCACTCGTGGGCCGGGAGGAGGCTGGCAGGGCAGGGATAAAGCTCCTGACAAGTTTGGACTAGCAGGCGAGTTGATTAGCTGAGAGATGAAAATTCACAGCTCTGCTCTTGCAGGGGCCGTGAGCTGCTGGAGATGTGTTTATGCGAGGGGAAAGCACCCCCGCGCACGCTGCCCCGGTACCCGGCCCCCGCCGGTGCTGCGCCTGCGGTCCCGGTGAGCCACGGCAGCGCGGGGCTGGGCAAAGCGCCCTGGGTCAGTAACGGGTCCCCATTGCAAGGACAGCCATCACGGCTCTGCAGAGCCATGTCGCCCTGCCCGAAGCCGTGGCTGTGCGGGGGCAGGAGGCGGGGGGCAGCGGGGACGAGGGGACCCGGGGACAGCGTTGCGGGGGGGTGGGCATCCCGACTTCTCCACGGCCCCAGCGTGTGCTGTAGGAGCAGGTCATTGCTGGCTGCTGAGCACCGCCACGGTAGCCTGGACGTGCCCCGTGTCCTGCCGTGGCCATGGGCATGGGGGTCTGGACACCCGGCGCTGCCTCGGATGTTAATTTGCAGCCAAGGGTGAAAAAGAAACCCAGCACGGCGAGCACGGGCCCTTGTCAGCTGAGAGCCCGGGCTGGGCTGCGTCTGATGGTACCGATTACCCGGTGATAGACAGAGATGAATGCATACAGCTGGAGGCAGAATAAATCGATGCTATACGTTGTATAATTGTCTCGAAAATAAGGTAATGACTGGTTCTTGGAATGCTTTGATCTTATCAGAAAGACAAGGAATACACTAATGGCTTTAATTAGACTTTGGGGATGAAATGAATTTGGCCTCCTGGGTGAGCTGGTTTCTGGAATTGACCACTGGTGGGGATCGAAAGGCTTTAATCAGATTTAGGCTCTTTAATACCCACAATGGTGTGTGTCTGCGTGTGTGATACAAGCCTACTGTTATGCCTGTTTTGGGGGGGGGGGGTCTGCAGGCTGCGTGTTCTTGGGCTGCCTGTGCCTTTAGGAGCCTTTTTTCAATGTAATTCCCCATTTGTGTTTGAGCTCTGCAGAGTCTACTATTTTTATTTACTGACTTCTAAAGGGAAGTTGAAAACAACTTGTCAAAAAGCAGTGGAAAGCTGGTAATTGTTTAATTTCCCAACAGCAGGGTCACGGCAGCTGCTCTGGCAGCAGGGCAGCCTGCTGGCCACGCTCGAGCATCCAGAGTGAGCAATCGCCGGTTACCGCAGCTTAATTCTTACACGTAATGGCTGCAGTCAAAGCAACGGAAAAGCTTCTTATCTCTCTAGGAACATATCTTCGTTTTGTCCCCGAGAACACGTAGAATAAGCGGTATTTAATGCGCAGAGGATGAGCAGGGTCTGAGTCAGCGCTGTGACTCACCGGGTGAAGCCGTTGCTCATCAGCCGGCGGTCGTGGTCCAGGCTCTGCGGCGCTGGGCGGGGAGGCGCGGGCGGCCGGAGCGGGCTCAGCCCCGTGCTCCCCCGGGGCTGCAGCACCGCTGGGGTTCCCAGTCTGCGCCCCGGGGGATGCGGAGAGGGTTGGGGATGCCACGGCTCTCGGGGCGGTTCTGCCTCTCCTCCCCGCATGCCATGGCGGGGCCGTTTCCCAGGGAGTCCCCAGAGGGGCCCCGCACCGTCATCCCTGGGCGCCCGAGGGTTTGGCAGGGGCTGGCAGCTTTCACAGGCTGCACCTGACCTTCCCCTGGTTATTTCCTAGCAAAACTGGACTGCTTTCTAAGCGGCAGCAGCCCAGATGCTGAAGCTAAACACGCACCAGTTATTCTTCCTAGGCCATGTTTATGTCTTCCCTGTTGTAACTACAGATTTGGATTATTTTGGTAGGTTGACATTAGCTATCATGTTTCCTTTATGCTAATTTGTTGGGCTTAGATGAGCTCCCAAAAAGGATTTAATAACAAGAGCTGTTGCCAATGAAAGCACAGCCTTGTTCAACAGTTACTGTACAGCCAAATATTTTTAACGCCAAGCCTCCAGGCGTGGTATAAGCTCCTTGTAAGTAGCTGAGGTTTCGTGTAAGTACGGGTGAGAGCACAGCGAGGTCAACGCTTGCCCCGCAGGAGCACAAGGTGGCTCCCAGCTCTGCTGGGGCATGAGCCCCCCGGCAGCATTGCGACAATGGAGATGAGAAAAGCCACGGAGCCGCAGCAGCTCGGCCTCAGGCGGAGAGCACCAATATTTGGTGATTCTGGCTCAAACGGGCCCAGACCCTCCCGCCAGCGCGGGGCTGCGGACGCCCTTGTGGATGTCCTGCCGCCAGCACTGCCCTGGGGGGAGAGGAGGATGCGGGGATGGAAGGGAGGAAGGGCCATGAGTTGCCGGGGCTGGGCAGCGCCTGGGGACCTGTCTCCCCAAACCGCCCCGCCGCCACAGCCGCCCCGCTCGCTGCGTTGCCCCAGGATGTGACAAATCGCCCGTGTGTGTGGGAAAGCTCCTCGCCGCAGCACAAACACACACATGCTTAGTAACATAATCTCTTAAAAGCAAAATCCCAGAAATTCCTTTTTCTTCTTGGAAAATGTTGCCTGGGGGAGAAGCTCATAATGAAGGATGAAAGCTTAATCCTTGAGGTAGAGCAGGACTTGGGGGGGGAGAGTATAAACATGACAGTTGTTGCTCAGTGAGTCGGAAAAAAAAAGGGTGAAGGGATAAAAGTTGTGGTGGGGCAGGATGGCGCAGGCTGCGGGGTCCAGCTGCGAGGAGCCCCGGCAGCGCTTCCTCCCCAGCCATGCCACGTTTATCGCTTCAGTGTTGGCCGTGACAAATGCACAGGTTATCCTGGCAATTTCAGACACAGAAAAATGCTATTGCGCTCTGGTAGGTGAAGATGTGGGGAGAGTAAATTATGCTCCATACCTGCGTGAGGAGGAGGAGGAGCATCCCCACCATCCCTGCCACGGCAGGTGGGGAAGGCATGCGTTGTCCCCAGGCTTGTCTGCAAGTGGTTTTCTCCAGCGCTGCAAGTTCACTTCTGATGAAAGAGAGAGTGACCCAGCAAGCCCGGGGAAGGCAAACAGAGAGCGATCAGAGGGGCAAACAGCTCCGAAGAAATGCATTGAAGGAAGCAGCTTCTTGACACCTCCCTGCCATCCACTGGTAACCACTGCTCTAACCAGCCTTCTTCAAAGCCAGAGAAAACCTGTTTAAATCAAAGGTAAACCCCCGCTGCAGTGCTGCTCCAGTTAAGCCAAACCTCCCCACCGGTGGGCAGCAGAAAAGGCGGCGCGGTGCCAACCCAGGGCAGCAGCAATGCAGGCGGCAGGAGGAGAACACGGCTCACAGCCGGGTGCTGGGGCCACGGGGGTCTCACACTGGTGGCCATGCTCAGGGCGGTGGAAGGAGTTGGGCCAACAGTTTGGGGCAGAAACAGGCATTGCTCGTGGCTCCTTGCCGGAGGCAGCTCCCCAACCCCTGGGGAGTCTCACGACCCACCCCAGAGCTGTGCAGTGAGCTGCTGGGGCTCGGCCGGCCGGCCACACGGCAGGGATGTCGGCAACGGCAGAGCCCATCCCATGCAGATGTTGGCCTTGTTCACCAGGCGTTTGCATGGGGCTCTGCAGCAAAACGCATGTCCTGGCACCGCTGGGCCTCACTCTGCCCCGAGCACCCGCCCCAGCCCATGCATAGACTGCAGGAGCGGTCCTCAGAGCCCCCTGCACACCCGGCAGCCCCATCCCACCGCGAGAAGGGCAAGGTTTGCCCTGGGCTCCCCTCGGCAGCAGCAGGCGCCAGGTCCTCGCTGCCCTTCAGCGCAGGAGGAATTTCGCAGGGGCGGCTGCTGACGTGACCGCCCTGCGCCACCTCCCCGCCTGCTCGGCATCACTGCACGCCGGGCTGATGCGGTCAAAGAGGCAGCAACTGGATTTGGCCAGGCGGCCGGTAACCCACCACACTGCAGGTGTCCTGTGGCCCTGGCTGCAAGAGGCCAGACCTTCGGTGCCACCGGCTGCGGAGCACTGTCCCTGTGCCCGCTATGGTGGCTTTTGGGAGCCATGAGTGCCAGCTCCCTGGCTGTCAGGGAGGCCACGGTGATGGGCACTGAGAGGTACCGCTGGACTAGTGGCTCCCTGGCAGGTCCCAGCCAGCCAGGCCAGGTCAGAGCCATCACGTGCCCCCGAGGGGTTCACAAGCCAGAAGCTCCCCAAACAGGCTGTGAAAGGGGTTTCTGCAGCCCAGCGGGTCCTCCCCGGCTTTGGGGTGGTGCGCTCGCTCCCCGCACAGCATCCTCAAGCCTTCAGCGTCCAGTCCGAGAGGGACAAACAAACAGGCTCTGCTTCTCTTACTTATTTTTTAATTCGGAAGAGGAGCGGCGGAGGTGGGGTTACACTCTCCAGAGCACAACCTGCTCTGCCTTTGCTCACTGCGCAGCAACGCTGTTTACGGACTCAGATTCCAACCCTCTCCTCTCTCGAGGCTGTGAAGATGTATTTCCTCTTGTGCCATTTCTCCTTCTGGCAGGCAGGCTCCCAGGTGGGTCTGGAAAATGTCAAAGTGGGAAATAAAGTTGTTTGCCGCAAAAAAAAAAGAAAAAAGAAGAGAGGAAGAAGGGAAAGAAAAAAAGAAAAAAGCCCAAGTGGCGCAGTGCTAGGGCCTGCTGGGAGCCGCCGGCACTCGGGCAGGAGTGGGGTGATTCAGATGTGGAGCATCACGAGAGCCCCGGCTCCGCACTGTCCCTGCCACGTGCCCAGCACTGGGCACGACGGCTCTGCCACCGCCAGCGCCTGCCCTGCACCACGGCTGAAGTCTCTGTGGCGTTTTCGTCCCTGGAGCAGGCTGAAAGCACAGTGCAAGACAAAGTAACAGCGACACAACGCATGCGTGTCACCCGTGGCCCTTTGATCTCCTGCCTCGCGTCCAGCCCGGGTTCCTGCAGTTTTCCTGCCAGGAGCGTGTGTGCTGCCCCTCCGGGCTCATCTCGGAAGGCCTCATAGTGCTGAAACAGATGACTCTATTTATCTGAAGTGACTAATGGGCGAGCACATTCCTGGCTCTGCCATCATCTGGTTCTCGTAACGTCAGTCGTGATTAGCGCTAACAAACACACACACCAGCGTTTTCAGGCGGTGCTGGGAGGCAGCGAGGTGGGGTGGAGGTGGCGTTTGTTCTCGGTCACGCGTATTTTTAAAACCTCGCTGTTTTGCATAACCCACACCGACCGGTACCGCCTCGCTCCAGCAGCCGCGGCGCGGCGCCGGCAGAGCCGCCGCCACACCGGCACGGGAGGCACAGCCCCATCCAGGACCAGGGCAGGTGTGCGGTGGGGAAGGAAGAGCAGCGAAGGCGAAGCGCCGCGGGGAAGCGGTGCAGCCGGCACCGGGGGGACGCAGAGCAGCGCCCCCCCCTCCCCGCCGCCCCGTGCCAGGGCAGTGGGCCCAGCTGCATGCCACGGCTGCCTGAGAGGGACTGGGAGCACAGGCCAGACCCCCCCCCAGGAAACTGGCTTCCCAGAGAAAATTAGATGTTGACAAAACAATGTTTTTTTCACCCAAACAAGTTTGCTCTTTGTGGAAAATATTTGGACTCAATATTTGGCCCTTCACGCAAACAGCTGGAAGGAAAGGGCCGGTGCAGGAGCAGCCCCGCACCAGAGCTGCCGGCACTGGTGGGAGGGGTCCCCCGGCACACAGGCACCGAGCCCCTGGGGAGCCTGCCCGTCCCCTGCCCCGGGGCAGTGCGAAAACCACCCCGTGCATCCAGTTTCTTGGTGAAAAAGTTTCCATCTGGCAAGTCAAAGAGGTCAGCAGCGGCAAAGCGGCCGTCACCAGGGCTGTCGGGGCTTGATGAGCTGCTGACCTCAGCGCACCGGGACGGTGCTCGCTGCCTGCACTCTGGGTGCCGCAGGAACCTGCACCCACTGTCTGCCTCGGGCTCGCTGCCACCTGCGCCGGTGGAAAGTGGACTCAGTGGGAGCAGGAACCCGGCCCTGGTGCTCCTGCTGCTGCCGCCACGCTCACCACTACCTGCAACGGGCCAGGACTTCCCACATCACCATTAGCTAAGGGGATGCTGACGAATGCATAGGCAGGCTGCGTCAGCTCATGTAGCTCATCCTGGCTCTGCATCCAGTACTGCAAAGTGAAAAAAAAAAAAAAACCAAACCACCAAAACTGATCCCTCTGGCAGGAACTCGATGCACGGTTAAGGACAGCAAACCACGGGCAGGTGCCTGGGTTGGGATGAGCAGCCCTGGTGACGGGATGCCCTGCACCGCTTTCAGCCTGGGCGACTGTCACCTTGCCTCCAGCCCCCGGCCGAAGCCCTCGCCCCGGCAGCAGCACGCGGCGGTGGGAGCCACGTGCACGGAGGTGACGGGCAGCACCGCAGCAGCACGAGCGCCCGCGGCCGCAGCACGGCGAGGCTGCCGGTGCTGGTGCCGCCTCCGCCGCCGAGCTGCCCGGCAAGAGAGGCTCAACCTGCACGTGCCTGCATGCGTGAGCTGCCGGGACAGGACATGCCATGACAGCCCGCAGGAGCGCCTGGGCTGGGCACAGACGCTGCAGATTAGAAAATTAAAAGCTGGGAGGTTTCTGTTGAAGACATTTTTCCGTTCATGAGGCCATGGGGTGGAGCGGGCGGAGCGGGGGGCAGCTGCCTGCAGCAACAACAAAAGGCAGAAGGGGGAGAGGAGCACGAGGGAGAGATTTTTGATTCATACTCAAAAATTACCCAAACTTTATTGCCAAAATGTCTACATTTTTATGTGCTTAAGCACAGTGAGTTATGGAAATCTTAAAACAATGGAATGATCTCCTTCATTGCCCTCGATGTGTTCAAAGTCACCACCCCTCCTAACCAAGTGGAATCTCTTTTTCCGTTTTATTGACTTACAAAAATGTCTCTGCTATCAACACCCTCCGTGTACATCTCATAAATACCAGGGTGGGATACGGGGCTTTTGGTGGCTGTTTTTTATAAACCCATCTCTGCCCCAACCCTTCCTCAAGAAACGTTTTTACGGTGTTAGGTTGATTTGGCAAATTTTCTATTAGAACCTGCCTGAACAAGAGGGGCTGCAAATTCCTTGAATCGAGTCCAAGCATACAGCTTTCTGGTTCCCCCACTCTCATCTTTGCTCTGTGGGAGTCCCTTATCTGTCAGTCACGTACTGATCTTATAAATCTTCCGCAGCTCGATGTGAGAGTGTTGCAGGGTGTGTCTTACATGCTCCATCTGCCAGGTAAGGGACTGCCGGGGCGAAAGCAAGCGCCAGCAATCCAGCTAGAGCACGTGTTTTGCAGCCCTGGACATGCAGAATAAAGTAGGTGTATTTTTTTTTTTTTTTGCATTGTGTAGCAGGCCGGGAGCAGACTCGTTCCTTTCTGAGCACAACAGGAGCGGAGGGGGACGGATGCCCTCGCAGGCACCTCCGGCAGGATGCGTGCATCCATCTTCAGATGTTGCACGCAAGGCTCCGAGCCAGCAACGCCCAGGGCAGTGATGCTCAGCTGCAGGGAAAAATCCTTTGTGCAGCGTCTGTGCCTGTGTAGGAAACCATAACTGAGTGTGCAGCAAGGGCCAACAAGAGCAGCATTCACCGGGGTGGTTTCCTTCGCTGCCGAGATAACTTCTCCCCAACCCTCCAAAACAACGCCTTCCTGGGCTGCCCTGGCTGTGCAAAGCCGGGCCACAGGCCTGGGCTCTGATTTACAGCCTGCCATCTGACAGAGCGACAAGCAGAGGAAGTGCTGATCTGGGAGAAAATGAGGAGCAGATCGGGGAGAGGAGGGGGGTTTGCCGGGGAGGTTTCAGAGCCGTGCGGGAGAACCGCAGCCCGGCAAGGAGCTGTCCCACCCCGGCTGCGTGCACCGGCTGGGGCAAGTGATGCCCGTGGCTGAGGAGCGGGGCAGAGAGCAACTGCAAGAAGAGCTCTGGGAGGAATCGAGGCACGGATGGGAAGCCCTGATGGTGGCACAAACCCCTCCACTAATCCCTTATTTCCCAGGCCCCGGGGCGGATGGCTCAGCCTGGCCATCCTGCCGCGCTCGCAGCCCGCCGAGGAGAGGGACACTGTGCGAGCCGCGGGAAAACGTCTTCAGCCCTATAAACTGACACAGTTGTTTATAATATTCCTAAGTGCCATTGCATGATGAGAGCAATTCTCTGACAGGGAAAATTTACTTTTTTCCTTCTTTTTTAAATAAAGTTAGAAAGCTGCAAGTCCCACAAAAGATGTTTTGGCTATTATTCAGGGTTTGTTTGTTTTTCTGCTTCCTATAAGTGACACACTGGAGGCCATTTGCTGCTGATAATGTTACAGCATTATTGCAGCACCGTTAGCACAGCGCTGTGCTCAGGCTGAACCGGGCAAGCCATCTCCCTGCCAGCACCCGGCACCGGCAGCCAAAACCCCAGGGCCAAGGCTTTTGCTGCCCTCCCGCTGGCCGTCCCACGGCCACCCCATCTGCCAGTCCTCCCTGCCCTGAGCCAGGGCTGCCTGCAGGGAAGCCAGCAGCGCAGGGGACATTTGCCGAGCAGAGAGCAGCAGCAGCACCAGCACCGGGCTGCGGCATCCCGGGGATGCCAGCCCCGCCGGCTGCGCCAACCCTGCAGCCAGCGCATGGGCAGCGGGGGAGCAGAGAGCAGGGAGCAATGGAGCAATGGAGCAGCAGGGCAGGGAGCGTGGAGCGTGGAGCGTGGAGCGTGGAGCAGCCTCCCACAGCTCCTTGGCCAAAGCGCCTGCAGCCTCCTGAGCCACCCGCAGCTGAACTTCCTGGGAAAGCGGGTTGGATTTGAATGGCTGCAAGTTAAAAGTTGTTGACCTTCTGGATAAAACTTATCTGTGCACATTTCACATCCTGAGGAATGAAACCATTACTTTGTCATTACTTTTTGTGTGGAAAAACTCCTCCATACGAGTCAGGCGCTTTGCTGAGGACACTGCAACCTCCAGTTTGCTTATATTGTGCTAGAAACAAACAAACAAACCCTGAAAGGCACTGGAGAGCTGCAGCAATCTAGCTGCAAGCTAAAAAAGGAGTAGGGATTTATCAGGGCCTCAGTACGGGACACAGGACAACTTCTGCGAGGCCGCCGAGCTGACTGACGGGCACCCCTCCAGCGCGCCCGTGCCTTCGGGTGTCAGCAGACGCGGCTGTTTCCTGTGGTCAGGGATGGGGCTGACATTTCTCTGACCTGCCCTTCCAGCAGCCGAGGCACAAGGAAGACGGTCACAGCCCAGAGCAGAGACCAGGGCTCATGGAAATCACAGCTGGACGGACGGGCTGATGGAGAATAGGGCTGGTGTCCCTGAGGGGTGACGAAGCATGACGGCAGCCTTCAGGTGCCCCCGAGGGGCGGCAGCAAAAGCGGCAGCAGGGCAGGAGGCAGGACGAGCTCGGCCGAGGCGAGGAGGGCTTCCTGAGAGCGGTGCTCTTGGAGGACCCCCTGCCCCTCCAACTCACTGCTGGATCATCTGTCAGTGTAAGAAATCAGGCTGGAGGTGAACGTATCCCTACCTCAGTCCTTGTCCTTGAGGAAAAAGTCCTGGAGAAAGTGACAGGGACAACGTTAGCAAAGCAGCCAGATACGATGATCACTGCCACAGGCTAAGAGAGCCCCTTCTGCCGGGGGCTTTCCACCCAAGCCCTCCTCACAGACGGATGCAAGGCACAGCTCTGCAGCGAGGTCCGCAGGACGGCTGCATTGCTCCATGGAAAGGTTTGTAAAGCCGACAGGACTGAGTCCACGAGCGCTAAGACAGCAATTCCCTGCTCAGAGCCATTTTCAGCTGGGGAGGCCGGGGAAGCACTCGCCCTCGTCCCACTGAGCACACCCCATGTCACCGCCGCACGGCCGGGTTATGGGTGCATTGCGCTCGCCCACAGCGGTCCTCTCAAAACCCTGCCAGCAGCACCACTTGGCTGCAACGATGCCGATGCCTCCACAGCTCGTGGGAGGTTAATTCATTTTAGTCTGTATCTTTGGAAAACAGGAATTTAGACTTAGAGGACCTTGTCACTTTGTCATCCAAGCTCCCGAAGCCCCTCCCGCCCCCAGGAAAGCCCGGCTCAGCTCCGAGCGCAGCAGAGCAGCCCAGGCTTTCCCATGGCCGCAGCTACGGTTGGTGCTGCCCCAGGTACCGCAGTCGCAGCCCCGCAGCCGCAGCTCTGCAGGCGTTTGCTGTGAGAGCCAGGAAACAAGAGATGGGAAGTTTATAAACATGCCGTGGATGGTTTATGGAAAGAGGTTATGAAATGCAATTAAATGTTTTATAAAGTGTCCTGATTGCACTCCTCGGTCACTGTATGGTTTTGATCATAAATCAGAAAATGAGCTGGAGCTGGAGAACTGAAGGGAAGGGGGATGGCCAGGAGGGCAACAGAGCGACATGGATATCGGCGGGTTCTCTTTAGCACTTGCTTGTGCCCAGGGTTCTGCAGTTGTGACATTCATGCTTTGGGAAATGCCCCACAGAGAATTAGTCCCAAGTGGGAGGGAATCGCCCCTGATGCATGGGTGCTCCCTGCGGCTCAGCAGCCCTGTGCCCTCACCAGCGCCAGCCCCCCACCCTGCCTGATGCTGCTTGTTTAATATGCAACGTAAGCTTTGATGATAGGCGGATTATGCAGCAAGGGTGAAGGGGCCTCAGCTGCCAGGCTGAGGGTGTCTTGTGTTTCGGGGGGACCCCACGCAGCGCAGAGAGCCGCAGGAACGCACCAAGCCCGGCGGCTCCATCGCCCACGGCGGCTCCACGGCACCGGCGCGGCGGCGGCTGGGCGCGCAGGTGTGACAAACCAGCCAGCCGGCCCCTGGCACCCGGCGAGCGGCAGGGGAATGTTGGCCAGAGAAGAGAAGCGAACATCAAGGGATCAAAATGAAACCACATTGAAGCGCGTGATTTATGGACTGATTCAGGGCTGCGGCACGCTGCCTCGCAAGGGCTCCCTGGAAGAAGCAGCCGCCGGTCGGTGTTTACCAGGGACCGGCACAGCCGCCACAGAGCTGGCCAAGAGCTAATTCCAACAGTCTGAACCGCATCCTCCCAACTGCGGCGGCCGCTCAGAAACAGAGGTACAGGGCCTGCCTGCTCACAGGCAACGGCATGGCCAGCACTCGGACACTGCCTCTTATCTTACCCTGGAAGTAAAAACTGAAGCTCTGTTCTGCTGGAGAGGAACCTGCAGCCCTGGCACCGGGCGCTGGAGCAGGGAGAGTTTGTCCTCTCCCCCGGGACTGTGGACTGGGTGTAAGAGGGAGCTTGTCACAGTGACCCAGCTGCGACTGATGCACAGTCAAACACCTCAAAACTTGGAAAAACTAGTTAACAAACCCCTAAACCCCGAAGTGCAGCACAGGCATCATGTGTCTGACATTTGGCTTCTCATCCCTGAGCTGCTGGTCCAACAGCTCGCAAGCCAGAGGTTAAGCTTCCCGGTTCCTCTTTTTGATCTGCATCATTCACATTTTTCCATGTTGTCGGACACACACACAAAAAAAAATCCCTTTGAATTAGCAGGCAGGGTGAGACTCTAATTGCTTTCCCAGCTCCTCCCCATGTCAGGTCCGGATGGCTGCCCAGGCACCTGCACACACCCGCTCAGCCCGGGAGCTCCACAGGTGAGACAAGAAGAAGTGCTGCAGTTTGGGGGGGATGAACAGACCGCGAAACGCATCTGAAAAGGCCCCAAGGCGAGCGCACTCGCACCAGCAGAGAGCTGCCCAAGCACCGTCCCCGAGCGCTGCTGCCGACAGCCGTGGGCAGAGCCGGGGGGGGGATGCTCCCGGCCACGCGTGGCTCCGCGTGCATGGGCCGACTTGGCAGACGTCTTTCTATCCATTACCAGCTAATGCAATGGAACTGGCTGACAATGGGCTCGGCGGCTGCCAAAATCCAACATGCGGCCTGCAGATGTCCCTGGGACCGGCAAACCCTGCTGGAAGATCCGTGCGGTACGAAAGGTTACCCTCAATTTGCTTCAGATGCTGCTCGCGCCGTTCAACAGCCATCGTTGGAGGAGGGGGCTCCTTCAGAGAGAAAAGCATAAATCCAGCTCTACATCCAGACTGTTACTATCTTCTCTGGTTCAAATTAAGTGACTGGGGTCATTTTTTATATGTTGCAATTTGCCTTTTACCTGAGGGCATTGTGGAAAGGAAAGAAAAAAAGGTGAATCTAGCACGAAAGCAGGGAAGGAGCAGAGTCTTTAGTAGACAATTAGCTGAACTAACATCAGGTTCTCCCTAAAACATCAAAATGGAGATTAAATGTAGGCAGACACAGCTCATTCCTTGCCAGTGGGTTTGGCGATAAATCAGCACCAGCGCCTGCGGCTGCGTGGCAGAAGCTGGCAGGGAGGCGCGTACAGCCCTGATCCCCGGTGATGTTACAGGACAGGAGCGGGATGGGAGAGACCCCGGCTCCCGCCAGTGCCATCAGCCTCACATCAGCACCCCGCCAGTTTGCTTTCTAAGGCCAAGGAGCGAGGTTGATGCAAACGGCCAGCACAGCAACCAGACAGGCAGAGGATGACGCCAGTGCCACCACCAAAAGCCACCGAGCGCGTGTTGTTTCAGGCAACCGAACAATGTGATTCAGAAAACAATGCCTCATTAAAGCATCTGCTCCGTATTTCCACAGCCAGTGACAAAGGGCTTTGTGTGTGCTTTGGTTTGAAACGTGGGTTGACTTTGTTCAACAAGTATTTAAAGAAATTGGGTATTTTATCAACTACTACATTAAAGGCAAACGAACTGCGGGAAGCCCCAGGTTAGTGAACGTCAGCACCGTGGGGTGTGGGGAGACCTGGCAGGGCTGCCTGCACAGGCAGGTCACACTGCCTGCGGACCTCGTCCCTTTCTGACGCTGACATCAGTCCGGCTCACCCGCACGGAGCTTCGCACGGGGCTCTGCGTGCACCAAGGGCCGCCCGGTGCTCGCCGCAGCATTAGTGCCCACGCGAGTCCCTCCAGCGGTCTGTGTGCCTCAGCCCTCCCCGGCAGCGAGGGCACCCCTTTTCTGGAGCCCGGACTAGACCCAGGAAACCTTCCCACTCTTCCTCCCCACTTTAAACAAAAAACCTACTTCTTGCAGCCCTGCGGAGCCGGCAAAGCCAGCGACCCTGCTGGGCGGAGGCACACGAGGAGTGTGCTTGACTGGAAATGTTTACTGCGAAGATACACAGAGAGTGCACTGGTAGGGCAAGCCGGGGCGTATTTAGGTTATGGCTTTGCAGGAGGGCACGTTCCTTATGGAGAAACCGCTTGGCGGAGGGGAAAAAAAAGGGTATCTAGGGCTTACGGCAATCTGATCTGCCCCAAAACCACATTATTTGCCCTTCCCAAGAGTTTTATGAGCCTGTAGAAATAAGCAAACTTGGATTAGCCTCAAGTTTCCCTTCCAGAAGGCAGGGAGAGGCCGGGCAAAAGGCTGGGAGCCCCCTCTGCCCTGCCTGCCCTGCCCGCCCTGCCCGCCCTGCCTGCACCAGGGAGGCAGCCCTGGCCACGGCTGGGGATGAGGCTGCTCCGGCGCAGCCCTCACGCTCCCCAGGTCGCATCCCTCTCACCACGAGTATCAGACGGGACTGGAAGCAAGCCCCGTGGTATCGGTCTACGTTTGTCAGCGCCTTTCTCCGAAGCAAACCCCAGCCCAGGATGCAGCGGAGGAGATTTATTTCTCCTGACAGGCTCCACGCACGCCGCTATTTTTCTTCATTGCTCTTGACACGTCTCCTGCCACACTGGGCAAACTTTGGGGTCGGCCGAGAGCCAGTGTCGGGGGGTAAGATGTGAGCTGTTTTCAGATGGTTTATAAAATTAACATCCCCAAAGGATCCCACTGTTTGCAGAGGTGAAATCGGTGACTGCGCCGTGTCCGTTCTGGATGATTTCATCACCAAGTGACTCCTTACGTAGCTTTTCCTTGTCTTTTAAAGCAGGGAGCTTACCACCGCCAGCCTGGCCGGGCATCAGGGGTGCCCTCCCGCAGCCGCCCTGCAGCGCCGAGCCCCTCGCCAGCACCGGGGCGGCAGAGCCGGGCGAGGAGGGAAGCCTTGCCTCCAACAAGGGCTCTGGGATCTGCAAAACCATCAAGCTCCCAACCTCACCCGCACTGCCCGGCTGCAAGTGCCTCGGGGCGACCGAGCTCCCCATAGAGCCCCACGGTGCCGCAGCCCGGGGATACCCTGCCACGGGGAAAAAAAGCATAACCTTGCCCTGGATTTTCCATATTAAAAAAAAACCCCAACAACTTCTTCAGTAGAAATTGAGACCTAAAGCCTGTGATCTGTTGTATTTTGATCAGAACTCAAGCAGCTCCGTCCCAAAGCAGTCTCTTTTCAATATATTTGGTGATTTAATGAAAAATATGATTTCCTCTTTGTTGAAAGCAGATACATTTCGTGTTTCCACTGAATGAAAATATAAGCTTTTAGAAAAAAACAATTTGATGAAAACCTGTTAAACCCGCCCTGTTTGTAGCACCCATGGAGAACTCTATCTCAACGCACAGCATTAGACCTGGCTAACCACAAACCACAGGCGTGCTTTGGGTCAGTCTCTTTTTTTCCAGCACTCCGATTATTTTTTCTCCTGAGGATGGGGCTGGGAAGGACTCAGCCTTCAGCACAATACAAATCCTGCCCTTTCGGTAAAGTGTAATAAACTTCTTCCCCTGACACATAGGAAAATGTTTTAAGGCAAGACTTTATAGAGAGCATCAATCACTTCGGAGGTGATGGAATTGCTGCAGAATTATAAGCAAGTCTGAAGTGTCTACAGAGGACTCTAAACACTGTCTTCTATTTATTCTCTGTGTCCTTTGTAAATGTAAACTTCAGTGGAGTCCAGAGGCCCTTCCGTCCCAACGGCTTGTCAATCCAGCACCTTTCACCACCGCTAAAATCACAATTAGAAAAAAGGGGGATTACAAAAACAAACACAGAGCTCGCGCTCGCGAGTGATGGCTGCGGACTGTTGTGCTGCCGCCGGCCGTCTCCCGCCGGGAGCGGCGGTGGGATCCTGTCCTGTGCCTACGTCTTCCCACCATGGGCGTGCGAGAGCCGGACCCCCGGAGCCACCTCCTCCCCGACCCTCCTCGCTGGTGACCATCTGTGACAGCGGGCAGGAGGCGAGGGAGGAGCAGGGGTGAGGCTGGAGGAGGACTCGTGTCCTGGCCGCAGCACCCAGTCCTGGGTGCTCACCTGTGAACCCATCCCGTCCTCCCAGAGGGGCAGGAGTGGGGAGAGAAAGATCCAAACTACATCCCAGAGAAGACGGGGATGGAGACCTGGCCGGACGCATGTGCACCCATACGTGCCCTCGCTGTGCATGGGCAGGTTTTTGTCTCCTACAGACATTAGACTACCAGTGAGGAACGGTTAACGGTGCACCACTGAATAAACACAGATTATGGCTCTGAAAGGCTCCGAGAAGATCAAGCAGAGGACAGTGCACTGACAGCGGGATGGAGTTGGGTGTGGGAGAGCCATCCCAGCTGGAACGCCGCTCAGAGGACCGAGCACAAGAGTGGGAAGTGACTTTTGCTTCCACAGAAAGGAAAAAAAGATAAAAGCTCTTTAAAGTTTTGAAGGGAATCTATATTAAAAACTTCTCTTTGCCAAAATAGCTGGAAAAAATTATTCTATACATTGAAATATCCCACAGCTGCTCTAGCAAAAAAAAAAAAGGCCTGTTTTGAAAAATATCTTGCACAAGAGACTTGATCCGTCCCTGGAGCATCCTCATCCCAGCTGGGGAACAAAGCCAGCACACTCAACACAGAGCCCGCAGCGGGACAAGCTGCAATATTTTGTCCCTACCTTTGAAGGGGTCAGGAGATGCATATGGAAGTAAAACACTGGGACCCTTTTGGTGATTTGCATTAGCAGATATTTCTGATAGATACAAGCAGCTCCTTCTTCACACACAACTGTGCACATCTGTGAGCATCATTAACTCTGGGCAGATCTTATGTTAAACAGAGGAAAATTCCTGCTATAGCTGACAACACAGGTCAAACCATAACCCCTTTACCTGTGGCTGAGGGATAATCCCAGCTCCCACTCGTTCCCCCACCTTACTGGGAACTTGCTTTATCAGCCGGCATGTCACTGGCTCTTGCCAGCATCGCTAGTCTTCTCAAAAGCCATTTGCCCCAAAAGACAATTCAGAACACCATCATTTTGACAGTCAAGCAGCATTTTGGGGGCTCCCCTACCAGCTCATAATGTCCCTCACCAAGTCAATGCTAACAAGCCAGAGCTTGGAAAGGCAACGTGGGGCGCAAGTGCGGGCAGGTCCCCCGCACCTCCTGATGCTCGCTGTCACCCCGCACCTCCCCCGCAGGGCTGTGATCCCCCCCGCCGGGCTGGGGTCCCCCGCACCCCCGCAGGGCTGTGATCCCCCCGCCGGGCTGGGGTCCCCCCGCACCCCCCCGCCGGGCTGTGCCCCCCCCGCGGCGCGGCGGCTCCGGGCGGGCTGCGGGGCGGCAGCCAGCAGATAGCGCTGCGGGTCCGTCCCTGCGCCCCGCGGGCTCCGCCGCCTCCCCGCCCCGCGGCCCCGGGACCCGCCGGCCGCGAACGCCCGAGCTGCGGCACCGCGGGGGGGGTTCGTCTTTCCATCCTCGGCACCCCCCTCGGGGGTCCCACCCCGCCCTTGCAGGCGAAGGCACCCCCAGCGTGTGTTTTGTGTCGTCCCCCCCCCCCCGCAGGGACCACCGCCACGAGTGACAACGAACTTCAGGGCTTTTCCAGCACAACCTTTTCTCACCAGCTGCGACCCGGAGTTGGGACGCGACCGAGCACGAAGCACCGCGGCAGGCTCCCGCTTCACACCTCCGCCACGCGCCGGCACCCACCATCCATCGGGATTGCTGGTGCGAGACGTGCCGGGGAGCCCTGCGGGAACGGGTGCGGGGATGCTCCGGCAGCCTGAGACAGCCAAGATCAGAGTTAGCGTTTTCCTTTTTGCCAGTGCCACCGACTGCCAGGCGTGACCCTGGGCACAAACTCCCGTGTTCCCCCTTCTGCCAAATAGCTCTTGTGACCCCAGCTCCCATCCCTTGCTGCTGCCTGCGTTTAACTGCAGAAAAGCAAGGAAAGGGTCGGTCTCTCTGTGAGCGTTATCCAGCCTTTTGTCCACGGCAGGCCGTCTTGGTGCTATCACAGTAATTAATAATAGCGTTATCAGTGGCACAAGGCAAACCCTTCCTTTCTGCACTGCTTGGTTCTTCCCGTCCGATAACAGAAGTGATTCCAGGGATGCCAGGAGACAGCTCCCTGCGAACTCCCCACCGTGTGCCTCGACTGGAAGCGCAGGGCAGGAGCAGAGCCTCCAACAAGAGTGCTCTCGGCTACCAGGTGGGTTGTGAAAACAAAATCTGCCTCTTAACGCAGCTCCTTAGTGAGCTAAGAATAGCTCAGAAGCAATCTTTCCTTAACTGCAGGATCAGATTCCTCCTCTTAATGAATGGACTTGATTTGTCATTAGTTACAAAGGAAAGGAGCAGGGGTGAGAGAAAAGCAAGCCTCAAATTTGGACAGGCTCTGGTGCCGCGCTGCCAGTGCCGGCACACACGCAGCTCACCCCTTACGTGGGCTGACGCCGAGCTGCAGACCAGCTCTAACTCCTGCGTGTGCATTAGAGACACTGGTGCTGGGCAGCACCATCCTCACCGCTGCTGCCACGACCACCACGGCATCCCGGTGCTTGGCTCAGGAGAGATTGAAGGCCCAAAGAGAGGTGGCAAGGAGGACAAGTGCCACAGAAGGGCTGCGGGGGGAAGAGAGAGCCTGGGACCTTCCAGCCTCTTGTTTCATCCTGCTAAGGAAAAACTTCAAGGCTAAATTTTCCAGCGCTGCCCTGGGAGAACAGGTATTGCTTCCCAGTGCTGGACCGGGAACTGGGTGTTTTCATCCGATTTGTGACTCCAGCATGGCCTGGGCTGTCCTACGGCCATCGAGACTGAGATCAACCCAGTGACCTTCAGCCTCAGAAGGATGAGCCTCTGCCCGTGTGCTAACAGGGAGCGTGATTAAATGCAGCTCCTCGCTGGTGAGCGTCTCCTGGACCAGCTGCTAATGGGAATGTGGTCATGACCCACAGGCAGTTTCAGATCTGCCCGCTAACTTGTGCAGAGTCCTGTCTGGACACACGGAAATCTCTGGCCATGGCCAGGGGGAGCAGGATGCAATCACGTGTCCGGGGCAGTGAGAAGGGCCAGCAGCGCCTCCCTGCCACGGCAGCGACGTGCCCGTGCGCACGCGTGGGTACGAACTCACCCTCCTGCAGAAGCCGTCTTCTCCAGCGGCTCCCGCGCCCGCAGCAGGCAGCACCGCGTGTCCCCTCCGCCAGCTCGGCCCTCCTGCCTGTGACGGCGGCGGCAGTTCGAACCGCGAGCGCTGCCGGCAGGAGATCTGTGCAGACAGGGAAGGGGAATATGGTCACGCTTGCAACAGGTCATTTTCCTGGCGTGCTCCAGAAAGCCAAAACATCCCGGTGGCCCCGGCACTCCACGCTGCCTCCACGCTGCCTCCCGGCTGCGATGCAAACAGCCGATCCCTGTACGATCGCACCCGCAGCGCTTCCCAGGGGCTGACCCAAAGCGCCCCTGCCTCCCCAGCTCAGTGCGTGGCCTCCGTAACTTTCTGCAGGCGGTTTGTTTCCACTGAAGAGTTGCTGTAGCAAAAGTGCAATACCAGCAAAAGCTGGCAGGGAATCCAGGGGCCAAGCCTGGAGTAAAATTCTGATAATGCTGTGTTTATACCAGGAATTTCTTTGGCAGATTAATCAAGTGAGTGAAGTAACAGATGGGAACTAGCTGGAGACACTGTAATGTGTCTCCACATTTCAGTGCAGGGCCAGGTTGGCAGCTCACCCCCCTGGAAACGCCACTGCCGGGGCCAGCTCTGCCCAGAAGCGGCGAGGAATTTAAATGGGGATCGGTGCCGCAGCCCCACACCAGACCAAAGCAGCACCCAGAGGTGAACTCTCCTCCAAGAGCCAGAAGAGAGGAGCCGGGGCAGCAGCTCGTGTCCCCCGGCACACGTCAGCACGTGCTTCCAGCCCCGCAGCATTCGAGAAATGACGGGTATCGAGGGCATTGCCAAAGGAAAGGTCTCGCGCTCCTGCTGCCGGCCTCAGCAGAGGCAGGGCACACGCAGCAGCGAGCGCCGAGTGCCCTCACCTTCACCGCCCACTGGTTTTGCCAGCTCTGGACTCAGGTTGCACTTGGATTTTAAAAACACGCAAGGTCAAAATTCCCCAGGGAGCAGACGACCGGCCTGGGCACGGCCGCAAGGCTCTAGCGTGTCAATCAATGGGGGGCCAGATGCCAGCCACCACCATGGCTGCCTTTTATTTCCCAGTGGTTGGGATGCCAAACTTCTCCCAGACTGGGGAATTATTCCCGAGTCAGGCACTCAGGAACCCGCCACATGCTTGTTTGAACAGCGGTTTGCATCAGCCCGTAGCTGTGCCTGTGTGCCCGGCTTCCCCAGGTGCTGCCCCGAGGAGCGACCGGCTGCCAAGTCTGGCAAAGGGCAGGGGAGGGAGCAGGTCTGCCAGGAGGTGAGACCTCAGAGCAGAGTGTGGGAAACGCTTCGCCGACCGCAGACGGCTGTTTGCAAGAGGCAATGGTCTTCCTATTACTTCCTTCTTCATTTGGAGGGGAACAAGATGGATGCTGATCTTTGTCTGAATAACTGCAACAAGCCAAAACACACCCTTAGCAGCAACAAGCAAACGGGAAGGCGGCAGCAGTCCAGCCAGTGCTGTGCAAACAAAAGCAACAGGACAAAAGCCTTCCCCTAGTTCAGCCCTGGCATAGCACTGGTAGCAGTAAGCACAGGCTGTGGGAAATTACGCCAGGATGATCTCTTTATGTTGTAGGTCCTGGAGAGCAACCTGTTCAAGCTATGTGATCGCCTGACAGTGCCTCTGCTCCTCCAGAGAACTGCTGCGCTGCTCCGGCAGCAGAAGCCGGGCGCATGGGCTGGCAGCACCCACGGGCAAATGCGGGAATGTGCAACCAGGAGCCCGGGTGCCCAGGGAGGACGTGGTCTACACGTGCTTGATTCAGGTTTTAACTGCTCCCTGGGTTCTCATAATATCTCTTGCAATAAAGCTGCACACGTTTTTACTAAGCATGATTTGTGAGAGCCGATGGGTTATTTTAATGACACAGCAGCTTGCTGAGGAAACACCACTTCCCCTGCTGCTTAGTCCTCCCGACAGGCTACAAGAGAGACCTCCAAGCCAAGGGTATCAATTTGATCCCGACGGTCTCTTGCAGAGCGAGACATCCAGGTTAGCCAGTGCAGATTGGAGACTCTTTGATCTCTTCATAAATCTATCGAATCTGGCTCAGTGCTGCCCGCAAAGCTTGCCAGCAGCACCAGCCCCGCAGCCACAAGTACACACACTCCTGATACGCCCGCAGGTTGGGACCGCACCAACACGTCCACAGCATGGCTCCTGAGTCAGCCGTGGACCAGGAGCCCCTTCACCGACCCTGCCCTGGGAGGGACAGAGCCGGGCACTGGCGCGGTCCTGGGCCCTGCCGCCCTGCCCCGGCTCTGCAGCCAGCTCCGCGGAGCCAGGTCCCGGAGCCAGCGAGACCTCCTGCCCTGGGGCCCGGCACCGCACCGAACGAGCCGCTCTCTCCTCAGGCTGCAGCGGTGGAACATATGGGACCCGTTAGCTGGAAGCATATAAAATTCAAAGCTGTATTAGTCATCGGCTCCGTCATGTTCATTCCACCGCTGGTAGACACTACTCTTGCAGAAGCGACCGACAACTGCTTGTGTTTCTACTGTCAGCTCCAATAAACAACCATGTTTAATGCTGCGGGGGGGAGAGGGGGCTCAGAAACTTGATCCAAAAATAACAAGTTTTAAGCACGATATCCTCGCCAGCTAAATGGCTCAGTCTCTCCCTCAGTTTGCCGTGTTGCACTAGAGGGAAGCGGGGTCCAAAAGCCGAGATGACCCCCCGTTAATAAATCACCAACCCCCCGCGTGCTGTCCCAGCAGCCCTCCTGCATGAGCCCGCTGCACGGCCGCGCATTTTTCAGCACGCAGGACCCCGTGAATCACGCGCCATTAACATTCTCGGAGTGACATCTCCAAAATACTTCAGGGATAAATTGGTTGCTGGCTGATTTGCAAAGCATTTAGGCAAAATTATTAGGAGGTGCGTTGGTGGGGAGCCAAGGGCTGGATCCCGACGGGGGCCACGCTCTCACGGGTCGCTCGGATGGCGCATGCTCACCCCATGGCCCCGGGGAGCTCAGCCCGGGCGCTGCAGGCACCCGGCCGGGTGCCACCCCGGCAGACAGTGTCACACGCCAGCCGGTAAACATGGCATAACTCTCGCTCTCATAAAGGGCTTAAGTGCCCTGGCGCTGTTGGATAAACAGGACCGTGCCGAATGCATACAGCAACTTGGCAGAGGCTCTTCTAGGCATCTCAGCATCTTCACAAGCCCTCCTGTGCCCTGCGAGTGGCCCCGCCATCAGAGAGGACCCAGAGCCCAGTGCCCACCGCCAGCCCATCGCCTGCCCGCAGCCCTGCTGCCCACCCCGCGGCATGGCCAGGCACCGGCAGGCAGGATTCAGCCAGCCAAGGCAGGAATCAGACATCAAAAAGCAGGCAGGCAGGAACACGGAAAGCCTCCACCATCTGTTTCACACAGCCGCAGCTTCACGTACCCCTGCTCTGCCCGTAGATCAAAGCAGCGCCCGATGGCACTGATTAGCATCTTCCTGCCCAGCCTGCCCCGACCCCTGCGCCGCTGAAACCTCATCGGCCAGAGGGAGAGAGCAGCCGTGCGAGGAGGGAGCAGAGGAGCCGGGTTGACGGGAAGGGGTGCCTGGCTCGCAGACCCAGCCCTGGGGAACCTGCGGGAGACAGGAGCACGATCCTCAGACAGGAGCATCTGCAGGGAGCCCCTGGCAGAAAAGGAGGAGAGCCCGCGGGGACGGGAGTCCTGTCCCACACGGCCAGCCTGCAGCAGCGCAGCGGGCACCGCCTCATTACGCAGAGAGAGACCACGATTTTGGCAGAGCGCTGAGCAGGTATCTGCTGGCAGAGCCCGCAGCCGGCCCTCACAACACCCTGCCCGTATTGAAGAGCAGAGGTTTTCACAGAGGAAAGCCAGGGCAGGCCTGACGCCTGCCTTCCTCCCTCCCGCGCTCCCCTCTGGCTCCTACTGGGAGCTGCCCTGCCCCTGCGGCGCGGGGACGCTCGCTCCTCGGCACGGGAAAGGGTCCCTCCTGCCATAACCCACCACGAGACCTTCAGGAAAGAAAAACAGCCCCTGGTGCAGCAGGGCTGATCCAGATGTCACCACCTCGGCATTAAGATCTCCACTTAAGGGATTTCCAGCAAAACTGTTAGTGTACTTTCTGAACCAGTAATGGATCTTGTCCCAAATTAATAATAGATGAAGGCAGCAATACTTTGCCCTGCTGTGGGTTGTGCCCCAAAATTGGGAAGGGTTTTGCAAGGGTGTCTCAGGATACCACATTCCCACTAGCATCTTCCCAAGGACATCAGCTCAGGATGGGCAGCAGGATTAGTAACACACACATATGCTTTATCACCTTCTCTCATACGTTGTGCTCTCATTTTTCATTGACTCTTCCAGCTTAAGCTACAGCCCAGCTGTATGCAGACCGCGGGTGCCCTCACGTCTTGTGTTTGAGCAAAAGAAAAAATAAAACTAACAAACAGACCACAACCACTCGCAGCTCCCTCGTGCAGCAGCGCAGCCGCCTCCAGCCCAGCTGGGGAAGCTGGCAGAGCCGAGCCAGAGCCATTCCCACCGTTCCCACCTCTCCATGTGGAAACCCAACCCGCCTGCCTGAGAAGCCGGGACCAGGGCACGGGGGATGTGGAGCGAGAGGTTCCCGCGGAGCCAAACTGGAAGAGACAAGAAGAAATAAACAGGCGGCGGCGTGCCGGCAGGCGGGGGTCCCGGGGCCACGCACCCAGCCCACGGCAGAGGGGCAGATGCGGGCGATAACGGGAGCTCCCGGGGAGGAACCTGCGGAGCTCAGCGCATCTGTCCCTCATCAACGGCACTGCCAGACCCTGCGGGAGACCCCAGGTGAAAAAAGAGCCAAAGTTACTCATGCTCAGTTAGTTCAAGAAAAAAATGCTTCGCGAGAGTCTCTCTTCATTACATTTTGGAGGTGACAGGGAGTTCTGAGCTGTTAGAGGGTTGGGCAGCTGCTGCTGGAAAACCTGAGTTAGGGAGAGAAATGTCACCCCAAATTTATTGTATTTACTTTCTCCAGTGTTTTCAGAATTTTTTACTCTTCAATAGTTTATATTATACACATTTATCAGCTTTCCTTCAGGCTTTTAACCCCAGATTCACTGTCTCAGGTTATAGCAGAGAGTGATGAAATGGGTATTCCTGGGGCTGAATGCTGGCATCTGCTCCGGTGACGGGTTGTGGCCAAAATTTAAATAATCAAATGGCCAAAATGAACCCAAAACAAGGGCTGCTGCGCGCTGAAATCTTCTGTGCCCCCCCGCGCCGTGGGCTTCCCACGGATCTCCTCACCTCCTCTCGGATGCGGGATTTCACAGCTGCTAGAAGCACCCGCACATTTTATACTGGCTCTATCGACATATTCCTTATTCATCAGCACTGGATTTTTTCTTTTTCTTTTTTCAGGGGAGAAATGGGCAAAACCACATCTTGTCCAAAGAGGTTTGCAACTAAAATGGCCTATTTTGTAGAAATCTTATTTTTAAAGAGCATTTACAATCCTCCAAGAAACCAAGGCAGCCACCAGTGAAACAAACCCCACCAGACTGCGTCCTGCCTGTAAGAAGCCAGCAATGGCAGAAGGGTGAAGCTCCCGAGATAAGGGGAAATCACAGAAGTGAAGGGGGGACGTGAGCAGAAATAGCATTTAAAGCCTGGCAAATGTATAGGCAATGAGTAAAATTAACCCCCTGGCTGTGAAACTATTGAATGCCGCGGCCCCAAAAGCAGACAATGGGATCAAAGTCGGGATTTCCCCGCGCTCCGGCCAGCCTCAATGGAGCGCCCGCCGGGTGCCGGGCTGTGTGCCCGCCGTAACGCCCGGGGGCCATAAGCTGCTCAGGAAAGTTCAAAGGAGCCCACGCAGCCTTGCACGGCTCCCGGGGCGGTACACAATTCCCAGGCTTTCCGGGGGCTTGCTTCCCAAAGGGAGGGGAGCAGGGCTGGCGGCGGGGGCTCCTGGGCTGCCCGCAGGGAGGGTGAAGGGGCCGGAGACACCCACAGTGACCCCAGTGCCTGGAGGGGCCGGAGAACCTCCCCCGGCAATGGGATAATGCACGCTCCTGCTGGCAGGATTAGCCATATAGCAGGACAGCTGAATCAGACGCTCAGCCCTTAACAGGATTACGCTCTCGGGAACTCCAATGAAAATACAGACACCCTGCCTGCGGTGCAGGCAGCTCGGCGCTGCCTCCGCTCCCCTGCAGCCCCCCCCGCTCACAGAGCGTCCCCACGGGTCCCCGGGGTGTGAGGTACGCTCCTGTTTTGTGTGTGAAATGTCATAATAAAGTGTCGGGCTGAACTCCTCATGCATGCATGGGGAACTGGCTCAGCTTTCCGCCAGCCACGGGGGATTTGGGCTCCTCCAGGGTCCATGCTGACCCCGGCTTTCCAGCCGCCCCCAGAGCACCTCACCAGGCAGGAGCAGGAGGCCGCCGTGCGCTGGCTGTCGAGGTGTCTGGAGCTGATCCTCGACCCTGTGCCACCCCAGCAGCACACGCTGCTGTCACCTTAGCCACAACACCGAGACTCTTGCTGAAACCTTGGTGAGCCACAGTGCGCGGGTTACAGAAGGGACAGCACGCAGCAGTGCCTGTGGAGCTGGGATCCCATCCCAGCGTCGCCAGGAGCGGGTCGGAGCCCACCGAGAGCACAGGGGCCGTTCCTCGGGGCATGCACACTGCAGGGCGCTGGGCAGGGAAGGGGGTGTCCCGTCATGCCAGACACCACAACCAGACAGTAGACATGCAGGAGAGGAGCTGGTGAGTCTTCTCTGCTTCCAGGTTTGATTTGATTCCCCTGCTATCAAGGGGAATCTCTCAGTATTCTCTAGTAGCTCTGGATCAAACCCTCAATTTCCATGGAAACACAAACCTTCAGGTGTCCAACATAAGGGTCTTCTCCGCATTCCTCCAGAGAGACTGGACGCTTCCTGAGCCACACTCCTCACCCACCAGGATTAACTGAATAATCAGGTCAAAAGCAAATCACGAATGCAGCTCAGCGAGATGCTGCTCTCATTACATCTCTATTTCCTTGAACAGCGGATTTGCACCAGACCACACATTTTTAAAGCATGGGGAAGCACCAAGCAAAACAGAGCTGTACAATTTCCAGGTTAACAATGATCTTCAGCTGCTCCAGCCTGCAATCTCCACAATAGCTCTCGCTGCCTAACACTGGTTCCCGACACAGCAGCACGCAGGTTATCAGAGCAAATGCCTCTTTTCTTGGCACACCGGGGCTGAAAGCACAGCTTGCTGCCCTGACTCCTTGTTGGATTTCAGAGAGGCTGGCAACTGAAAAGCTGATCCAATTTAGCCACAGTTCATTATCCAACATAGCATGACATTGGGACACTTGCAGACATAATCCAGCTTCCTCCTGCCTTGCAAGATGTATTGACCAAAGGCAAGAAAACAGAGCATTAATAGCTCTCTGCTGTGCAGACGAATCCGGGCAGCAGCAATGAGATTCTTTGGGCTATTTCTATCCCATCTCACATAAGAGTAAATCAGAAGCTTCTGCAGACTTCCATTAAATTTCTTTCCATTAATACCAATGTAACAGAGATCAGAATTTGTCCTCTTTTTTTATACTTTTCTGATTTAAAAAAAAAAAATGCTAAAACTCTTCAGCTTCCAACTGAGCTTAAGATAAAAGTTAACCTCTGAACCATACCAGCATCTTTCATGTAAGGCACAATACAGAAAGAGCTTTTTAAAGTGAGTTTAGATCAGTAACGTGTATTTCAGACTGTCTCTATTTGCCCCCATCCTCACCTGACTCCGGGAGCCACGGTACAAGGGAACGACCAAACTTCACAACACGCTTCAGACGGTGGCAAGAACGACGAATGCCAGCTCTGCCCCTTTGAGCTCGAGGCCAGGCCACGTTACCAGGGGTGAAGGCAGTCACACCGCGCCAACGAGAGTGGTCCCCAGTGAAACCCGTGGAACGAGACTGGCCAGGACTGGGTATAAACAAGAGGAGAAAGAGGCCCCTGTTCCCCCTGCCCCCAAGAATGTCGTTCTTGCAGCAACAGAGATACTCATTAATTAAGACTCACAACTCTCATGCTGGAGAGGTTTTAGTACATATGCATCTTTAAAAAATATATGCATGTGTATGCACACCTATGCACACCAGCTCTCAGCACCCGAACGATCGTTAGCAGTTCTCGTTACACCTAGCAGCCATTTCCACCGTCCATCGAAAGGGGACCTCAGCAGTTCAGAAGGGGAATAAAGGGCAATGCTGTCTCCCAGGGGGATTTCGGGGAGGGAGGGTGCAGACCCCAGCTGGAAAGCAGTCAGGGCTCCAGAGGTCCCATCCCAGGCCCTGCAGGGAGCTGTGGTTTCGCAGCTCAGAGCAGCCCTGACGCAGGCTGCTCTCTTGCTCACTGCCTGCCTTTGTGGAGCAGCTCTCTGGGTAGGCTGAGTCCACTCCAGACAGGTCTCGGACAGGAGACAGCCTGGAACAGCCACACTGGATGCTTGGAAAAGGAGGAGGCTCAAGAAAGCATCGCCTGGCCCTGTGGTGGGGTGTGCCAGACCTCCCAGCGCTGCTCCGCGGAGGGCCAGCAGTGCCAAGACTAAAGGAGGACTCCGAGCAGGGGACCATGCCATGCCAGGACACCAGCAACCAGATCCCTCCTGACAGCAGCGTGCGGATGCGAGGGGCTGCGCAGTGCGGCTGCGGCGAGGCAGCGCAGGAGCTGGGGTCCCCTCCGCGGCAGCAGCCTGCCCGCCTGAGCTGAGCTCCTGTCCCTGCTCCGCCGGGGCGTGCAGAGCTGCCACTGCCACCTCCTGCTGCCTCCCTCCCTCCTCCAGCGGGTCAGGGGATGCTCCCAGCCTCCCCTCCGCACACGTGAATCTGGAAAGCTGCTGCTGATCGATCTGAAAGGCAAGCTGAGCCTCCCAGCCTTTTGTTCGACTGCAGCCTTGCCTGTTGGCTCCCACACGCACACCTCGTGCTGCAGAGAGCCTGTGCACGGCTGCAGCAGGCTCCGGGAGAGGGGTTATTAATAGCTATGGCCTCACTGGTGCTGCTGCCAGCTCTGTGTAACGCCCGGTCCGGAGTGGACAAAGCTTGCAACTGCTTCTCACCACCAGTGCAGTGGGACTGAGCTCAGCTCATGTCCTGCTGAGTCCTCCGCTGCTCAGGCACAGAAAGCCCTGACGTGCTGCAGGCGCAGGCATGCACGGCAGCTCTGCCCCGTCCCGTCCCTTGCCCACGTACAGCTCCCAGGAGGCCCGGCACCTCCCAGCGCGGGCTGCCAGAAGCAGGCAGGGATGCTGTCTGTCCTCCTCCGGCTAAGCCTCCACCACCCCCTGCCCATTCGGAACCACACCTGAGAAACTGTATTTCGTCCCTCCCCTCCCCACGGGGCCGAGCAGCCCCGGCCGCTGTCCTGGCAGATGCCTCGCGCGAGGCAGCGTGCAGGCTTTGTAATAACCTGTTATCTGATCTGGAGTCCTCTGGCCTGTCGTCTCAGGCGGACAGTCCTTCAAGCCCATTCAGGGACTATGAGTCACTGAAGAAGCACTTAGAATCCATCCTCGATGATAAGGTTAGAGCTCTGTGCGGTGCATTTCCTGCCCTAGTTTGGAGTTATGCTTGGGCTCTCCACACTTCCTTGCTTATTCCTCCTTCTCTTTCTCCTTCCAAATTCTCCGCCACGCCAAGCTGCAGAGCTGCGAGCCGTTGCAGCGGAGATTCATCCAGACTCGGTGACTACACCGGCGCTGCAACGGGGAGCATGCAGCTGGGAAAGATCAGGTCTGTGCTGTTCACAGCAGGCCGGGGGAGGCACGGCATTACCTGCTTCGAAGGGCAGAACAAAAAAACGTGGGAACTTTGATCATGACAGCTGCTGCGATGCTGCCGCCAGCCCACGAGCAGCTCCTCCGCTCACCCCGGGACCTGGCAGAAGGCTCCGGGGTGGCTCAGTCCCACAGAGCTGCATGCCACGCTGGCGGCAGAACGGGCTCGCAACATAAAAGAAAAGGCAACTCACAGCTGCCGAGCCGGCACCGGCCGCACCAAGTGAACCAGCCGCGGTGCAATCAGGGATCTGGTCCCGCATGGCGAGCCAGGCTCGCTGTGCAAACGGTCAGCTCCGGGTCAGCAGAGCCGGGGGTCTTCTCACCTCCACCCGGGTGAACGTGAACTCCGTGTCCGAGAGCCCCGGGAGCGGGTGAGTGCCGAGCGCGGGTTCATGACAACAGCAGTAAATCGTCATCACTGTCGGGCACTCGTCCGAACTGCATCCGCGGCTCGGCAGCATCCCCCTCACTATCAGCTGCATAGGATAAGAAATTTGCCTTACATTAGTGAAATGATTATTCTTAATACTTAGACACCGATCATATTCCCGAGGAAAAGGAAACATAAATCTTTCCTTGCACTGACAGTGACAACCCACATCCCTAGATATGAGGGAACTAATTAAGCCTGGTCATTCCAGCCAAAGCCCAACCAGCATGTTAGTACAAGCTTTGCGGTCAAAGCATGTGCAGGATTTGGCCCTATTTCCCCATTTTTATTAATCACAGGAAAAATTCTTCATTTAGAAACAATGCTAGAGATATACCTGATAGGTTTTTTTTTCCCCTTGGCCACTTACCACTTGGCAACAGAGATGAAGTTCTGCCTTTGCAAAACATTTTGAAACCTGTTTCTGTTCCAATTCAGAATCACCCACCCCAAAGCTTTCCAGGTTATCTGTAAAAGAAAACCCAGAGAAATGGATGACTTGAAATGCTTCAACTGATAAACTCTAAATATATTATTTTAACTGTGATTTTGTTTTGCATTATAAAGTAGAATGAAAATGTTAACAACCACAGAACAAAAAGTGATTGGAAATGGAAAAGGTTGTTTTGAAAATGAAGAAACGAACATTTTTGTGCCCTGGGGACCACCTTCGCTTTCCCCCAAAGCTTGACAGAGTTTCACAAAACATTTCAAGTTTGATGTGCTGTGTTTTGGGGGGAGCTGAGCTGCCCCTGCTGAGGAGGGTGAGGAAAAACTCCAGGAGCAAAGAAAACAGCTGGAAACCGGGACAGGGCACACCAGTGCCGCAGTGGTACCGGTCCCTCCAGCCAGGCTCTAGTGCTCCCGCACTGGTTTAGGCTCGGCTTGGCGCTCCTGAGCCCCATTTCAGCCGCTCCAGCAGCGTCCGGAGGAGGCGGAGGTGTCCCCGCTGGCACGGGAAGGTGGCTGCTCTGGGGATGTGGGACAGGCACTCCATGCCCCTCTGGTCCCATAAAAACCCACCTCAAACCCTTGCCTGGTTATAAATAAAGCAGCCGCTGACCTCGGAGATTAATCAGTGGGCCGGTGTCTCTGCGTGATGTCACCCCGTGTTTTTCCACAGGCCTGTCAAATTTCAGCCCCGTCTGATCTGCCGATGACAGCCGGGGCTTGCGCCTGCCAGACAGCACCAGGCCGGCCGCGGTCGGTGGGAGGGAGAAGCCGAGAGCGGAGGCCGGCAGGATTTATGGCCAGTTTCTCCCCAGCATGCTCTCCCGCACTCCCCGCCGCACACACAATACACAGATGCCTCTGGAAGATGATGGAAACCGGGGCTGCTTGGCGCGGCACGGGTATTTTTAGGTGTTATTGCGCCATTTCTGGCCTTCGGTGACTTTTATGACTAACGCAGCTGGATTTGCGGCAATCAATCTGAACCTCGTCGCTTGTGCGCGCCGAGCTGCGTTTCGCTGGCCGAGAGGAGCCCGGCGGGCAGGCAGGCAGGGAAGGGAGGGATGGAGCTGCAGCCAGGCTGATGCTGCAATGCGGGATGGGTCCCGTGATGGGAAACTGGCTCTTCCCAGGGCACCACATCTGGCAAATGCCTCTGGGAAGGCACAAAACCTCCTGCGTGGAAACCCAGGTCTGACATCAGGCAGGGTTTTAATTTCACTATTCAACCTTTACCCCTGCTCGCAGTTGGACCCGCTGCCCGAACGCCTTCCCACATTTACCAGGCAGGAGCTGCCCACCTCTGGCTGGGCACTGGCGGGCATGCACGGGAGGGGAGACTGTCCCCACATTGTGTGTGCCCAGATATCAATGGAGGCCAAAGGGTTACCAACACCACGTGGCTGCAAAGCCAGGCGCTGTATGTGCACACAGCAATTCATCAATTAATCTGAGAAGGAACAAAGCAATTAACAGGGGAGCCAGGGGATAGACTAACAAAGCACATGCCGTCGCTCTGCTAAAAGGGCTGGCTCGTGCCTGTTTGTTTGGCTCCTGTTTCTATGGTGGTGGAGGCCGTTGTGAAGGGTCAATTCATCGTTCTGGTTATTTGTAGCTATCCAAAATGTATTCTTAGCATCTCAGACCTCGGAGAGATAGCCAGGGGCTAACCAGAGACTGCTTGGCCATTGGGAGTTGTCGTTCTTTTGGGGGATAAAAGACCTTCCTTTCATAAACAAGTACTGAAGTCATCAGGGCTCAGTGCACCCAAGGCTCAGCACTAACCACAGGTCTCCTTTTCTGAACCAGACCGACGCAGCTTGCAGAGAGCACTCGGCTCTCGTGGCCGTTGTGTCCCAGTGCTGCCCCCCAGCAAGGAACCCCTTACCTGCCTCCAGCCAGCCTGGGACTGCTTCTCCCCGAGCATCCTCCTTGGCACAAGCCGGGGGACGCAGGGGCCCGGGCCCAGCTCCACCGGCAGCAAAGCCCCCAGCATGGAGTAGGACACCCTGCCACAAGCACGGCTCTCGCCTGGGGCTCTGCTGGTGCCACTGTGCTGGACAGTGACGATGTCCAGCACCGTGTCCCTGCGGCGCCCAGGCCCTGCTGTGCTGTGGCCGGACAGGAGATGAGCACGGCGGAGGCTGTGCCCATTGCGCTGCCCCTGCCGGCACCCAGCCCCTCTGTGGTCCCTTTCGCACAAGTTCAGGAGCTTGGTTGGGCCGCGCTATCCGTCCCAAAATAAGTTCCCAATAAATATGTTTATAATGGGGCTTTGTTGCCTCAGAAAATAGGTTTCCCATGAGGTCAGCAGGCTTAGCACTGAGGGTTATCCCGGGACAGTGATTTTTCCCCTTGGGGTTCCAGGCGGCTGCGATTATGCAAGGCTCCGAGTTATTCCTGGGGCTGCCACATGAAAGGTTAGCTTCCTAGCTGTGCCCAGCACGGGCATTTTGGAGGTGCAGCAATCCCTCTGCAATCTCCGCTAGCTCCGCGCGCTCCTGGCGCAGCCCCAGCACCTGTGCCTGCACAATCAAAGCCGGAATCCAGCGCCGCGGCGGGGGAGACAGCTGGGGAGGGAGAGCGGCCTCCCCGCTCACACTGCCGGAGCAAGCCCTGCTCACGGGGCAGAGCACCCTCACCCACGGGAAACGGCACGGGCAGGCAAGATCACGCTGCCTTCGCCTCCGTGAAAAGATGGGGACACTTCTGCAGAGCAGGCGTGGATCTGGTACAGCTGGCTTGCAAACCCTGCCCAACGGCACCCCAAGCACGCTGCAAGCTGGATGCCACCTATGGAGCAGCTCTTCGGGGCAGGGAATGCCACAGACGGTCCTGGCCTGTGCATTTCCTTACCCTGCTTTCCTCCCCAGGGGTAACACCAACTGTGGACTGTCCCGCTGCCCCCCGCCGCAGCTCTGTGCTGCGCAAGGCATGACACCGGGCCCTGCAGCAGCTGCCCCGGCTTCCCGGCGTGAGCAGCCGCCACCTTCAGCACCCGGAGCAAGTCTCCAGAGTGACCGACCTGCTAAGAAAATAGAGAGCTCGTTCCTTTGAAGTTAATGAATCGTGAAAGCCTTTGAAAGCGGAGCCTTGTTTATTTACTCACCGCAGCTCATGTGGACGAAGCACCCAGACATCCTGAGCGCACTGCTCATTTGAATGAAAGATCAAATGCGAGTCTCTGCCCGGCTGAGCCGCAGTTGGAGCAGCGAGGGCTGCCCCGGCCTCCCTCGCTGCTGAATGCAGGCAGCCAAGGGAGAGCCTGACGCAAACCCAGGGAAGTCCAGGGGACGGTCTGTGGACTGCCAGTCAGGTCTTGTGGAGGAGAGCATCAAAATACGCAACCAGGTTGACAGAGAAATTCAGCACGCTGGGTGCAAAGCTCTGTGAAACCCAGCCCAAGCATGCCACTTCAACACCTAAAATCAGCCGCGACCCCCCCTTGCAGACACCCATCGCCCTCCCCTCCCAGGGCTGGCACCACTGCCTGCACCGCTGCCTGCACCGACTGCCTCTTGCCCTCATCCTGGAGCCAGTTACAGCCCGACCCAGAGGTCTCCAGCCCAGCACCATGTCACAGCCGAGACCTGCACACCCAGATGAACATGGCGCTTGTCACCTCCTCCCCTTCCTTTCCCATCAGAGCAGAATACAGAGAACTCAGTCTCCTCTCTTTGAATGAAAACAATCCAGGAGCAGAGAAAAGCCCATGAAACGGCAACAGCAGAGACCCCAGCACGCGATCCGCTATGATGGGTCTTCTAAACAAATGCGCAGCCTTCCACACCAGTCTATAAATATCGGCCTTTTCAGTGCCGATATTCAGCAGTGAATACGCTGTAATGCAATATTCCGGTTGGGCTCTCAGACAAAAGGGCAGCTCCCTACCAGCACCAGCTTTCTGTTGCTGCAGTTTTCCAAAGTATAATTGGATTATAACCAAGTGCAAGTTTCTAGTCCCCATTTCTCTCTGGCCAGGGAAGTCGCTCTCTGATCTGCAACAACAGGAATGGGAAGGAAAGAGTAGAATGAGCTGAGCTGGGCGGAGGGGAGGGGGCGGCTGAGGGCTCTGGCAAGGCGAACGGGACTTTGGTGGATAATGAGGTTTACAATCCCAGTAAATAATTAGGAATATTGGGAAGTGCCAGCAATGAGAGGTTACCCATTGCAGCCTAATGCCTGCTCAGGTCCAGGGTGTGGAAGGACCAGCCGGCCAGGGACCACACGGGGAAGAGGGAGCTCCCAGGTAAGGTTGGTCTTCATCAGCTACCAGCCAACAGTTTCAGGGCGATGAAGGAAGGAGAGCGTAGAGCCCAGGGCAGCTTGTCCACCAGGACCAGCTCTCCCTGTCCCGTGGCCACAGACGGCAGAGGCACCGCAGAGGTGGTGACCTCTCGCCAAACTGGCACGAAGGGGTGCGGGCTGGTGCTCGGACACCGGCTGTCCCGGGGCAGGAAGGCGCTGGCCCTCGCTGGGGGCATCACCGCCCCAGGGAGTGCGTGCCCCAAGAACAGCGGCCGTGTCCCCCCCCGTCCCCCAGGCCGCTGCCTGCAGGTCCCCGTGCAGCTGCGGGGTCTGCACCGCCCCCGACACCCGCGCTGAGACCCGCCCGGCCGACCAGCACCGGAGGCGCCGGCTCCCCGCAAGCCGGCCCGCGGGAGCGCTGCCAGCGCTGCCTGCTCCTGCCCGCACCGGGGCCGCGGGGCCGGGGCCGAAGCGGCGCTGCGAGGGGCGGCGGCGGCGGAGGAGGAGGACCCGCGGAACGTCGCGGCGGCGGGTGGGCAGAGGGCGGCCGGCGGCCCCCCAGGCGGGGCGCGGAGCCCCGCGCAGCCCCGCGGAGCGCGGCCGGCGGTTTCCCACCCTGCAGTGACACCTGGCGGGGGCGAGCGCGGGAGGAGCCGGCGGCGGCCCCGGCCCCGAGCATCCCGCCGCGTCCCCGCGCCCCTTCCCCGGGCGGAGCCCGACGGGGCGGCCGCGGTCGGCGGCTCCGCGCCGCGTCCCCGCGGGTGCGGGGCGCGGCGGTGGGAGCGGCCCCGGTGCGCGGCGGCGGGGCGGCGGCAGGGGCAGCCCCGCCGGCGGTGGGCAGGAGCCCGGAGGGGGCTGTCCGACGTGCCCTTGGGGAGGTGGGGGTCGGTCCGGCCGGAGCGGCGGCTCCGCGCCTCTGACTCTGCCCAATGAGAGCCCGGAGCCCGGCGGGCGCCGTCAATATTTGGCCGCGGCCCCCGCGCTCCCATCCCCAGTGCGTCCTCGCCCTCCGCGCAAGGACCTCTATGGCCCGGCCCGGCCCCGCCGCCCGCCCCGCGCCGCTCGGGGGCGCCGGCCCCGCTGAGCGCCCCGGCCCGGGACCCCGCGGGGAGCCCCGCCGCCGCCGCCGCCGCCCCCCGGTCCGGCCCGGCCCGGCCCGGCCCGGCCCTGCCGCCCCCCGCGCAGCAGCATGCGTCTGGGAGCGGGGGCCCAGCCGGGGCTCGCTCAGCAGCGCGGAGCCGGCAGCCGCGCCGCGGGGCCGTGACGGGCAGTGCCCCCGAGGGGAGCGCGGGCAGGACCCCCCTCCCCGGTCATTTCTCCGTCTGGACCCCGCCCCGGAGAGATATGCTCAGCCCAAACCGCCTGGAAGCGTCTCCTGGGATTGCCGTGGCCCCCGGGCGTGCGGAGTGCGGAGCCTTCCCTCGGACGGCGGGCGCGGCCCCGCGGCTTTGCCTGCCCCTCGTCCTCCTCCTGCTCGCCCTGACGCCCCGCGCCGACTCCTCGTGGTGGTGAGTCCCCGCGACGGGTCCGCCGCCCCGACGGTCCCCGGGCTGCCGCCGGCGGGAGCTGCGCGGGGCTCGGCCGCGGGATGGGGATGGGGACGGGGATGGGGATGGGAAGCCCGGCCGGGGGCTGGGGCAGCGCCGGCGGGAGCGCAGCGAGCCCCGCCGTGCCGGAGCCCAGCGCCCAACCTGCGGCCATGGGAGCCCCACGCGGGACAGCGGGAGCCGGCGGGGACCGGCCGGGGCTGCGGGGACTCCCCGCCCCCCCACCCCCGGCGCCGCCGGGCTCATCGCGTGTCCCGCTCCCGGCTGGGAACCCCGCGGCAGGACGGGCTCGGGGCTCCCCCCGGTTCCACCTGCGCGGCGGCGGCGGCCCGGGCTCCCGGGGAAGCGCGGCGGGCGGCGGCCGGAGCGGCGGAGGGGGAACCGCCTTCGCCCCCAACCTGCCGCGGGGCCGGGGCTTCCCCCGGGGCGCAGCCACCGCAGGGCTCCCCGGGCACCCCGCGCTTCAAAGCGCCCTCGCCGCCCGTTTGCCCCTGGGGCCGGGACTTGCCGCGGGGACCCCCCCGGGCTCCCGCCTCATCTGCCGGGGAGCCGAGCCCCCCACGGCGTGACCCCCCTGAAAGCCATCCCTCCCCGGGCAGTGGCAGGGAGCAGGGTCAGCCCCTCGGTACGGGTCAGGGCTGGGAAGCGGCAGCAGCCAGCAGCTCCCCGGATCCAGCCTCTGCAGCCCGGAGATCACGCTGGAGCCCCCAGATCCCTGCGGGCTGCCGTGTTGCCCCGCGCACTTGTATTACGGCTTCTCGTGAGCTAAGAAGTTGCTGTTCTCCCTCATTTGGATAAGATGAGGCTCTGTAACAGATAGAAATGATGCCATAGGAAATACCAGCCTTTTAGAAATTAATCTCCTCCTGTCCCGATTCCTGTAACAATGAAAATTCGTGTATGCAGCATGAGAGTAATTAGGAAAACAAGGGCTGTGAAGTTTTCCAAGCGATCCCGTGCTGCTTCAGTAGTTCAGTAACACTGGAGAAAAAAAATCCTTTGCTGCAGAAAAGTTTTCTGTGTCCCCCACCCTATAAAAGTCCTCTCTAATGTTGTGGAAAACACTGTTTTCCACGCCAATCTCATCATCATTAGCACATCGCAGTGCATGAAGCAGAACTTAGTCAAATTCGACCCATCTGCCACCGAAAGAGAACGGTGGTTTCTGGAATTCCTCAACTACCGTTGCGAGGGCCCGGGAGCACTTAATAGTCATGCCGATAACACAAGTATTCCTAGTGTTTGAGAGCACGTCTGGGCGTGTGGCAGTCGTGGCCAGGCTGGCATCCCTGGGAGAGCGATTCCAGGGTGAGGAAGGCAAACGGGAATGCTGCGGGGCTGGGAGGGAGCGGGGAGCCCAGGGGACGTGCCGCTCGGGCAGCGGGTTGCAACCAGGCACAAAAGGTGGATTGCACGAGGAGCCACTTCTTCCAGAGAGCAGCACAGGCTTCGGGGGGCACGTATAATGCAAACTAGCAAGACCAATGCCGTTCCCGGCCATGCCCAGGGGAGATCTCCTGCAGCCAGATCAGCCCACGGGGAACTGAAATCACTGGGCGAGAAAATGAGTCACCGTCGGCGAGGGTCAGGTTGATACAAGCGCTGGCCTGGCTTCCAGCCGCCAGATCTGCCCCCACCCTTCAGAGCAGGCGAAGACAGGACGGCATCTGTGCAGAAGGTGATGTTGCTGATACGCTAAAAGCCGAGGAAGGAAGGAAGAGTCTTAGGGCAGCGGAGAAGTTAGATTATTTCACTTCATTATCGAGGAGGCAAGAGAAGGGGAGGCTCGTTAGAGCTGAGAAGTGAGTGCATGGGGTGAAGTAGCTGGAAAAAGATGAGGTATCGAGTAGTCACAGCATCATCTGCCCGGAGCTGGGCAGTTCTGGTAACACACTTGGATGCTGGCTGAAGGGTGAAAATTCTTTCTTTAGGAGGAGTGTGAAAAACACCTTTTTTCCTTGCTGTTGTACCCCACTTCTCCCCACGATGACTCCGCTGCAGTGTCTGCCCCAATTCCAAGCGCACGTCTCTTCCCAACGAGCGGGAGGAAAACCAGCCCCATTTTCAGCCTCGGTAGCTGTGGCTTATTGGGAGGAAGCTAGATTTAGCTCCCGCAGCAGTTTGCGTTCTCAGCTTGCAGCGCGACTCCCCGGCTGGCAGCTTCTTGTTCGAGGGAGAAAGGAGAGCGGGGGCAGCCCCCGGGGTGGCAGGGGCAGGAGCCCAGCCTGGGGCAGCTGGGGCTGGGCAGCTCCCCCGCGCAGCCCGGCCGGCTCCTCAGCCATGGTGCAGCCAGGCACGATTCCTTTGAACGTTTTCGGCAAGCAGAATTGGTCTCGGGGACCTGAAGTACGTGACTTTTAAAAAAAAAAAAAAAAAATTAGAAACCAAACACATTCAACTCTGAAGTTCACATTTTCAATCGTATTTTTTCTTCTCTAGACCAGAACATTCCTAAGAAAAGCCTTCATTGAAGCGAGCGCTGTTCTGCTGGACGTGTCAGTTCTGATAAAATAGCATGTTTAGATGAAATTGTGTTTTACTGAAAATGGTTTCAACCAGCTGTGGCTTGGGAAAAAGTTATTCAGTGATTTACATAGGTTTCCAAGCACATCTTTAGCATTACTGATATTACAGTAAATACATTTGGTGGTGCATCATCGTTCCTTATTATTATTATTGCCAAATTCTTCTAGGGATTCACACACAATAAACTTGTGGAAATAGAGGAAATGCTTCTCATTTTCAGAGTTGACTTTTAAAGTAGATTAATAGAAAAAACTGGGTCAGTTCTGATCACAGTACATGGAAAGGAAATATCAACCAAATGTTTCTTCTAAACAACTGCAAATTATTAATTTTCAGTGACGTCAGGCATGGCCCGCGCCGCCTCACAAAAACGCCAGGAATTGGTGAACTTTGGCGCTCGAAAAAGTGTCCGTGGGTGCGTGCATGTGTGCGTGTGCTCGGAGCACGTAGCGGTGAGAACAGCGTTTGCAGGGGCAGAGGGGACAGGCTCGGGCCAGGGCGGTTGCGGCCGGCGGCGCTGCCCGGGCTCCGAGGCCGTCGTGACTTAACAGCGGCAGCGGGACGGCCGTGGCCGTGGGGAGCAGCATCCATGCAGAAATGCTCCCAAACTGTAAAGTGTTACTTAGCAACAAAATACCAGCTGAAACACAGACGGAAATTAAGAAGGAATGCAACGGGAAAATCCCTAAATCCCATTTACACTGGAGTGCGCTCGGGTAGGGAGAACAGCATCGTCCCGCGGCTCTCCCCGGGCGGGCGCCTGCCTGGCAGGGCTGTGCCCCGCGCGCGCTGCGAGGGGACATCGGGCCCCAAAAGCGGCCTCCGAAATTCCTTCCGAAAGATTTGGGATTAGACAAATGTTGCTTATAAACATAAACTGTGCAATAAACAAACTTGGTGTAAATAACTAAGTAGAGTTTACTCGCTATTGAGAGCCCCGCTAGCTGCTCTGGTGTGGAAAGCCATTTTAAATAGAAGGTTTGGTTAAAGAAAAATGTACACAAAGCTGTATGCACACACACCCCCCTGCACCCCACCCTCACACATACCCGCTTGCCTGCAAGCCCACATGAACCCCCCCAGCCGCCCGGCGCACCAAATCCTCGTTAGCTAACTTGTTTATTGCTAACCACAGCCCTTGGAAACTACAAATATTTAATTTCATCTGGCATTGGAACAGATGGGAGGCATCAGGCTCCCAAAGAGATAAAACAAATCTGTGGAAGCAAGACTAGCGCAAGCTTGGGCGCGGGTTGAGGAGCGTGCAGGAGCCTGGCAGCCACGTGGGGCTCCTCAAGGCATCGGCGGGTTACGGGGGGTCCTGGGGAGCCGCTGCACCCCGGGGCACGATGCCCGGACGGGCACTCTTAGGGATGCTCGAGCCCAGAGTTCGGCAGCCACCACGCTCCAGCTCCCTTCCTCGGCCGGGGAAGGAGGTGCGTGTTCATGGGCAGGGAACGCACCCCAGGGGCAAATCGTGAAGCAGGAGCGCCCGTCGCACCCTCCGTGCTAGAGCAACCCCAGGAGCTGGGGTCAGGCTCTTCCCGCGGGCTCGGCAAGGCCACCCCCATCGCAGGTGGAGGAGGGGACGTTCCCACCACGACGGGTAGGAAGGAGCGGTGCTCCCGCAGCCGTTCCTCTCCGGGGTTTGCCGTGCGTTTCCGTCGTGACACCAGTGCTGGGTCCTGGTCCGGGTGCAGTGGATGGGCACAAAGAGTGATGGAAAAATCGAGCCACACGTACGTGTGGATATAGGATATAGGAGAGAGGGGCTGATTTAAACAGGCATCACACTGAGGTGTGTGGGAGGGGAAATAGCATCAATAGGAATGTTTGAAATTAAGCCAAGGGAAAGACAGCTGCATGGAGGAACTCACAGCCAGTCGGTGTAACCCTTTGGGGCGCGCGGGGGTGTCGCTGCCTCCCCTCCGTGCCAGCCTCGGCAGGGCAGACCCGCAGCAGCCCCAGGAGGGCTTCACTAGCAGAGGGTCTAGCAGCTTACGTGGCGGCTCCGAGGGCTGCGTGTCCTTCGCTCCCGATGCCGTCCTGCGCCGTGGATGAACCGTTCCCTCCTCCGCGAGTGCCCCCGCTGCAGGGCAGCTCCTCATCCACCCGGTCTCGTCCCCAGGGCTGCCGCAGGCGAGGTACCAGGAGGGGAACTCACCATCTCAAAGGGGAGACGACGTGCAGCGTGGCAGCGCTCGGGGCACCGGGGATGTATGTACCAGCTGTACGTTTGTTGTTGCAGAGCGCTTTGCATGGCAATAAAAGCAGGAGGTCAGCGACCAGGAAGTCTTTAGGCTGAGGCGCTCCACAGCTCCGGCTGTCCAGGCAGCCGCGCTTTGAAAAATAAGTTTTAAAGTAACGTCAGGCTGATGGAGAATGAACCCCGTGGCCTTTGCAGCAGCCCTGGTGTTCTTGGTTGGGGTGTATTGAACAGATGGGTTCCCTCAGTCACTCTGCGCCGTTATAATAATCCTAATTGTGTTTCTTAGTTCATTTTTCATTAGGGTCACTTTCACCTATAGGAAATCTTTCTTACAAAGAAAGGCAGAAGAAAAAATCCTTCTGCTCTTCCAGGCTCATTAGCTTTTACTGTTACTAATACCGATTTCGGCAGTGCCTGCAGCCCACCGCGAGGAGATCTGTGCTGGGCCAGGTCCTGTAGAAACACGCAGCCTCTGCTCTGAGCTGCTCGCACCCAACACACAAGATAGGCCATGGACAAGAGAAGAATCATCCGTCCTACTTTACCACCAGAGACTGTCTTACCTCCCCAGCTCTTAGCAAAGTGCTTTGAGATTTTGGGAGAAAAAATTTGATACTTAAGGTTAAAGCATATTGTTGATGAGCAATTTGTATTGTATTCATACATCGCCAGCAACGCCCCTGAGCAATAGCTTCCACCCAGCGCTGAGCGAGATTTTGGCCACTATTGCAGAAGGCACCGGAGTCCTTTTCTCCCTGTGCTTTTATAACCTCCCACCCTCACCCCTGCTTTGGCTCCGCAGCGGCCTGAGCACTCAGGGGCTTTGCTGCTCACCTGGTATATATTCTGCGCACACCATATCTCGCCTTTACGCCACAGCAAGCCGAACAGACCTCGATTTCCAGGTCACTCTTGATACAAGATGCCAACAGCAAACTCTCCCACATCAGCCGAGGGATGGCAGGGCAGGGCGCTCATTTGGGTCCAGCTCCCTGGGACTGCAGCGTTTCCCGGACATTTCAGTCTTTCCCACAGAAACCACATCCCACTGACTGCACACGGGTGCAGGAAAACCACAGAGAGAGGACTCCGACAAGGAACCAAAGGCACACAACTGGAAAAAGGGTGACACACAAGAAACAGAAAGATCATGGTGCAGAAAATGAAAAATATGTCCCTTGAATGGCACTGGTAGTGGCTCAGCATTATGATATTAAAAATTATTCAAGTGAGACTAACACTCTCAACATACAGAGTAGTGGCTCTAAGTGAGGAAATTAGGACTATTAATCATTCCAAGGCGTTAACAATTCCAGCAGGCCAGGATGGCCCTGTTCCCAGTGGGGCTTAATAAAATACTCAGGGTTTATAATAATAAAATAATATCTCAAATGTCTATAGCACCTTGCAACCCAAAGTGCTTTGCAGTTGGCTATAAATTGTCTGCCCACAGCCAGGGAGAGCAGAGGAAGGGAAGTGCAGCATCCTCGGGAAGTATGCGGAGAACTTGAGGTGAAATGCTGCCAGGTGCGCTGGAATTTGCTCTTTATCGGGCAGAGAGGCAGGGATGTTGGATTTGATCCTATCTGCACGAGGTGTCTCCAATAGCTTTCTAGGGCTTTCCAGCCTCCCACCAAAATACAGATGTCGTGTTGACTCAATGGGATGGGAAGAGAACAGAAGCCAAGATACTTTGGCTCCCAAGTTGATCTTTCAGGACTATCAAAGTGGTTACGAGAGCAATGGGGAGGTGAATCAGTTTTCCCAGGGGAAGGACTCCAGCAGCCTCTGATACCACCAGGCAGCCAGACCATGCTCTCATCTCAACCTCAGCAGCAGAGCTCTTGGAGCAGAAGGCAGCAGCGACGAGGCTCTGTGCAAAACAAGCTCGTGGCCCCAGCCTGCGGGACGGATTGCACAAGAGGCTGAGCATCTCCCGCCTGAGGAGACAGGGACGGGGGCTCCGGCAGCTGCGGGGAGCACTGCCGTCCCCCAGTGCTGATCCGGGAGAAGAGGCTGGAGGTGTCCTCACAGGCACGCTGCTTGGGCACATGTCAGGTCGGAAGAGGTACAGCCGGACTATGCTTCACCCGGGCACGGACGAGGGGAACTCTGACGGTTCCACAGCATTCGGTTTGCAGAAAGACCTAGAGAAAGCCCCAACGCCGTAAGTGACGGTGGAGCCTAAACCAGTGCTGGGCCGCCCCTCCCAGGGCTGTTTTTGGGAGCAGGCAGCATTCGCAGTTGACCATGGCCAGGACCGAGCCCCAGTTACAGCTCAGCTCACGGGAGTCTGATGGCACCGACTGGAGCTGTGGAGGGGCTCGAAGCTCAGCATTTCTTCCCAACGGTGCTGTGCTTATTTGCCTGAGTCATATTAGGTGGGAGAGCTACATGTGACAGGCAGTCGGTGGCCATCAGAGGATACCGAGCTGAGAGGCATGCTTAACGTGGCCAGGAACAGCACCTTGGTGCTTTTCTTGCTTGCTTGCTTTTTTGTTTTGTTTTTCTGTCTTGTTTTAAATGTGGCCTGGTCAAGTTCAGAGCCCCCGAGCACTGCTCTGCACAGCACCCCACCGTGCGAGGCTGCCTGCGTCTCTTTGCTGTCAGTAAGAAAAGATCCTGTTAGGAAGCCCTGGGAGCAGTTGAGGTGGCCGGGGGTCCAGGGATTTAAGCTGTCCAGGTTGCCTTAACCACGTTGAGAGCACTCTGCACTTGATGGGGAGAGGCAGTATCAGGAAAGGCAAATTCTCAAGCTGAAAACCCATTAGATGGGATGTCAGAGCCGAGCCTGACAGCCTGACGTGGCTTCAGGTCGGAGGAGCATCTCCCGATGATGTCAAAGCCATCGCGCTGACAGGGTTCACGGCACTGCGTCTGGCCAGAGCACCTCCTGCCCCCCCACACTTCTGTTCCCGCCCTGCTCTGCTGCCGAACAAGGAGTTACGAACAGTTGGCAAAGTGGTTTTGGGATCCTCGGGAAGAGAGAAGCCACCAGAAGGAGAACTGTTAACCTGCCATCGTTTTTCAGCCGTGAGCTCTCTCTGCATTAACAAGCGGCAATGAGGAAGCCTCGTGCCTCGGCTCTCGGCGTGCCGCAGCGGCGGCCCTGGCTGGGGAGGTTTGCCCTGCGCCGCCCCGCTCTGCCGGGGAGCGGCCGGAGGCACCCAGAGCTGCCCCGGCTGAGCTTCCCCGCGCCTGGAGTCTGGCTTACTGCATCGTCATAGCTGCTTGCACGGACATCCTTCTCCCAGTGTAAAGCTGGGAGTGATTTTAGTTAAGCTCAGCTTGTAAGCAATGCTCAAATAGGCTTTTCAATGTCATATAGAATGGTGTAAAATGAAATATTAGATACAGCAGTGTGTCTAATAGAATTTTCACTAGAAACTGAATTAGAGCACTACCATATTTCTCAACAACACCTTGGCATTATGGAGAAGCAACAAACAAAAGCAAGTTCCAGTTCCACTGAAGTTTACCCATTCCCGTGAAATGCTTTCCTTTCTTCAAAACCTCGTTTTCCAAGAGACATTTTCCACCCGATATCTACTAGTGAGTCCAGAACAGTGGCGTGACCCCAGCTAAGCCTCTCCTCGTCTCGGATCTCACCGGGTCACCACGCTGCAGGAGGCAGCCGAGGCAGCCGTTCTGCAAAGCCAGGGCACGTGGTCGGTGCTAGAGGAGAGCAGCCCTGCCTATTCAGGGGAGTCGTAACCAGAGCACCCCACACCGACACGCCTGGGCAAAGGCCGATGCCACGCAACGAGGCAAGCCCTGGGCTGGCACCAGGAGGAAGCGCAGAGCCTTCCCCGGCCACCGCAATAACCGCAGCCCCGCAATGGCTGGTATTTCCTTGCAACACTCGCCCCAGCCCTATGCAAAGCAAACGGCAGCCGGGCACGCCGCAGAGATACGAGGCTTCGCCTCTGCCGGGCTGACTTACCGACTCCCCGGAGAAATGTGGCCTCGCAGGTGGCCGGTGATGGCTGGAGCTGGGTGCATGCAGGGGCTTCGCTGCCGTTGCCTCTTTGGGACCAGAGAGCTGCCCCCACAAAGCACTGGGTCAGCCAGTAGAGTTTTAGCAATTAAACAAAATTACTGCCAACAGCTCTGAGTTACAAAAAAAATCTGGAGGTGCCCCAGGTCTATGTTGCAGGGGGCTGTTTATTTATAATGAAAGGGAAACTGAATTCCCCTTGGCAGCATCCTCCGGCTTTGATCTCTAGAGTTATGGTTTCCTCTGGCCGCTGGTTTTGCAGAGCAGCCCCCCAGCCCCCATACACGCAGCCTGGTGCTCCTGGGAGCCGGAGAAACCCCTCAGCGGCCGCGCAGCCGGTTTGCTCACCCGGCCAGGCTTACGCTGACACGTTTGGGGCAGGCTGGCCCAGGCTGCCGGAGCGGTCTGATTTCTCCAGCAGTAGAAGTTCCCGTCTGCCTGTTGCTAAGGTGCCTTAGACTCTGGCCCTGCTCTTGATCTCCCCACTGCTACGCCTGGGGTGCGGTGCTTTTCCTGAGTCTTTCGGTCGTTCCTATTAAAGAGCTCAGCAGCTGGGATGCTGCATACACTGTGTTGGGACCAAAAGCACAGTTTATTGATCCAGAAAAAGGTTCCAGCATGGTGGAGACGGGGGAGGAAGAGGCGTACTGAGATCTGATCCTTGGGACAAGATGCAGCAGATCCCAGGAACTCGCAGCCCACATGCAACTGTGTGGATCCCCTCCTAACCCGCAGGGAGCTGCATGTACAGGGAGGAGAGCAGCCATGGATAGGAAAGCTCTGAGCTGTTCAGACTTTCACCAGAGCAGTCTGAGCTGAGGGCAGAGACACGACATGGGCCACACGGTTCTGCGAGAGCACCCTGAGGAGTCTGCAAGTCCTTCGGGAAGCTGGGCAGGCTCTCATGGGAAGCGCAGGAGCAGGACACATACAGCACGGAGGCAAGCCCGTGGAAGGGGGTTAGCACAAAATGCATGCTGCCAAGTAAATAGATGCGTCTGCCTCTGATTTGCATGTTTATCTTAGAAGCAATTTAGGTTTCTCCTTGTTTACAAGAGTCGAAGTCAGCAGACTCTTAGAACAAGAACAACAACTGGGAGCCAACATGTGACAGTTGTCTCCTGTTCCCCCAGTGCATCGGCACGGCCAGCGCTCGCGGGCTGTTGAGAAAGAGCTCGCTTCAGCTGCACCGGTGGATGTGTCCGTGCAGCAGATTACTTGCAGAGAGGAGGAGGGCTAGCAGGGAGCACGGAGCGCTTTACCTCGCAAGCTCTGAAAGCACTTGCCTTTGTAACATGAAGTCTCCGGCCTCTGCTGCTGCTGCGCAAGTTGCTCCTCGCAGGGAGCAGGGAAGGGAGGGCAGGAGGCGGAGGTCCAGTGCCACGCGTGGTAGCACAGCATTTCCCGCAGTGCTTGCAGCTCGCATCCGTCTCCTGGCAGCTGAACTCTAGGAGCAAATGGGAAATACAGCAAGCTTGTGATTGCACGCTGATTTGCAAGCAGTAAATGATGCAGCACAACGCAGCCAAAGGCTGTCGGAGGGATCAGTGCCAGCCCCTCTGCCTGAGCTGAGCAAACAGCTCTGCATTTAGCAAGGGGGCAATGCAAGGGCTTTACAGACGCTACATGAGGACCTCGCAGGAGGCAGCATCCCGTGGACGCCCATTTGACAGGGTGGGGGATTGTTATCCCCACATGCACTTCATTATTAACTCCCTCTCTCCCTCCCTCCTTCCCAGCTCCTCCTTGCTGCAGGCTGCCCGGCTCTCACAGGCTGCTCCGGCCTCTCTCCTTCGGACCATGCAGAAGTCCAGGCCTGAGCAGCCTCCAGCATCAGGAGCCGTTCCCTCTCACAGACTTTTCTGAAGTCAGGGCTTGGGGTTTTTTTCTGCTGTAAAAATGCAGGTTCCCCAAGAGTAGAGCATTTCACAGAAATTTGCCACTTGCAGCACAACTTCATTTTTTAAAAATGAAGTTCTGATAAGGCAGCTGGGGACTTCTCAGAACAGCCATTGTCTTTCCTATTTCAGTGTTTTTACAATGTCATAGATTTTTAGAAATAAAATCGGAAGAGATGCTTTCATCAATCCAAAACAAATGTTTGGGTTTTTTCCTTCCCAAAATTCTGCTTGGCAGAATTTTCTGATGTTCGCCGTCTCGCTCCATTTCAGAGTAACTGAACCCAACTGGAGCATTTCTCACGAAATGGACGAGCTCGGTCTCGCTGAGATAACCGCAGCCTTTCCAAGACACGTGAGGAATTTTCCCCCTTGTTGTGCCATGCTGCTTTCCAATGCCACAGCAATCGTGGGATGGATTTCAGTACGTAATCTCCGATGGAGGCCTGTAGGTACCGCAGCAAACACGCTGCTTGTTTGCCGCCACGAGCAAAGGGAGGTGCAGCCACCGACCCCGGCGGGGGTCCGGGACCCTGCACGGCGAGGTGCTCCCTCGGCGGTCGGTGCCCTTCGCCCTGCTCTCCTTCCGCTTTCTCCTGCTGATAATGTTTGCTCTGATCTGGGTATTTGGCAGGAGAATTAACGAGGAGTAATTAGCTTACAGTGTGAAAAAGGGAGTGCCTGGTGTTTGTCTTGTCTGGAGGGTTTTCCTTGATCTGTCTCCCAGGGGATGGTGTTAGTCGGTGCTTTATCTGCCGCTCTCCCGTCGTGGAGGCAGCTCCTCTGCCAGCTGCCCGTGTGCCTCCCCAAAGCCGGCCCTGCTGCCAGCCCACCGCCGTTACCAAAGACCAGTGCCACAGCTCAGCAGCGCCGGAGGCGGACAGGGGCTGGGGTCCCCGCAAGGTCCCTGGTGAGGTGGCCCATCGAAGAACGTTTTACCTTTTCCAGCTTTCCCAGCATCTCTTTCCTCCGGTGAAGGGGAGCTTTGGCAACTGCTGCAACCTCCATCCTGCGACACCGCTGCCTCCCAGCACCCTCGTCCCCGCTCTTGGCAGCGCAGGCAGGGACACGTCAGCTGTCCCCATCCGTGCTGGGGCCAGGCAGGCTGGGCAGAACGAATTCAGGGCCAGAGTACCTGGCCATGCTTCCCCCTGGGATCTCTGCAGCCCCACTCGAGACCACTGGCCTGTGCCATCATCCAGCTGGTGGGATGCTCCTCCGCCCTGCCCTCCTCACTGCGGGAAGGAACCGGCCGCTCTCGCAGCCCAGCACGAGCGAGGCAATTAAATGCCCGCAGTCGGCATTGCTCGATGAGCTCCTGCGGGCTTTTCTTTCCTAAATGGCTTCCGCCATCTCCCTTGTCCCCCTGCTACATGGTGAAAGGCTGACGAGCAAGCCTGTGAAAACAATGCGCGCTGGCCCTCAGAGTCGGGGCTTACAAAGCCATGGGGAGCCGGGTTTATTATCTTCTGCTCCAGCCTGAGATGACCTTGTGCTTCTGCCAGCGTTTAAACAAAATATTTTAAAAAAGGGAACAGATCCCATTGCTCTCTGTGCTCACAGGGCTTTCCTGAGCCTGCGAGCTCTCTCTGGGGCTGATAGAAGCGATAGAACATGGCCAGAGAGAGACAATGAAATATTGCCCAAGCTTACTGCTTTTTATTATTGTTAAAGGAAGGTTCTTACTTCTAGTCTGGGGGGTTTGAAAAATTTGAATCCCACCCAAACCTCATCGCTTCCAGCCAGAATCACAGCTCCGCGCTCTGTGGCAAACATCATCCTCCAGCACGAGCAGCCGCTGCCTGGCTGGGGCGAGCGGGCGGCGCAGGCAGGGGCTGACCGGGATGGAAAATTCCACGTTGCCGCCATTGTCCGGGCTGGTGCGAGGCTGCGGGGCAGAGCTCGGGGTCCCTCCCCCGTGTCCGTGGAAAGCTGCCCGTGGGGCTCAGCCAGGCTCTACCAGACTGTTGTTTGCGCATTCTTTCTGCTCCGAGCTCCCGCCCTCTCCCCACCGCTGCAGGGAGGGGACCGGGATGCAGGCAGGGTACAGGCAGGACGGGAGACACAGCGTAGTTCTCCCAGTTACCCAGCTTCAGGGCACGATCATGAATGTTCACCAGTGCAAGAGATGCACAGAGGGGACTAGATAGCCGGGGGATAACAGCGTGAACAAGGACTGCAGCACCAAGAGGTGAAGCCTGCTCCTCTTTCTCCCCCACCTGAGCATCGCACGGGTGCCTGTGCCATGGACCGTTGTTCCCAGCGTGCAGGCAGGAGACAGTGCAGAGCCTGCGCCAGCGCCGGCCACGCTGGGCTCAGCTGGGCTCCATCCTGCTGTGCTCAGCAGGACCAGGCTGCAGAGCGGGGCTGGGATGGAGGGAAGAGGGTGGGAGGGAGGTTTTGCACATCAGCAAGTTCCTCCGCTGCCGCCCCAGGAGCTCACAGAGAGCCCAGGCTCTCAGGGTGCGGGCCCCACGACTTGCAGCACCCATAGCTGGCTGGCTCCTGGGGAGATGGCCCCCTGCTCCCTGCCCAGCGATGCGCGCACAGAGCAGAGCTTCGCCCGCCCCAGGCTGGTGCGCCTCGGGATTATTTTGTTAAATACAAAGACCAAAGCCCAGCGGCTGCGGTGGCTCAGCAGGGCCCTGTCCCTGCATCCTGCCTGTCTGAACCACGGCACCGGGCAGGTCTCACCACGCAGCCAAGCAGCGTGCTCCGCGGCTCGCCCACGCCGAGGGGATGCTGTGAGGAGGGCACGCCGCTGCGGGGGGACAGCCTCGGCAGAGCCCAGAGCGGCTGTGACACAGCTAGAAAGAAAAAAGGGGAAGGTGGGCTTCATTATAAGACCCCCCCTGGCAGGGTGGGGACCCGGGGAGCCAGAGCCCTGCACCTTCCCCCTCTACGGGCAGCGTGGTAATGCGGCACCGTTCTCTCTCGCAGGTACATCGGGGCGCTGGGTGCGAGGGTGATCTGCGATAACATCCCCGGGCTGGTGAACAAGCAGCGGCAGCTGTGCCAGAGGTACCCCGACATCATGCAGTCGGTCGGGGAGGGAGCCAAGGAGTGGATCCGGGAGTGCCAGCACCAGTTCCGGCACCACCGCTGGAACTGCAGCACCCTGGACCGGGACCACACCGTCTTCGGCCGGGTCATGCTGCGAAGTAGGTTCTGCCCCGTCCCCTTCCCACTGCCTCATGCCTTGTCTCCCTGGGAGAGCCTCTCCTCTCGCTGGGCTGCCGTGCCCGGTGGCTTGGATTACTCCCTTAGGAGAGCTTTGCCTTTCCCTGTAAATTAATCAAGCAGTAATGGGAGCAGAGCACTGCATTTGGAATAGCTGCACCAGATGAGATGGAGCAGGGGGAGCACTGGGGGAGAAGCGGGAAGGAGGAGACACCTCCGGAGAACAGGCTCATATGTAAACAGTAATGGGATATATAAATATTTGGAGAGCAGGGCTGGCCAGGACTCAGCAATTCACGTGGGAACTGGCTGTTCCCTTGCATGGCAAGGGAGGCAAGGCAGAGCCACGGCTCCACTCCTCGCTTCGGGCTCCAAGGTGGAGAAGGACCACGGCTACGGGGCAGATGCCGGCCCTGCGCGCAGGGCTGGGCACAGACCCTGCCCGGGAGGGACCTTTCCGCTCCAGGTGAGGGACAGATATGACACAAGCAGGGATGTACCCAAGGAGCGAAGAGGAAAGGCGTGATGGGGACAGGGACAGGGGCAGTTCCAGAGCAGGAGCAGCATCGTGGGCTCCAGCTGCCCCCGGGGAGAGCTCTGGCAGCGAGCGGACCCCGGGAGCCGGCGTGAGCCCCGGCGCAGGCAGCGGCACTGCGGGACAGATGCTGCTGCGCCCTGTGACGTGCCGGGGCGCATCCAGCCACGTGGCCTCCAAATCAAAGGCGGCTGGGAAGAGCCTTTCGACTCGCCGGGAGCAGCTCATATGGAGGACACGTGAGCGCCCGCGGAGGGAGCCGGGGAGCGGGGGGCTTGCTCCCAGCTGGCGGGGGGATGGGGCAGCTGCCCAGCGGGGTGGGCAAGCAGCAGAGCCTGCAAGCCAGACCCCCGGAGAGGAGCCGGCTGGAGGGAAGGGGGCTGTAAGCACCGGGACGCGGCACTCACCCTGCCGTGCTGCAGCCTGCCCGGTCTCAGCCTCTCCATCCCCGCGATGGCACCTTTACTCCTGCCCGGTCCTCTCCTGGCAAAGAATGGAGAATGATGAAAGCTCCTCGCCACAGCCCCATCCTGCGAGGTCCAAAGAGAGCTCTGCTGCCTTTGAAGTTGCTTTCAAAGGCTCTCAAAATGAAGACGAACATGGTTTTGATTTGCAGCTTCTTTTACAGCATTATAAAAACAGCTGTGAACTCAAACCAGAGATGTAAAATAGCAGGCGGCAAGCTGTGCCACGCAGGGAAAGCCGAGCCTGGCCGGAGCTGGCGCCAGCTCCCGTGCTCAGCATCACTCCGGGAGGGAGGCAGCCCTGGCCGAAGGGTGCTGGCTGGTCCTGCAGTCTCAGCACCGATGAGCACCCACATGGCCCCTGAGCCGCAGGTCAGCGAGGGGGACCAGTCGGGCAACCCTGAGAGCAGCCCAGCACCCCGAGCTGCTGAGCCCTGAGGCTCAACATGAAATTCCCCTTAGTCTGAAAGGTGCCAGGGAAGCCGAGGCTGGACTCGGTGGCCAGCAGAGCTGGCTGGACTTGGCTTACCCGTGTGCGGGATGCTCTCGCCCCGAGCCGCAAAGGTGCTGCCGCATGGTGCCCTGCTGCTTGGTGGGCTGCAGGCGCCTGGCACAGCCCAGCACGCTCACTCTCCATCCCCGTTTCTCTTCCTGCGGCAGGCAGCAGGGAGGCCGCCTTCGTCTACGCCATCTCCTCGGCTGGAGTGGTCTACGCCATCACGCGGGCGTGCAGCCAAGGGGACCTGAAGGCCTGCGGCTGCGACCCGCTCAAGAGGGGCCGCTCCAAGGACGAGCGCGGGGAGTTCGACTGGGGCGGCTGCAGCGACAACATCAACTACGGGATCCGCTTTGCCAAAGCCTTCGTGGATGCCAAGGAGAAGAAAGTGAAGGACGCCCGGGCGCTGATGAACCTGCACAACAACCGCTGCGGGAGGATGGTGAGTGCAGCCCCCGCAGCCGAGCCCAGCGCCTGGCCAGCCGTCCCACCAGGACCGCCTGCCGGGGAATGGGCAGCGGGAGCAGCTCGGGCATGGGAGCGGGACCCTGGGTGTCTGCGGAGGGCAGGTCCTGCTGCATTCGGGGCAGGACACTGCCCTGCCTTCCCAGTGCCCCCCTGCACGCTCTGCTCGGGGAACAGCCCCGCGGGGATGGC